>NC_092107.1:29168451-29527201 GCF_045679555.1 Salvelinus alpinus
AGAGTGTAGTGGTGTATATTGATGACATTCTGATATACTCCGCTACATGCGCCGAGCATGTGTCCCTGGTGCGCAAGGTGCTTGGTCGACTGTTGGCGCATGACCTGTACGCCAAGGCTGAGAAATGCCTGTTCTTTCAACAGTCTGTCTTCTTCCTAGGGTATCGCATTTCCACCTCAGGGGTGGAGATGGAGAGCGACCGCATTGCAGCTGTGCATAATTGGCCGACTCCCACCACGGTAAAGGAGGTGCAGTGGTTCTTAGGGTTTGCCAACTACTACCGGAGGTTTATCCAAGGTTTTGGACAGGTAGCGGCTCCCATTACCTCACTGCTGAAGGGGGGCCCTGTGCGCTTGCAGTGGACAGCTGAGGCGGACAGGGCTTTTAGTCGCCTGAGGGCTCTGTTTACCTCAGCTCCCGTGCTGGCTCATCCGGATCCCTCTTTGGCGTTCATAGTGGAGGTGGACGCGTCTGAGGCTGGGATAGGAGCTGTGCTCTCTCAGCGCTCGGGTACTCCACCGAAGCTCCGCCCCTGTGCCTTCTTCTCGAGGAAGCTCAGCCCGTATAAAAGTACAGTATAAAACACTGAATAGTAGTACCACAGTAGTGAACAAGGTGTATCAGTCACCCAAGTCTATGGAGGCCACAGAATTCAGATTTTGTAAAACGACTTCAATTCATATAGATAAACTCCAAGATAACATTGTAGTCAACTTTTAATTTTTAGACGGTTACATCATTTGAACACATAAAATGTGGGACGACAATGTCCCCATAGACGATGATAGTAAAGTAGAATGAAAATACAAATATAATGCAAACAAACAGAACAAGCCAATAAAAACCTGCCATCTGGTTCTGGCTCCTTGGCATCAGAGTCAGACCGAGGCACCTGCGGTGGATGGTTCAGGCGCGCGGAGGAAACATAAGTCGCCGCCCATGTCCACCTTCAGCGCGCCGTGCTGCGCCAGAAAGTGGGCGCAGACCGCCACCGCAGTAAGACCCCGGTGTTCGCACTGGGGGACCGGGTCTGGCTCTCGACCCGAAACCTGCCCTGCCGGAAGCTGGGTCCGCGGTTTTTGGGGCCATTTAAAGTCCTGAGGAGAGTGAACGAGATATGTTATAGGTTACAGCTTCCCCCCGATTACCGCATTAACCCCTCGTTCCATGTGTCTCTCCTCAGGCCGGTGGTGGCTGGCCCGCTCCAGGCGTCTGAGGTGCAGGAGGTTCCTCCGCCCCCTCTGGACATCGAGGGGGTCCCGGCCTACTCCGTTCGTTCCATACTGGATTCGAGACGTCGGGCGAGGGGCCTTCAGTACCTCGTGGACTGGGAGGGGTATGGTCCGGAGGAGAGATGCTGGGTTCCGGTGGAGGACGTGTTGGATCCTTCTCTGCTGCGAGAGTTCCACCGTCTCCATCCGGATCGCCCTGCGCCTCGTCCTCCGGGTCGTCCCCGAGGCCGGTGTCGACGCGCTGCTGGACCCGCGCGTCGGTGCGGGGGTACTGTCACGACTTCTGCCGAAGTCGATGCCTCTCCTTGTTCGGGCGGTGTTCGGCAGTCGACGTCGCCGGTCTTCTAGCCATCGCCGATCCATTTTCCACTTGTTTTGTCTCGTTTTTCCACACCTGGTTCTCATTTCCCTCGTTATGTGTTGTGTATTTAACCCTCTTTCCCCCCCCCCATGTCTTTGTGTGGTATTGTTTATCTGTTTCATGTATGCGCACGTATGTCTGGTGCGCTGGGTTATGTCAACCCGTATTGTATTTTGCGTTCGTTGTGCCGTGTACTTTTGGCTCACCTAAGTAAAAGCTCCGTTTGCTACCCACTATCTTCTCTCCTACGCCTGACTCCCTTGCAGCCATTTACACATACCTGACAGATGCAGGTTAGTCGAGGTAATTTGTACATGTAGGTAGGGGTGAAGTTACTATGTATAGATAATAAACAGCCAGTAGCAGCAGAGTAAAAACAAAGGGGGGGAGGGGTCAAAGTAAATAGTCCAGGTGCCCATTTTATTAATTGTTTAGCAGTCTTGTGGCTTGGGGGTAGAAGCTGTTAACCTCTTGACGCTAGGGGCCAGATTTCTTTTACATTTTTTAATAACGTTCCCAAGGTAAACAGACTATTTCTCAGGTCCAGATCGTAGAATATGCATATAATTTACAGATTAGGATAGAAAACACTCCACAAAGTTTCCAAAACTTTCAAAATATTGTCTGTGAGTATAACAAACCTGATTCTGCAGGCGAAAACCTGAGAGAATCTAACCCGGACGTGATTTTTTTTAAATTTTAAATCTGTGTTTCCTGGCCCGTCTTCCATTTAAAGGGGTATCAACCAGATTCATTTTCTAATGGCTTCCTCAGGCTGTGACCAGGCTTTAGACATAGTTTCAGGCTTTTATTTTGAAAAATGAGCGAGATTTTTCAAAACTAGTCAGGTGTCCTCTGATTAGTTCCTGCACGCGAGAGGGGTAGCGCTTAATTTTCTTTCTCTCTTTTATTGAATAGGTTACGGTCCGGTTGAAATATTATTGATTATGTTTGTTAAAAACAACCTGAGGATTGATTATAAAAAAACATTTTACATGTTTCTACGAACATTACGGATACTTTTTGGAATTTTCGTAGAACGGAACAAGGCTTTAGTTTTCTGAACATAACACGCAACCCAAATGGCGTTTTTTTGTTATAAAAGTAATATTTATCGAACAAAAAGAACATTTGTTGTGTAACTGGGAGTCTCGTGAGTGCAAACATCCGAAGATTATCAAAGGTAAGCGATTAATTTTATTGCTTTTCTGACTTTCGTGACCATGCTAATTTGGGGCTAGCTGTTGTAGCATTGATTGATACACTCACAAAAGCTTGGATTGCTTTCGCTGCAAAGCATATTTTCCAAATCTGACACGATAGGTGGATTAACAACAAGCTAAGCTGTGTTTTGGTATATTTCACTTGTGATTGCATGATTATAAATATTGTTAGTAATATTTTGCGCCCTGCAATTCAGCGGTTGTTTAGGAAAATGATCCCGCTAAAGGGATCCGTAGCGCAGAGAAGTTAAGGAGCTTGTTGTGCGGTAGCAGAAAGAATAGTTGACTGTGACTGGAGTCTTTGACCATTTTTTTGGGCCTCTGACACCGCCTTGTATATAGGTCCTGGATGGCAGGAAGCGCAGTGATGCACTGGGCCATACGCACTACCATCTGTTGCGTCTTAGTCGGATGCCATGCAGTTACCATACCAGGTGGTGATGCAACCAGTCAGGATGCTCTCGATGGTGCAGCTGTCGGACCTTTTGAGGATCAGGGGACCCATGCCAAATCTTTTGTCTCCTGTCGTGCCCTCTTCACAACTATCTTGGTGTGTTTGGACCATGATAGTTTGTTGGTGATGTGGGCACCAAGGAATTTGAAACACTCGACCCGCTCGACCACAGCCACGTCGATGTGAATGGGGGCCTGTTCGGACCTCCTTTTCCTGTAGTCCACGATCAGCTCCTTTATCTTGCTCACATTAAGGGAGAGGTTGTTGTCCTGACACAACACCTCCCTGACCCCCCTATAGGCTGTCTCATCGTTGTTGGTGATCAAGCCTACCGCTGTTGTTGTCAGCGAAGTTAATGATGGTGTTGGAGTCGTGGTTAGCCACGCAGTCGTGGGGGAACAGGGAGTACAGGAGGGGACTAAGCAAGCACCCCTGAGGGGCACCAGTGTTGAGGATCAGCGTGGCAGATGTTGTTGCCTACCCTTACCACCTGGGGGCGGCCCGTCAGGAAGTCCAGGATCCAGTTGCAGAGGGAGGTGTTTAGTCCCAGGTTCCTTAGGTTAGTGATGAGCTATGAGGGCATTATGGTGTTGAAAGCTGAGCTGTAGTCAATGAACAGCATTCCCACATAGGTGTTCCTTTTGTCCAAGTGGGAACGGGCAGTGGGGCATGCGATTGATCTGTGGATGTGTTGGGGTGGTATGTGAGTTGGAGTGGGTCTTGGGTTTCTGGGATGATGGTGATGTTAGCCATGACCAGCCTTTCAAAGCACTTCATGGCTAGTGACGTGAGTGCTACGGGACGGTAGTCATCATAGGCAGGTTACCTTCACTTTCTTGGGCACAGGGACTATGGTGATCTGCTTGAAACATGTAGGTATTACAGACTCGGCCAGGAAGAGGTTGAAAATGTCAGTGAAGACACTTGCCAGTTGGTGCATGCATGCTTTGAGTACTTGTCCTGGTAATCCGTCTGGGCCTTGTGAATTTTGACCTGTTGAAAGATCTTACTCACATCGGCTACATCCGGAACAGCTGGTGCTCAAATGCATGCTTCAGTGTTGCTTGCCTTGAATGCATTTAGCTTGCCTTGAATGCATTTAGCTTGTCTGGTGTCTTGCGTCACTGGGCAGCTCGCGGCTGGGTTTCCCTTTTGTAGTCCGTAATAGTTTGCAAGCCCTGCTACATCCAACGAGTGTCAGAGTCGGTGTAGTAGGATTTAGTCTTAGTTTTGTATTGATGCTTTGCCTGTTTGGTGGTTCGTTTGAGGGTTTAGCGCAATTTCTTGCGCTAAACGCAAGCACCCGGATTAGTGGATTAGTGTCCCGCTCCTTGAAAGCGGCAGTTCTAGCCTTTCACTCATTGCAAATGTTGCCTGTAATCCATGGCTTCTGGTTGGGGTATGTACTAGGGATGCATTTGTCAGATACCGATATATTTCTCCTTGCCAAAAAAAAACTATACTGATATTTGAATCATTCTAGTACAGTTAAATAGTTGAAATACACACACACACACACACACACACACACACACACACACACACACACACACACACACACACACACACACACAAACTGACCAAAAAGTTATTTTGTCCACATTATGTTTTACTGGTAATCAAAACCTATTTCTTTCACTTACTTGCTGTGCTGTTTCGTTGTTAATTTGTTCAGTCTCAACCAGAATTTAATCTTACAGTACATGTCAAGCCTTGAAGTTTCAGCTCTGTCTGTCCGTGGCCTCTCCTCCTCGGTGTGCACTGTTTTTGTGTCCTTTTCCATTTTGTCCAGCTGTGTCTGTAATATTTTACGCAAACCCTGTTTCTTGTCTGCATCGTAGTAGCGGTCCTTGTACCTAGCATCGAGCATGGCGGCAGCACCGTAAAGCGGCTCCGAGAGAATGCCACCGAATCGCTTGTTCATAGCCTAAAGTACTTTTGCAAGTTTTAACCCCACGTTCTTTGTCGGCAGTTTTGTTGAGCAGGCATTTCAATGCCATTACTGATAGTATCATGTCTGCTGCATACGCAGTAGATTATCTTATTTCTCGAGTGAGTTGTTCAAATGGAGCTATGAGTGTATTCATGTTCTCAAATGCCATTGAAATGGCAGCAGCGTTATGAGAACCAGCACATTCTTGAGCATGCAATACGGCTTTCCTCAGTATGAAATCCTCATCGACCCACTGTGCTGTCACTCAGCATGCTCATGGGGCTGACATCGCTGGTCCAAATGTCAGTCGTGAAGCTAATCGCAGTCCAAGTAGCTCAGGGATATAAGTTTCAACGATACTTTTACTCCAGTAGGGCAACATCTGAAAAATAGCGCCTACTTGGCAGTGTGTACCGGGGCTTGAGGTACTCGACCAGTCGGCAAAAGCCAACATCATCCACGACAGAACGGTTGATTGTCAAGAGCAATGAATTTCATTATCTTGGTGTTAATGGATTTCGCCTTTGCGGTGTCCCGCTGAAATTTTCTTACTCTTTCAAATGACTGCTCGACTTGAACTTTTTTAGTTGTTGGAAGTGTGTGCTTAGTGTTTTTCTGCTTTTGTTCTGTGTAGCACTGTATTTTTCTTGTCATCTACCTACGTTATATAGGTATGCACATCAGCTTTGACATAAGTTTTTAACGCCGATGTGCAAAACCTAACATCGGGCCGATGCTGATGTTGGCATTTTTAGCTAATATCGTCCGATTCCGATATGCTTACCGACTATATATTGCGCATCCCTAATATATTGCGCATCCCTAATATGTATGTACGGTCACTGTGGGGAAGATGTCGTCGATGCACTTATTGATGAAGCCTCTGAGGTAGTATACTCCTCAATACTATTGGATGATTTCTTGAGTTTGAGGAAAGTGTATACTGGACAAACGGTACTATTGCCGCTTTTTCCTCGTTTTTCAAGTTAAGGTCTTTTTAAGGGAGTATGCGAGCGCACTAGCTGAGGCGCCAGCTGTACTGAAGCATGATGCTGATTCCTTTACCTGATTAGATCAGTAAAGATTTTACCCCGCTTATTGCTAGCAATTAAATCTTCTTTGAACATCATTGGCATAAGGGCTGGGAATTGCCAGGGACGATACGATATTATCACAATACGATATGTATTGCTATTCTCACGCTTATCTCGGTTTCTATATGTATTGCGATTCGTTACTGATTTTTGTGTTTCGATGTTCCAAACATTTTGTTCACCTGACTGCTGCAGAAGGACAAGAGAGCCATAAGAAAAGTGTTGATCAGTCATGGAAATAAAAGTGCTGAAAACAAATTGGCTCCCTATTTATAAAGAAGATGGAGAAAAGGCTATGAAGGAAAAATACTGGAGTTTTGGTGCAGGTATAGCGAACTAGCGCAAAAATAATATTTGATATTGTCAAAAATAATATCCTGACATGTATCTGTATAGATTTCCCCCCCATCACTAATTGACATGTTTACTTAGTCTCCATAGCGACTCAAAGCTAGAGGCACCCAATTATGTCATATTTCTACCCCCACGGTGAAAGGCAACACTAGTCTAACCATATGGTGAGTCAGAGCCAACAGTGTTCCTTCTCTTTGCAGACACAAATGTTTGTCCTGTAAAACAAGTATGAAATGAACCTTCCAATGATTAGAAGTCAGTAGCGCTGCAGCTCTCTCTATATGGTAAAGAGATTTTCAAGGAGAAGGATTGCTTAACAGACTGTGCTTGTCTGTCTGCCTGTCTGTCCCTGACTGTCTACCTCAACTCAGTGAGGAGAACATCACCTGGCACAGATCAGTCCCCTGATAGAGGACATAGCTCTGTGTGATGCCAACAACAGACAGATGGCTACCGTACCGACCAACCATCTATTGCCCATCCATACAGATGGCACCTGCCTGGATACTGCCTGTGTCTACGTTCAGTACAGTAAAACACGGGCTGTACTGTAGAGCACACAATGAGTTAATGAGAATGGCGATGGCGTTTGTTCGTTCACACAACTCAACAATAGTTCCTCCTGTGTCTGCATGCCACAAAGGCCTTTGTCAGCAGTTTCCTTTCCAGGCCACTGTATCAGCACCTATGATTAGGAGCCAACACCAGAATTACTTTCCCTGGCCTACCTCGACCTGCCAGACAGACTGGGAGGGAGAGCTGAGCCATTGTTTTAATACTGAGCAGGCAACACCAGCATGATACAGGGAACATTGTGTGAGGCAGACGGGACAAGGTTTGAGGACGCGCCCCAGGGGGAAGTGTATGCAACATGAGATCGGCCAGTCAAAGCACTGTTTGTTCAGACGGAGGGCCTGGTTCTGTTGCTCCTTCATCTGAGAAGCTGCTTCAGCCAACAAACTAGAGGCAGTTAAAGGGGAAATATATTTTTCTAGGGGTTATTTTTCATGTGGAGGTATAACCATGCCACCGAGATACATCTCTACAGTCTTTGACAGAGGTTCTCTGCTGGCAAAACCAAGGGCCTTTTTGTTGTAAAAGAGCAGGAATAGGAATCCATGTGATTTGTTAGGTAAGAATCCCCATCTGTGTGGGGAAAGGTCAAAATGAGAGGCGAATCGCCCCGTTGGGAAGAGCGCATCGTGAATTGTAAAGAGTTCTTACTAAACAGTAGGCCTACTGCGTCTGTCCTGGAGCAGCTGGGCAAATTGTTGCAATTACACATTATGAATTGCTATATAATTCGCAGTTTTATCAAACGGACCATAGTATAATTAATGATCTCTCTCCATTCCACTATCTAGTATGTCCTGAGTATCCATAAATAAGTATAATTTCTGATTAAATTTCATCCCTAAAAGTTCATGGTCCATAACAAGTCATTTTACAAAGACAATTACGTGGCTGAGTGATGAGAGTATTATTAAGTCTCCTTTAGTGCACTGTAATAGCTCTAGCTATGTAGCCTCTGTATCTAAAAGTGTTCTAAAAACCAACCACACGGAACGTCCCCTCACACAAACTGTTGCTACTGTAGTCATACGTTTTCAAATACTTTCATAGCTTCTTGAGACTGCAAAAAAAGTATAGAAGTAGAGGTCGACCAATTATGATTTTTCAACGCCGATACCAATTATTGAAGGACCAAAAAAGCAGATGCCGATTTATATACATATACATACAGTGGGGCAAAAAAGTATTTAGTCAGCCACCAATTGTGCAAGTTCTCCCACTTAAAAAGATGAGAGAGGCCTGTAATTTTCATCATAGGTACACTTCAACTATGACAGACATAATGAGGGAAGAAAATCCAGAAAATCACATTAGGATTTTTCATGAATTTATTTGCAAATTATGGTGGAAAATAAGTATTTGGTCACCTACAAACAAGCAAGATTTCTGGCTCTCACAGACCTGTAACTTCTTCTTTAAGAGGCTCCTCTGTCCTCCACTCATTACCAGTATTAATGGCACCTGTTTGAACTTGTTATCAGTATAAAAGACACCTGTCCACAACCTCAGTCACACTCCAAACTCCACTATGGCCAAGACCAAAGAGCTGTCAAAGGACACCAGAAACAACATTGTAGACCTGCACCAGGCTGGGAAGACTGAATCTGCAATAGGTAAGCAGCTTGGTTTGAAGAAATCATATATATATATATATATATATATATATATATATACAGTGGGGAGAACAAGTATTTGATACACTGCCGATTTTGCAGGTTTTCCTACTTACAAAGCATGTAGAGGTCTGTAATTTTTATCATAGGTACACTTCAACTGTGAGAGACGGAATCTAAAACAAAAATCCAGAAAATCACATTGTATGATTTTTAAATAATTTATTTGCATTTTATTGCATGACATAAGTATTTGATCACCTACCAACCAGTAAGAATTCCGGCTCTCACAGACCTGTTCGTTTTTCTTTAAGAAGCCCTCCTGTTCTCCACTCATTACCTGTATTAACTGCACCTGTTTGAACTCGTTACCTGTATAAAAGACACCTGTCCACACACTCAATCAAACAGATTCCAACCTCCACAATGGCCAAGACCAGAGAGCTGTGTAAGGACATCAGGGATAAAATTGTAGACCTGCACAAGGCTGGGATGGGCTACAGGACAATAGGCAAGCAGCTTGGTGAGAAGGAAACAACTGTTGGCGCAATTATTAGAAAATGGAAGAAGTTCAAGATGACGGTCAATCACCCTCAGTCTGGGGCTCCATGCAAGATTTCACCTCGTGGGGCATCAATGATCATGAGGAAGAAGAGGGATCAGCCCAGAACTACACGGCAGGACCTGGTCAATGACCTGAAGAGAGCTGGGACCACAGTCTCAAAGAAAACCATTAGTAACACACTACGCCGTCATAGATTAAAATCCTGCAGCGCACGCAAGGTCCCCCTGCTTAAGCCAGTGCATGTCCAGGCCTGTCTGAAGTTTGCCAATGACCATCTGGATGATCCAGAGGAGGAATGGGAGAAGGTCATGTGGTCTGATGAGACAAAAATAGAGCTTTTTGGTTTAACTCCACTCGCCGTGTTTGGAGGAAGAAGAAGTATGAGTACAACCCCAAGAACACCATCCCAACCGTGAAGCATGGAGGTGGAAACATCATTCTTTGGGGATGCTTTTCTGCAAAGGGGACAGGACGACTGCACCGTATTGAGGGGAGGATGGATGGGGCCATGTATCGCGAGATCTTGGCCAACAACCTCCTTCCCTCAGTAAGAGCATTGAAGATGGGTCGTGGCTGGGTCTTCCAGCATGACAACGACACGAAGCACACAGCCATGGCAACTAAGGAGTGGCTCCGTAAGAAGCATCTCAAGGTCCTGGAGTGGCCTAGCCAGTCTCCAGACCTGAACCCATTAGAAAATCTTTGGAGGGAGCTGAAAGTCCGTATTGCCCAGCGACAGCCCCAAAACCTGAAGGATCTGGAGAAGATCTGTAAGGAGGAGTGGGCCAAAATCCCTGCTGCAGTGTGTGCAAACCTAGTCAAGAACTACAGGAAACGTATGATCTCTGTAATTGCAAACAAAGGTTTCTGTACCAAATATTAAGTTCTGCTTTTCTGATGTATCAAATACTTATGTCATGCAATAAAATGCAAATTAATTACTTAAAAATCATACAATGTGATTTTCTGGATTTTTGTTTTAGATTCCGTCTCTCATAGTTGAAGTGTACCTATGATAAAAATTACAGACCTCTACATGCTTTGTAAGTAGGAAAACCTGCAAAATCGGCAGTGTATCAAATACTTGTTCTCCCCACTGTATATATATATATATTTTTTTTTTTCCCATTTAATTTAAAAAAATGTTTTTTTTAATTTGTAGTAATGACAATTACAACAATACTGAATGAACACTTATTGTAACTTAATATAATACATCAATAAAATAAACATGTTCAATTTGGTTTAAATAATGCAAAAACAAAGTGTTGGAGAAGAAAGTAAAAGTGCAATATATGCCATGTAAAAAAAGCTAATGTTTAAGTTCCTTGCTCAGAACATGAGAACATATGAAAGCTGGTGGTTCCTTTTTAACATGAGTCTTAAATATTCCCAGGTAAGAAGTTTTAGGTTGTAGTTATTATAGGAATTATAGGACTATTTCTCTCTATACGATTTGTATTTCATATACCTTTGACTATTGGATGTTCTTATAGGCACTTTAGTATTGCCAGTGTAACAGTATAGCTTCCGTCCCTCTCCTCGCTCCTAACTGGGCTCGAACCAGGAACACATCGACAACAGCCACCCTCGAAGCAGCGTTACCCATGCAGAGCAAGGGGAACAACTACTCCAAGTCCCAGAGCGAGTGACGTCACCAATTTGAAATGCTATTATCGCGCACCCCACTAAATAGCTAGCGATTTCACATCGGTTACACCAGCCTAATCGCGGGAGTTGATAGGCTTGAAGTCATAAACAGCGCAATGCTTGAAGCATTGCGAAGAGCTGCTGGCAAACACACGAAAGTGCTGTTAGAATGAATGCTTACGAGCCTGCTGGTTCCTACCATCGCTCAGTCAGACTGCTCTATCAAATCATAGACTTAATTATAACATAATAATAACACAGAAATACGAGCCTTTGGTCATTTAAAATGGTAGAATCCGGAAACTATAATTTCGAAAACAAAACGTTTATTCTTTCAGTGAAATACGGAACCGTTCCGTATTTTATCTAACGGATGGCATCCCTAAGTCTAAATATTGCTGTTACATTGTACAACCTTCAATGTTATGTCATAATTATGTACAATTCTGGCAAATTGATTACGGCCTTTGTTAGGAATAAATGGACTTCACACAGTTCGCAATGAGTCAGGCGGCACAAACTGCTGCATATACCCTGACTGCTTGCACGGAACGCAAGAGAAGTGACACAATTTCCCTAGTTAAAAGAAATTCATGTTAGCAGGCAATATTATCTAAATATGCAGATTTAAAAATATATATTTGTGGATTGATTTTAAAGAAAGGCATTGATGTTTATGGTTAGGTACATTGGTGCAACGACAGTGCTTTTTTCGCAAATGCGCTTGTTAAATCATCACCCGTTTGTCGAAGTAGGCTGTGATTCGATGAGAAATTAACAGGCACCGCATCGATTATATGCAACGCAGGACACGCTAGATAAACTAGTAATATCATCAACCATGTGTAGTTAACTAGTGATTATGTTAAGATTGATTGTTTTTTATAAGATAAGTTTAAAACTAGCTAGCAACTTACCTTGGCTTCTTGCTGCCCTCACGTAACAGGTAGTCAGCCTGCCACGCAGGCTCTTCGTGGAGTGCAATGTTAGGCAGGTGGTTAGAGCGTTGGACTAGTAACCGGAAGGTTGCAAAAACGAATCCCTGAGGTGACAAGGTAAATATCTGTCATTCTGCCCCTGAACAAGGCAGTTAACCCACCGTTCCTAGGCCGTCATTGAAAATAAGAATGTGTTCTTAACTGACTTGCCTAGTTAAATAAAGGTGTTAAAAAAAAGTTTTTTTGTTAAAAATCTGCAAATCAGTGTCCAAAGATACCGATTTGTTATGAAGACTTGAAATCGGCCCTAATTCCGATTAATCGGTCGACCTCTATATAGAAGACAGGCTTACTTGATTTGAAACTCAGGTGGAGAGGAGGGATCCCAGATGGCCTACACCTGCTGTCAGTTTTGGTATAGTAGAGAAGCAGCAATAGAGGCAGGTGCCAGCCAGCCAGCCAGCCAGCCAGCCTTGCCCACAGGTCTGCAGGACAGTGTTAGAACACATCAGACTTGCTTCTGTTCTGCGTGGAGATTGCTAGCCAGAAGCGCGTATTACACCATGTCTGGTTGATGGTGAGGAAGTCCTCAGGTCTCAGACAAGCCTGCAGGCAGCAACATCCTCTAAAAGACCTGAGGGTAATGATCATTAATGGAACGGTTCACCCATTTTGAATGTTATATTGTTTTTGTGCATCTCTGAGTGATGATCTATCGATTTCCCTGGGTCATTTCATGTGTATCTGAGTTACTGGCATTCAAGCAGGCAGAAATCCAGCAGGTATGACGTAGAACCGTGATGAAGTCAGTCTCACTACACTGGAAGTTAATAGGAATACGACTTTTAGATCGCGGAAATGTATATCATACATGTCAGATTTCAATACTGGCTGATCTCATAACTCGTGAGGATGTCTTTTCTCAAATGAGCCATTTATCATATTTTTGCGACATTCCTACCTCGAGGAAATGTGTAATTTAACGGAGGGTCTAGCACACTTTTCCTATTTGTCTGCCTCTTTAGGCCAGGGTGCATTGCATGGTGCAGTGTTGCCAACTCCTCAGTAAGGAAAGTAGCTATTGGCTGTCCTAAAAGTCGCGAAATGACGTCATCGCCTAATTTGCATTATTGGCCATGTGCATGTACTTGTGATGGACGCTGTAGGAAGGAGGAATAAATAACATTGTGGGAGAGACAAAAAGTGAGTAAAAAACACCCTAAATATGTTAAGACCTACAAATGAACTTCGTCGATTTTTGTTTTTATGTCACAATTCCAACCCTCCTCCTTTATCCGGGTTTGGGACCGGCAAAAGTGACCCAAAAGGGACACTCTGGCGGAGTTACTTAGTTTTTTAGTTTAGTTTTCTTAATTTGGTTTGGTTTTTAACCTTATGGTCCACTTAGAAACCTACAACAAGTCACAGTAAAACATGAACATTTTTAACCATAACATTTTTTACATATTTTTTGTATACAATCTACATTAACAATCTAAATGGACCAAAAAAAGACAATAGAAAAAACTGTCAATGGCAATGTGAGAAATTTATGGTAACTAGTCTGGCCCTAATTCAGCCAGCGGCGGCTTCCGGCATGCGCGATTCATTTGCAGTCTGGACGTGGAGGGGTGAACATCTCCTGCTCTGACTGCAGCGCGAGGACTGGGCCGCCTGTGAGTGCTTTGGGATGGGGGTGGGGCCCACGGCAGCACCCGCTGCCTGTTGAGAAGAGTAAGAATGATAAGTGCTTTCACTTCAGTCTCCAATAACACCAGAAAAAGTCGCTAGATTTGGCGCTAGTCATTCTTTTGAAAATGTGTCGCTAGAGGGGTGCTGTTGCCGGGGGTATTATAGAAAGAAGATAGGAATCCAATGAATGAAGGAATGTATAACGTGCCACCCAGCAGACTGTCGATCAATTGCGTTCACTTTATCATGCTGCGTCACGTGCTTGCTAAGCTAATCAAATCAAATGTATTTATATAGCCCTTCTTACATCAGCTGATATATCAAAGTGCTGTACAGAAACCCAAACAGCAAGTAATGCAGGTGTAGAAGCACGGTGGCTAGGAAAACTCCCTAGAAAGGCCAAAACCTAGGTAGAAACCTAGAGAGGAACCAGGCTATGAGGGGTGGCCAGTCCTCTTCTGGCTGTGCCGGGTGGAGATTATAACAGAACATGGCCAAGATGTTCAAATGTTCATAGATGACCAGCATGGTCAAATAATAATAATCACAGTAGTTGTCAAGGGTGCAACAAGTCAGCACCTCAGGAGTAAATGTCAGTTGGCTTTTCATAGCCAATAGCCAATCATCGCGCAATCCCTTCTAGATGTCGAGAAACGTGCCTATTTTCCTCAAGTATGCAATGTCACGATTCCAAAGCTATACGATACTAAAGGTAGCCAGTTAATTATCTCACATCTCTGAAAATATTTTTAATGTTGTACTTCTTGTTGATGAAATTTTGGTTGTTTGGTTTTTGAGCTAGCTCCCATTCACTCCTTGAAGGAGAGTGCTCCTTGTCCCAGAATCGCCCAGAATGCACCACGTGGCCCATTGATGTAGCATGGGCAATGTTTCCCATCTCCTCAAAAGTAAGGTGACCAGATTTCTGAAATTAAAACTGGGGACATTTCCAGTTCGGCGGTCAATATATCATTAAAATATACAATGTTATTATCTATGAAATAAAAAAGGGTGGACGATTCCGGTTACATGTATTTAGTCTAACAGGCACACTGTGATAGAGAAAACAACTATATTACAGAAACACTACAGACAAGACAGAACTGTCCAATCTGAACAGCCATTCAGTGGTCCTGGTAGTCTGGGTAGAATAAGAGCAGAAGAAAACATGAGCAAAATTGAAAAAACAGACAATAGTATATGTGAAATACTTAAGATAATAAAGAAATAAGACGATGATGAGATTGGTAACTACATAATATACTTATACCAACCAAATCTGTATATTTCTCAGAAGAATGTATCTTCAGGATTGATCTGTCTTTGGCCAGCTTCTCCATGAACTCCTGGCAGGGGAGGTTGAAGTTTGTCTTCACAATAAGCATGGCCTTGATGGTAGGAACCTATTTCTTGCTGCTGTCCATATATCATTCATTTCGGAGAACACTCTCGACTGGTGCATTACTTCCAGGTAAGCACATGACAACCGACGCTAATCTAGCCAGGTTAGTGTGTGGGATGTCGTTCTCTTTGAAGTGGGTAACCACCGTGCTCCATCTCTGACTAAGTGGGGTCTCAGATGTTTTCCATTCTTCAAGCGATCCCCCCTTTAGGAACTCTTGCAGGCCACTAACCTCGTCAAACAATGCATCCTCATTGATGGTCACATTGGGGCATTTTTCCTGCAGTGTGCCTGCTGCCTTCTGGATCTCTTCACGCTGAGGTTGCCCTTTTAAAAGGAGACAATGTAAATCTTTTAGATTATCTGTGTGCTTTCCCCATGCTTGTAAGTCGTTCACAGCCGTAGTGAAGAATGATTGGGATGTTTTAAGAGAGCTCTCTTTAGACATTGCTCCATTTCCTTCAAGCTCTCTCAGAAGTCCTCTGACCAAAACTGGAATGAAGTTGTCATCACATCTTGCAGTCTATTTTGCCTCAATGTTTCTCAGAATTGCAGCTGACTCCACAGCACAGCGGTCCTGGCATTCAAGCATCTTGATCATGTCACTGAATACGGTCAAGTTTCCATGGACAAAGGCCAGCCAAAGTTCAGTCAGTGGATCTTCAAACATTGTTCGCAGGACAACAGGGCATTTGTCGTCAGAAAGAAAAAAGGATTTAAATGGCACATACCTTTTCAGCACTCTTTCTAGAGCATGGACAGCCAGCGATCATTGCTGTGTCCTAAAGTGTTATGGTACTCCTGGCCAACAAACTCACAAAAGCTCTTCAGTCTTTCTACTCTGACGGTGAAAATATCCAAATATCTTTGTGAGCAGGTACTCAACATCAAGGGGAATCATAACCAAAGCTGTTCTGGTCGTGTTATGAATGATGTGGGCAGGACAACCTAAGCCAATCACCTCCCGCTGCAGAGCATTTTTAACTTTGGTATGGACATTGACCCTCCCCAGCCCATTCAGTCCTCCAAAGTTGGTATTTGTGTTGTCGGCAGAGAATGCCACGACTTTGTTTTGCAGGTTACATTTTTGGATGACCACCAGGTGCAATCTCCTCTGCTGTTTCTCCTTTCAATTCAACAAAATCATGCAGTTTTGTTTTCACAGATGTGTTGCCACCATAAATCTTACAATATCTGACTACTATTGGCAGCAGCTTTACATGTCCATGATTGGATGCATCAATGGACAGGGACACATTCAACCTGGTCTAGGTCCTGTGTTACCAAAGTAGTTGCCCATGTTGCTAACACGTTACTCACTATGGCTTCACATTTTGTCCTAGCACATGTAAACTTCGGCTCATAAAGCTTTCGTGTCAGTTGTGCTGTGCAGTCCATAGATCTGTAACTATGATTGTGTCGCATAGTGTGGTATGCAAAGACACCCTCCTGCACAGCTAAATCATATTCTTCTTGGGAAGGCTCTACCTTCTTGAAGAATGTGGTGACTGAGGGCATACCAACACTGGCAATCAGAGAGGCTTTATGCTTTTTTGTCTGTTGATGTTCTGCCACTGCCGTTCATCCCCCGCTGCCAATTGAAAAAGAGGAATTACAAAGGGTGCAGTTAACCATTCTTTTGTCTTGACCTGAGTGTATAAATGGAAATGCTCTCATGTTGTCATTAAAATGGCATTTCCGTTTCTTGGAAAGAGCTATTGTACCTCCTCTGTCTGCTCTTCTTCACTCTCCTTGTGTCACTCTTCTTACTCTTAACTTTTTCTTCTCCTCCAATCTTTCTCCACTCATCTTCCTGCTCTTTCTTCCTTTCCTTCTCTTTACCTTTCCACCTCACTCTTCCACACTCCTCGCTTCACTCTTTTTACTCCCTTAATTTTTCCTTCTCCAATTTTTAATAATAAATAGTACACTATTAGATAAAATACTTTGGTTAACAGAATCTCATTGCTTGCCTCATTTTTGTATTTTATCTATAAAAAAAATTGTTTGCAATAATAAATTGGCAGGCTCTGTAATCATATTTACCTTTCCTCCTCTCTTTCACTCTTCTTCCTATCCAGTCTTCCTCCTCTCCACTACCACCTCCTTTCCTCCTCCTTTCCACTCCACTACATACCATAACAGTAGCTGGCTAACCTAGCTAGACAACTTAGTCGACATAGCTAATGTTAGCTAGCATAACCTATTTAAAACCTTATAAAGCAGAGCATCTATCTATATAATAAATTGTGACATAACATCATTAGCTAGTATCTCAAACGAGTAACTTACCTGTCTTGAAAAGACATTTGTGGTGATGTTGTGGATTCACTTGACACTTGCTAGCTCCTGGCTGAGTTTTCCACAGCAGTTTTCTCTAAAACTAGCACGAGCAAGTAGTTAGAAGAGTGAATGAAGCTGATATAGCGAGCAGCCCCCTCTGCTGGACAAAACAAGCACAATGCGATTGAGACGTCAACCGGTAGGCTCTGCTGCTCGGTCTTGCCACGTAAAATATTATTTAACTTTGCAGTCTGTTTTTAACGCACAGTTAAAAACGGGGACATTTCCGGGGACAGCTCCAGCTGTCTGGACACCCTACTCAAAAGTATATTTGCGCTGCAAATGTTAGACTCCTCTCTGAGGCACATCGATCTACAGGTTGAACATGGTCAGATTGTAGACTCCTAAATCAATAGTGCAGTTTGTTTAGCCTATTTTACAGCTAACTTAGTTACGTTACATGGTATTATTGTGTGTAGGTATGTTTGCTTGCTAGCTAGCCAGAGAGTATTGCATTGTGGATTTTGTAGTCGACCAGTGATTTTCCATGTTGCTGCCAACCTTATTATAATGCCAAAATGAAACATTTGCTCACAAATAATATTGTTCTCCCATATTAGTGTTATTTAACACTGTACATATAAAGGAATTAGTGGTTTTGGGTGTTCTAGTATGTGTTGCCTCGTAATAATGGATGTGCTGCACTTTACTCTGGACAGTTAACCTCTCTAGGGTATGTGGGACGGTAGCGTCTCATCTCGTCAACAGCCAGTGAAACTGCAGGGCGCCAAATTCAAAACAACAGAAATCCCATAATTAAAATTCCTCAAACATACATGTATTTTACACCATTTTAAAGATACACTTGTTGTAAATCCAGCCACAGTGTCCGATTTCAAATAGGCTTTACGACGAAAGCAAACCAAACGATTATGTTAGGTGAGTGCCTATTCACAGAAAAACACAGCCATTTTTCCAGCCAAAGAGAGGAGTCACAAAAAGCAGAAATATAGATAAAATTAATCACTAACATTTGATCTTCATCAGATGACACTCATAGGACTTCATGTTACACAATACATGTATGTTTTGTTCGGTAAAGTTCATATTTATATCCAAAAATCTGAGTTTACATCGGAGCGTTATGTTCAGTAGTTCCAAAACATCCGGTGATTTTGCAGAGAGCCACATCAATTTACAGAAATAGTCATCATAAATGTTGATGAAAATACAAGTGTTACACATTGAATTTTAGATCCACTTCTCCTTAATGCAACCGCTGTGTCAGATTTCAAAAAAACTTTACGGAAAAATCAAACCATGCAATAATCTGAGTACGGTGCTAAGACGACAAATCAACCCAAAGAGATATCCGCCATGTTGGAGTCAACAGAAGTCAGAAACAGCATTATAAATATTCACTTACCTTTGATGATCTTCATCAGAATGCACTCCCAGGAATCCCAGTTCCACAATAAATGTTTGTTTTGTTCGATTATGTCCAAATTCCTCCTTGTTGTTCACGCGTTCAGAACACAATCTAAACTCACGACGCACGTGCAAGTCCAGACGAAAAGTCCAAAAAGTTCCGTTAGTCTGTAGAAACATGTCAAACGATGTATAGAATCAATCTTTAGGATGTTTTTAACAAAAATCTTCAATGTTACAACCGGAGAATTCCTCTGTCTTCAGAAATGCGATGGAACGCAGCTAACTCTCACATGAACGCGCATGGTCAGCGCATGGTCAGCTCGTGGCACTCTGAGTAAGGTCTGTCCCAATCTCCTCTCATTCGCCCCCACTTCACAGTAGAAGCATCAAACAAGGTTCTATAGACTGTTGACATCTAGTGGAAGCCTTAGGAAGTGCAACATGACCCCATTTCCACTGTATCTTGGATAAGCAAAGAGTTGAAAACCTACAAACCTCAGATTTCCCACTTCCTGGTTGGATTTTTTCTCAGGTTTTTGCCTGCCATATGAGTTCTGTTATACTCACAGGCATCATTCAAACGGTTTTAGAAACTTCAGAGTGTTTTCTATCCAGATCTACTAATAATATGCATATCCTAGGATCTGGGCCTGAGTAGCAGGCAGTTTACTCTGGGCCCGCTTTTCATCCTGACGTGAAAATACATGCTCAATACCCCAAAGAAATTACATTGTTGTGTGGGTGACTTGGAAACTGTACTACTCTGGCCTGGCCTCCACATTGCTACTTTTGCTTAATGGCAACCAACCCCTGCTTTTGTCTTTTGATTTTCACCCCACTCATCAGGTCTCTAAGCACCATCCTGTTGGTTAGCGCTGCTCTCCTCCACTGTCTCTGTGGTAGCCTTAATCACAGGCTTTCACCTCTGAGGGAGAGGAGGCATCTGCAAACATACATTGTGCCCACATGACAGGCTCACTGTTACGGAGACTGCATGACTCAATGAAATGCATCACCACCTGACAGCCTGAAAGAGAGCTACTGCTTGTTGATGCTAGTCTGATTTAATTGGCTGTTTGATCAAGGAGAACAAAACTGTTTGAAACCAAGTAGTGTGCGATTATGCAAAAGTCTGCGTTGTGTATCCAAGCAATATCTCCTTTACATGGTGTGTCTTTTCACATTTTTATCTTAATATGTAATCCTTTAAAATCTGTGGAACATAATTCTGGATTACAGCATATCTCCCTTGCCTGCCTATGTAAAATAAAAAATGTATGTACAGTGAGGGAAAAAAGTATTTGATCCCCTGCTGATTTTCTATGTTTGCCCACTGACAAAGAAATGATCAGTCTATAATTTTAATGGTAGCTTTATTTGAACAGTGAGAGACAGAATAACAACAAAAAAATCCAGAAAAACACATGTCAAAAATGTTATAAAATGATTTGCATTTTAATGAGGGAAATAAGTATTTGACCCCCTCTCAATCAGAAAGATTTCTCGCTCCCAGGTGTCATTTATACAGGTAACGAGCTGAGATTAGGAGCACAGTCTTAAAGGGAGTGCTCCTAATCTTAGTTTGTTACCTGTATAAAAGACACCTGTCCACAGAAGCAATCAATCAATCAGATTCCAAACTCTCCACCATGGCCAAGACCAAAGAGCTCTCCAATGATGTCAGGGACAAGATTATAGACCTACACAAGGCTGGAATGGGCTACAAGACCATCGCCAAGCAGCTTGGTGAGAAGGTGACAACAGTTGGTGCGATTATTCGCAAATGGAAGAAACACAAAAGAACTGTCAATCTCCCTTGGCCTGGGGCTCCATGCAAGATCTCACCTCGTGGAGTTGCAATGATCATGAGAACGGTGAGGAATCAGCCCAGAACTACACGGGAGGATCTTGTCAATGATCTCAAGGCAGCTGGGACCATAGTCACCAAGAAAACAATTGGTAACACACTACGCCGTGAAGGACTGAAATCCTGCAGCGCCCGCAAGGTCTCCCTGCTCAAGAAAGCACATATATATGCCCGTCTGAAGTTTGCCAATGAACATCTGAATGATTCAGAGGACAACTGGGTGAAAATGTTGTGGTCAGATGAGACCAAAATGGAGCTCTTTGGCATCAACTCAACTCGCCGTGTTTGGAGGAGGAGGAATGCTGCCTATGACCCCAAGAACACCATCCCCACCGTCAAACATGGAGGTGGAAACATTATGCTTTGAGGGTGTTTTTCTGCTTAGGGAACAGGACAACTTCACCACATCAAAGGGACGATGGACGGGGCCATGTACCATCAAATCTTGGGTGAGAACCTCCTTCCCTCAGCCAGGGCATTGAAAATGGGTCGTGGATGGGTATTCCAGCATGACAATGACCCAAAACACATGGCCAAGGCAACAAAGGAGTGGCTCAAGAAGAAGCACATTAAGGTCCTGGAGTGGCCTAGCCAGTCTCCAGACCTTAATCCCATAGAAAATCTGTGGAGGGAGCTGAAGGTTCGAGTTGCCAAACGTCAGCCTCGAAACCTTAATGACTTGGAGAAGATCTGCAAAGAGGAGTGGGACAAAATCCCTCCTGAGATGTGTGCAAACCTGGTGGCCAACTACAAGAAACGTCTGACCTCTGTGATTGCCAACAAGTGTTTTTCCACCAAGTACTAAGTCATGTTTTGCAGAGGGGTCAAATACTTATTTCCCTCATTAAAATGCAAATCAATTTATAACATTTTTGACATGCGTTTTTCTGGATTTTTTTGTTGTTATTCTGTCTCTCACTGTTCAAATAAACCTACCATTAAAATTATAGACTGATCATTTCTTTGTCAGTGGGCAAACGTACAAAATCAGCAGGGGATCAAATACTTTTTTCCCTCACTGTATGTCAGCAGCAATATAAATGAGGACACCTGTTGTAACTGATGCTTTGATGCCCCAGCAGGTGATGCCTCCCTCTAACTCCCCAAGGAGAAGGCTATATTTACCTAAATCTATTATCATCTGATCAATCACCTTCTCCTCGGGCTCTGATTCCAGATGCACATTGGATGCAGTATAACCCAGTATTACCAACCGTCTGACTCAGCTCTTTTTTCTCTGCCTGTGTCCTGCCTGCGACAGATCACACCTCTCCTTGGCCCATGAGAGGAGACAGGGCCTGAGCCCTTCCTCTGAGATAGATCCTTTTTCTCTAATGAGAGGAGGATCTCTTTATGGCATCTGACCCAGTTCTACTATACCCCTCCTGTCCTGGCAGACTTCTGGTGCTCCTTCAGGATCCCTATGCTGACCTTTCCTGGCAGATTTCCGGTGCTCCTTCAGGATCCCTATGCTGACCTTTCCTGGCAGATTTACGGTGCTCCATCAGGATCCCTATGCTGACCTTTCCTGGCAGATTTCCGGTGCTCCATCATGATCCCAATGAGCTAGGTGACAGCTGTGCCTTTATTCATTCATTGTACTAATTTTAATTGAAATTAATGACCCAGTGGCACACCCCCATCATTCTCAGTAATACCAACGCGTTATTAGACGTCCATTAGATGTTAGATTACCAGTGACCCATTTTTCAGAATGATGAATGTAGCTTAGTCTCAGCCTTGCCTTTCACGCTGTACAGCATCTCTGTTGAGAATTTAGAGCTGGGGAAATTCAGTGTGTGCAAATGTTGGATCTGTTAATGAGGCAAACCGCAGTGACTAAATCGTAAGAAATTAAGATGTTTCTTCATTGCTTGCTTCAGTGTTATTATGGCCAAGGGAAAAACGTTGCTGCTAGGTATCATCATATTAGTTTTTGCAACATATTAGGTTATACCCTCACAGACAATGTCAGCAGTTTGGAAAGTGTACCTGCAACATTAGACTTTACTGCAGAGGGGCTTTGCTTCAGGTTACTGTGACGTTTCCTGTGCCTTCTGGCAAAAAAACAATGCCTTTTGGAGATTCTCTTTCCTTCATACCTCACTTGCTGTTACAGTGAATGTACCAACATATCATTCCACAACTATCTCGCAGTCTGTCTCCTGACTCTCCTCCTCACCGGATGCCTGCCTATGACGGTGACACTTGAAAACTAATTGTGCCTTTTATAGTCAAGTTGTGGAATTCACACGTGTTGATCTACGGTTGGCCTATTCCCATTTTAAACTTTTAGCTGAAAAAAGATCTGTTGGGATTATTTTACTTTGAATATCTTTAATTTGCAGGATTTTGCTTATATAATATCTGTCTAGACCAGTGCAAAATGGAGACTAACATGCCCTAGTTTTGCAGATGTTCTCCTAAAGTAGCCTAGAATGGGTCATTAGTTATATCTTTTTTATTTTTTTACCGTTATTTTACCAGGTAAGTTGACTGAGAACACGTTCTCATTTGCAGCAACGACCTGGGGAATAGTTACAGGGGAGAGGAGGGGGATGAATGAGCCAATTGTAAACTGGGGATTATTAGGTGACCATGATGGTTTGAGGGCCAGATTGGGAATTTAGCCAGGACACCGGGGTTAACACCCCTACTCTTACGATAAGTGCCATGGGATCTTTAATGACCTCAGAGAGTCAGGACACCCGTTTAACGTCCCATCCGAAAGACGGCACCCTACACAGGGCAGTGTCCCCAATCACTGCCCTGGGGCATTGGGATATTTTTTTTAGACCAGAGGAAAGAGTGCCTCCTACTGGCCCTCCAACACCACTTCCAGCAGCATCTGGTCTCCCATCCAGGGACTGACCAGGACCAACCCTGCTTAGCTTCAGAAGCAAGCCAACAGTGGTATGCAGGGTGGTATGCTGCTGGCTTGAGTAAGGACAGTGCTCATGTTCCCAATTTTATCATGGATATCTGGAAACTTGTTGGACCTACACTGCACATTTTCAGTGGTGAACAATATTGGGTAACTGAGTGTCAAAACAACTCATGTTCAACTATAATTACCCACCACCTCTCTGTGAACTTTGCTTGTATTTCACATGCTTGTATTGAATGTGGTGTGTGTGTGTGTGTGTCACCTAAAGGTAAACAGATCAACGTGTCTATAGTTTCATCAGGTCACCCTTCAGTATCACAAGATAAGATGGGCCTATTCCATCAGGCGCCCTTGTTATGCTTGGGTGGTATCCAGATTGTCATACCTTCATACCGTCCTTGTGCCATACCTGGATATTCGGTAATACCAGCATTGAACACAAAGGGAGCGGTTTTCAAACTCCACTGATACTCTGTAATCTGAAGGTTAGCGATGCTAACAAGTACATGTATAATCCCATAGAGAATGCTAACTAAATGTTTCTGCCCTAAACTATACAAGTAACTCAAATGCTACTCAGTTTGCTCTACGCACAAAACAAATATTAGCCAGTAGGGGATTCTCTGCTGTTATCAAGTGAATGCTTGATTTTGGAAGAAGCTAACCACTTAGCTAGATAGCTAACTAAGCTCAGCAAAAAAAGAAACGTCCTCACTGTCAACTGCGTTTATTTTCAGCAAACTTAACGTGTAAATATTTGTATGAACATAAGATTCATCAACTGACATAAACTGAACAAGTTCCACAGACCTGTGACTAACAGACATTTAATAATGTTTCCCTGAACAAAGGGGGGGGATCAAAATCAAAATTAACAGTCAGTATCTGGTGTGTTCACAAGCTGCATTAAGTACTGCAGTGCATCTCCTCAAGGACTGCACCAGGGTTTGCCAATTTTTGCTGTGAGATGTTACCCCACTCATTGCGTTCATTTCATCTGTCATATTACTATGTGCAAGTTCCCGGACATTTCTGGGGGGAATGGCCCTAGCCCTTACCCTCCATCCAACAGGTCCCGGACGTGCTCAATGGGATTGAGATCTGGGCTCCTCGCTGGACATGGCAGAACGCTGACATTCCTGTCTTGCAGGAAATAACACACAGAACGAGCAGTATGGCTGGTGGCATTGTCATGCTGGTGTCAGAGTCAGTAGAAAGGCCTCTTTAGTATCCTAAGTTATCATAACTGTGACCTTAATTTCCTACAGTCTGCAAGCTGTTAGTGTCTTAACGACCGTTCCACAGGTTCATTAATTGTTAATTGTTTATGGTTCATTGAACAAGCATGGGAAACAGTGTTTAAACCCTTTACAATGAAGATCTGTGAAGTTATTTGGATATTTCCAAATTATCTTTGAAAGACAGGGTCCTGAAAAAGGGACGTTTCCTTTTTTGCTGAGTTTAGCTACTAAATTAGCAAACCAAATGCACAACTGCAGAGCATTTAGCACATTAAAGACAGTTGGCAAACATTTAGTTGTGAATTCCATACTGTAACTAGATCACCTGGCACGTGCTGCACAACAGTGAGAGACTCACTGACACGTGACTGGGGACTACCGTAAGCTTCATAGTAATGTGACAGATGAAATGAACGCAATGTTCTTTATCTCCTAATGTATTGCACAAGTTGATTGCAGGTGTTTACTTAAAATATTCAAATGTATTTAAAAACTTCTAAGAAATGGTTTAAACGGTATTGAAAAACCATCTTATGGCTTTTTCCAAATACCCCGGTATACACTATTTATTTCACCTTTATTTAACCAGGTAGGCTAGTTGAGACCAAGTTCTCATTTACAACTGTGACCTGGTGAAGATAAAGCAAAGCAGTTCGACACATACAACACAGTTATACATGGAATAAACAAACATACAGTCAATAATACAGTATAAAAAGTTGATATACAGTGTGTGCAAATGAGGTAGGATAAGGGAGGTAAGGCAATAAATAGGCCATGGTGGCAAAGTAATTACAAAATAGCAATTAAACACTGGAATGGTAGATGTGCAGAAGATGAATGTGCATGTAGAGATACTTGGGTGCAAAGGAGCAAGATAAATAAATAAATACACTATGGGGATGAGTTAGATTGGATGGGCTATTTACAGATGAGCTATGTAAAGGTGCAGTGATCTGTGAGCTGCTCTGACAGCTGGTGCTTAAAGCTAGTGAGGGAGATATGAGTCTCCAGCTTCAGTGATTTTTGCAGTTCGTTCCAGTCATTGGCAGCAGAGAACTGGAAGGAAAGGCGGCCAAAGGAGGAATTGGCTTTAGGGGTGACCAGTGAGATATACCTGCTGGAGCGCGTGCTGCTATGGTGACCAGTGAGCTGAGATAAGGCGGGGCTTTACCTAGCAGAGACTTGTAGATGACCTGGAGACAGTGGGTTTAGCGACGAGTATGAAGCGAGGGCCAACCAACGAGAGCGTACATGTCACAGTGGTGGGTAGTATATGGGGATTTGGTGACAAAACGGATGGCACTGTGATAGACTGCATCCAATTTGTTGAGTAGAGTGTTGGAGGCTTTTTTGTAAATTACATCGCCGAAGTTGGCAGCATGAGTGAAGGATGCTTTGTTGCGAAATAGGAAGCCGATTCTAGATTTAATTTTGAATTGGAGATGCTTAACTTCTCTGCGCTACGGATCCCTTTTACGGGATCATTTTCCTAAACAACCGCTGAATTGCAGGGCGCAAAATATTACTAAAAATATTTATAATCATGCAATCACAAGTGAAATATACCAAAACACAGCTTAGCTTGTTGTTAATCCACCTATCATGTCAGATTTTGAAAATATGCTTTACAGAGAAAGAAATCCAAGCTTTTGTGAGTGTATCAATCAATGCTAGAACAGCTAGCCCCAAATTAGCATGGTCACGAAAGTCAGAAAAGCAATAAAATTAATCGCTTACCTTTGATAATCTTCGGATGTTTGCACTCACGAGACTCCCAGTTACACAACAAATGTTATTTTTGTTCGATAAATATTACTTTTATAACAAAAGAAACGCCATTTGGGTTGCGCGTTATGTTCAGAAAACCAAAGCCTAGTTCCGTTTGACGAAAATTCCAAAAAGTATCCGTAATGTTCGTAGAAACATGTCAAATGTTTTTTATAATCAATCCTCAGGTTGTTTTTAACAAACATAATCGATAATATTTCAACCGGACCGTAACCTATTCAATTAAAGAGAGAAAGAAAATGGAGAGCTACCCCTCTCGCGCGCGGGAACTAATCAGAGGACACCTGACTAGTTTTGAAAAATCTCGCTCATTTTTCAAAATAAAAGCCTGAAACTATGTCTAAAGCCTGGTCACAGCCTGAGGAAGCCATTGGAAAATGAATCTGGTTGATACTTTAAATGGAAGAAAAAGTAAATGGAAGAAAGACGGGCCAGGAAACACAGATAAAAAAAATCACTTCCGGGTTAGATTTTCTCAGGTTTTTGCCTGCAGAATCAGTTTTGTTATTTACACAGACAATATTTTGACAGTTTTGGAAACTTTGGAGTGTTTTCTATCCTAATCCGTAAATTATATGCAAATTCTACGATCTGGACCTGAGAAATAGTCTGTTTACCTTGAACGTTATTTAAAAAAAAAGAAAAAAAGAAAAGCTGACCCCTAGCGTCATTAATGTGATTCTGGAAGGAGAGTTTACAGTCAAACCAGACACCTAGGTATTTGTAGTTGTCCACATATTCTAAGTCAGGACTGTCCAGAGTAGTGATGCTGGACGGGCGGGCAGGTGCGGGCAGCGATCCGTTGAAGAGCATGAATTTAGTTTTACTTGCATTTAAGAGCATTTGGAGGCCACAGAAGGAGAATTGTATGGCATTGAAGCTCGTCTGGAGTTTAGTTAACAGTGTTCAAAGAATGGCCAGATGTATACAGAATGGTGCCGTCTGCTTAGAGGTGGATCAAAGAATCACCAGCAGCAAGCGCGACATCATTGATGTATACAGAGAAGAGTCGGCCTGAGAATTGAACCCTGTGGCACCCCCATAGAGACTGCCAGAGGTCCGGACAACAGGCCCTCCGATTTGACACACTGAACTCTATCAGAGAAGTAGTTGGTGAACCACGCGAGGCAATCATTTGAGAAACCAAGGCTGAGTCTGCCGATAAGAATGTGGTGATTGACAGAGTCGAAAGCCTTGGCCAGGTCGATGAATACGGCTGCACAGTAATGTCTGTTATCGATGGCGGTTGTGATATTGTTTAGGACCTTGAGCGTGGCTGAGGTGCACCCATGACCAGCTCTGAAACCGGATTGCATAGCGGAGAAGGTACAGTGGGATTCGAAATGGTCGGTAATCTATTTGTTAACTTGGCTTTCGAAGACCTTAGAAAGGCAGGCTAGGATAGATATAGGTCTGTAGCAGTTTGGTTCTAGAGTCCCTCCCCCTTTGAAGAAGGAGATGATCGCGGCAGCTTTCCAATCTTTGGGAATCTCAGACAATACGAAAGAGAGGTTGAACAGGCTAGTAATAGGGGTTGCAACAATTTCGGCAGATCATTTTAGAAAGAGGGGGTCCAGATTGTCTAGCCCGGCTGATTTGCAAGGGTCCAGATTTTGCAACTCTTTCAGAACATCAGCTATCTAGATTTGGGTGAAGGAGAAGTGAGGGAGGCTTGGGTGAGTTGCTGTGGGGGCTGTTGATCAGGGTAGGGGTAGCCAGGTGGAAAGCATGGCCATCTGTAGAAAAATGCTTATTGAAATTCTCAATTATAGTGGATTTATCGGTTGTTAGTGTTTCCTAGCCTCAGTGTAGTGGGCAGCTGGGAGGTGGTGCTCTTATTCTCCATAGACTTTACAGTGTCCCAGAACTTGATTGTGCTAGAGGATGCAAATTTCTGCTTGAAAAAGCTAGCCTTCGCTTTCCTAACTGGCTGTGTATATTGGTTCCCAACTTCCCTGAATAGTTGCTTATCACGGGGGCTATTCAATGCTAATGAAGAACGCCACAGGATGTTTTTGTGCTTGTCAAGGGCAGTCATGTCTGGAGAGAACCAAACGCTATATCTGTTCCTGGTTCAACATTTTTTGAATGGGGCATGCTTATTTAAGATGGTGAGGAAGGCACTTTTTTAAAGAATAACCAGGCATCCTCTGCTGACGGGATGAGGTCAATATCCTTCCAGGATACCCGGGCCAGGTCGATTTAGAAAGGCCTGCTCGCTGAAGTGTTTTAGGGAGCGTTTGACAGTGATGAGGGTTGGTTGTTTGACCGCAGACCCATTACGGATGCAGGCAAGTAGGCAGTGATCGCTGAGATCTTGGTTGAAAACAGCAGAGGTGTATTTGGAGGGCAAGTTGGTTAGGAGGATATCTATGAGGGTGCCCGTGTTTACGGATTTGGGGTTGTACAGTGGGGCAAAAAAGTATTTAGTCAGCCACCAATTGTGCAAGTTCTCCCACTTAGAAAGATGAGAGAGGCCTGTAATTTTCATCATAGGTACACTTCAACTATGACAGACAAAATGAGAAAAAAAATCCTGAAAATCACATTGTAGGTTCAGACACACGGCTAGGACTTCTGGGTTGGCAGAGTGTGCTAAAGCAGTGAATAAAACAAACTTAGGGAGGAGGTTTCTAGTGTTAACATGAATGAAACCAAGGCTTTTACGGTTACAGAAATCAACAAATGAGAGCACCTGGGGAGTAGGGGTGGAGGTAGGCACTGCAGGGCCTGGATTAACCTCTACATCACCAAAGGAACAAAGGAGGAGTAGGATAAGGGTACGGCTAAAGCCTATCAGAACTGGTCGTCTAGTACATTCGGAACAGAGAGTAAAAGGAGCAGGTTTCTGGGCACAATAGAATAGATTCAAGGCATAATGTACAGACAGAGGTATGGTAGGATGCGAGTACATTGGAGGTAAACCTAGGCATTGAGTAATTATGAGAGAGATATTGTCTGTAGAGACGTTTAAACCAGGTGATGTTACCGCATACGTGGGAGGTGGAACTAAATGGTTGGTTAAGGTATATTGCGCAGGGCTAGAGGCTCTACAGTAAAATAAGACAATCACTAACCAGGACAGTAATGGACAAGGCATATTGATATTAGGGAGAGGCATGCGTAGCCGAGTGATCATAGGGGTCCAGTGAGTGGTTGGGCTGGCTGGAGACATGGCGATTAAGACAGCTAGCAGGCCGGGGCTAGCAGAAGGGCTTTAGAGGGATGTCGCGACGGAGGAAAGTTTGTTTTAGCCTCCGCGTACGGTGACGTCGATAGACCAGTCGTGATGGATTAGTAGGGTTCCGAGTAGCAGAGGGATCCAAGTCCAATTGGCAAAATAGGTATAGTGGCCCAAGAAATTGGCCGATGGATCTATTCAGCTAACAGTCCAATATGCTCTAGACAGCTAGCGGGCCGTGGGTAGCAGCTAGCAGATGGGCATACAGGGGAAGTCGCGACGTAGGGGCCAGTTGAGTACCCCCTCGAGCAGGTTACGTCGGGAATCCAGTCGTGAAGGATCGGCGGGGTTCCGTGCCCCGTACCGGCAATAGAAGGGGTCCGGGTATTGTAACCCAGGAGTGACTGATGGGCCTCTTCACCTAGCTGGGAGAATGGGCCTAGCATGGGCTAGCTCCAGGCTAATTGGTGCTTGCTTCGGGACAGACGTTAGCCAGGAGTAGTCACTTGGATTGCAGCTAATTAGCTGCAATGATTCAGGTGAAAAGGTTCAGAGCTTGCGGTAGGATCCCGGAGATATGGAGAGAAAATAGGTCCGGTATGCTCTAGTTTGAGTCGCGTTGTACAAACTGGCGAGAGCTTCCGAGCTAAAGGTTAGCTGATGACCACTAGCAGTGGTTAGCTGACTACTAGCTAGTAGCTAGTGAGCTGGCTAGCTTCAGCTGGGGGATTCTGGTTCCGAGGTAAATAAAAATACTTTAGAAAAACAGATCCACACCACATTGAGTGAGGCGGGTTGCAGGAAAGTATTTTGAAGTTGAGGTTTAGAAAAATGTAAAAAGATATGCGAAGAAAAATATATCAAAAGATATATACGTGGGACACGACAAGACGAAGGACAAAGTTGTCTGACTGCTACGCCATCTTGGATAAGACCGATATATCGAAAAACCGCCCAAGCCTAGCCCTTGTGTAAGTAAGACTTTTGAGAACTTGCCGGCTGAAGTCTTCCTAGAAAGGTGTTTCATAAGCACTGCAGTCGGTGCAAAATCTTCAATTCACTCAATTCCTCTGGTTTGTTGTTTTCTTTTACCCACAAAGTCGACCCCTCCCTCGGCAGAGCTTTGAAGAATGTTCCCTGGCTCCTCTGTGCTTGTGTGGATAGGGACTATGGGGAGCAGTGGTAGTGAATAGTTTGCTGTGAGGTAGGGGGGTAAACTCTACTTCCCTGATGCTTCTGGTAGTAGCTCACTAGCCCTGGTCTCACAGGCCCTGGCATAGAGGCATGCTTTCTCCTGGTGTCTCTCTGGTAGCCAGCTATCCCTTGTCTCAACGGGCCTGACTGGGATGCTTTATTTCCCTAGACTCCAAGCCTTCCTGTTACAGTTTGAGTTGATACATGACTCATCTGCTGCTGACATATTAAAGGCAGCAGCCTGTTTGCCTGCCTTCAATATGCCAGGCAGCAAGCCACTGGGAGAAACTACTAACTGTATTAGGCTTGTCACTCATTCTTTACAGTGCACACAGCTCTTCAAGCTCTTATTGCTCTGTTCTGTCTTCTGGGCATGCGCAGTGAGTGAAATGACTTAGTCATAGATATCTAGGAGTACTATCTTGCTTAACATCTCAGGTGGAATAGAATATGCCTTGTTGGTTCACCTAATGGTAGCTGTAAGCACATGATTATGTATCAATAAAAACGACTCTAGTGCCTGTTGAAATGTGCAGAATGTACATGTTGACAGATCCGTTAGGACATATTATGCAACTTCTTTTTTAATGGGCCTCCAACGGAGGCCAAAATGTTCTTGCCGTGTTTCTTTACAAGCTGTTGATGAATACTCTGATTTGTTGTTTCAACCCAGTGTCGTGGGGTATAGAAATCCAAGAGTCAATGTACCTCGAACTGCCATGCCACCGGTCTTGTGTGCTTACATAACATCTATATTCATCCAGGTGATTGTGTGTTTTGAAGGACAAAAACTTTAGTCAATCACAATTCAGTCAAACATGTGCTTTTCCTATGTTTTCATATATATACAGTACTAGTCAAAAGTTTGGACACCTACTCATTCAAGGGTTTTTATTTTATTTTACTATTTTCTACGTTGTAGAATAATAGTGAAGACATCAAAACTATGACATAACACACAGAATCATGTAGTAACCAAAAAAGTGTTACAAATCAAAATATATTTTAGATTCTTCAAAGTAGCCACCCTTTGCCTTGATGACATCTTTGCACACACTTAGCATTCTGTCAACCAGCTTCACCTGGAATGCTTTTCCAACAGTCTTTAAGGTGTTCCCACATATGCTGAGCACTTGTTGGCTGCTTTTCCTTCACTCTACGGACCAACTCATCCCAAACCATCTCAATTGGTTCAGGTGATTGTGGAGGCCAGGTCATCTGATGCAGCACCCCATCACTCCTTCTCAGCCTGGAGGTGTGTTAGGTTATTATCCTGTTGAAAAACAAATTATAGTCCCACTAAGCGCAAACCAGATAGGATGGCGTATTGCTGCGGAATTCTGTGGTAGCCATGCTGGTTAACCTCTTTAGGGTACGTGGGACGGTAGCGTCCCACCTTGTCAACAGCCAGTGAAACTGCAGGGCGCCAAATTTCAAAAAGGTTTTACGACGAAAGCACACCAAACGATTATGTTAGGTATGAGCCAAGTCGCAGAAAAAGACAGCTATTTTTCCAGCTAAAGAGAGCATTAACAAAAGCAGAAATAGAGATAAAATTAATCACTAACCTTTGATAATCTTCATCAGATGACACTCATAGGACTTCATGTTACACAATACATGTATTTTTTTGTTTGGAGAGAACTTTCTAATATCACGTGCATAAAAAAACTCACGCTGGGGCGACCGTTAGAGATATTTGGAACTCACGCATGAAAGGGTTAAAGCACACTTAACTTCTCTAGGGTAGGGGCAGCATTTTCACGTTTGGATGAAAAGCATATTCAACTGCATATTCAAAAGCATATTCAACTGCCCAAATTCAACTGCCAGTTACTCATCCCCAGGAGATAAGATATGCATATTATTAGTAGATTCGGATAGAAAACACTCTGAAGTTTCTAAAACTGTTTGAATCATGTCTGTGAGTATAACAGAACTTATTTAGCAGGCGAAACCCCGAGGACAAACCATTCAGAATTGTCTCACTGTCTTTTCAATGAGTTTTCATTGGGAAACCAGATATCTAAGCGAATTGCTTGCAGTTCCTACGGCTTCCACTAGATGTCAACAGTCATGAGAAATAGGTTGAGGTTATTCCTTTGTGTAATGAAGAAATACGGCCATCTTGAAGTCAAGGCACTCCAGGTGTCCTGGACATGCGCTTCAATCAAACAGAAAGCATGCAACATTTCATTTAATCCTGTATTGAACACATATCATCCCGTCTTCAATTTTATCGATTATTAACGTTAAAAAAATAAATGGACATTTTGGATATATATCGACGGAATTAATCGAACAAAAGGACCATTTGTGATGTTTATGGGACATATTGGAGTGCCAACAACAGAAGCTCGTCAAAGGCATGAATTATATTTTTATTTCTGCGTTTTGTGTCGTGCCTGCAGGGTTGAAATGTTCTCTCTCTTTTGTTTACTATGGTGCTATGCTCAGAAAATAGTATCGTATGCTTTCTCTGAAAAGCCTATTTGAATTCTGACATGTTGGCTGGATTCACAACCAGTGTAGCTTTAATTTGGTATCTTTCATGTGTGATTTAATGAAAGTTTGATTTTATAGTAATTTTCATAGTAAATCATTTTAATTTGGCGCTCTGCATTTTCTCAGGCTTTTTGCCAAGTGATCCATTCCAGAATGTGTTTGTTATGTAACAGTACATTTAATCTGCGCTACCCTCAAACAAAAGCACGCAGCCTGTTTTTATTTGTCAATTTTAAATTATTTTCTAACAAGTTTTTTATTTTCTAATAACAGTTTGAAATGAGGTGTGTTCAGCCTCATTCATTCACATAAAAGTAGTCATTTTTACTTTTGCGGACCAATTAATTTTTTTTGACATTTCTGACCCGGACAAAATTCCCCAAACACTTCTCAATTGTTTGTGCAGGACATTTACTCATCTGCCGTCCTGCATACACGTGTTCATATTATTCCACCTGTCGCCTGCATCGAAATCAAAGTTGTTTTCGTTACCAATAATACCTTTGGAAATGTGTGCGTTTCTATCAAAGTGGTTTATTACGTTATAATAGTTTCTGCATGTCGTGTTATGTCGTTTCTACTGTAGCATCATGTTTTTGTGTATATTCCTTATAACCGCGGACACGCGATGTAACGTTACTCATTTCATAACATTTATGGTGTTATACTCAATGCTTAGGTAGCTAGCTACATTCGCCTATTAGCTCTGGAAAACAATGCTAATTGCGTCAGGGAAGTATTAGCATGTGTTGTATTTTGAAGCTACCCTGGCCTTTTGACTCCCAAGTGGCACAGCGTCTCAGTGCTAGAGTCGTCACTACAGACACCCATCTTCAAATCCAGACTGCGTTTCTATCAAAGTAAGTGCCTAATTACGTTATAATAGTTTCTGTGTCGTGTTATACCGTTTCTACTGTAGTTCACTGTGTGTATGGAGCATAATATATTTGTGTATATTCCTTATAACCGCGGACACGCGAGGTAACGTTACTCATGTTACTCACCTTTTATGGTGTTATATTCAATCGTGCTTATGTAGCTAGTTACATTATTCTATTAGCTCTGTAAAACAATTATAAATGCGTCAGAAGTATTGGCATGTTGTATTTTGACGCTACCCTGGAAAAATTGAAAAATATCTTATACCACTTGGTCGTTTTCTGAGTGCATTCCACAAAGCTGTTTATCATGTCGGCCTTATCCACTGCCCCCATTTTGAGGTAATAGTCAAGCACACAGTCTGGTTTCATGTTTCTCTGTCTGGTTTGTTTCTCTCTCCCGTCAGGTGGTTCACCTTCCCTGTGGCCGACATGGTTGCTGTATGGACAGTGGAGAGGACATGGATGTCTCGTTTGTCATGGCACTTTACTGCCAGCTGTTAACATTTCTTATTTTGTATAACGGGTCATTTAGGATGGTAGTAGCGTTGATGAAATGCAGTCATAGCAGCAGAACTAGAAAGCAGTCTTTACTGTCACCAGGAATGTATACATTTCACTAATTGTGGTTGTCCCCCACTCCTGGCTCTCTCTTATCCTGTAGCTCCAAGGCATAGCGATTGGTCTCTACTATGTCTCCCACCAGCTCCTCTGTCAGAAACAACTTGAAGCACTCTGCCTCAGTTGGAAATGGCAAGGGGCGTTGCACTCCAGACTGGGACTCATCAAAGCAAACACCAGGGCCAGGAGGGGTGAAACAGCAGGGCCAGGAGGGGTGAAATGACTGGTGGCCTTCCAGCTACCACAGAACTCCTGTACTTCATCCACTGTTGGTATGCCTCCATCACCACCAGCATCTTCAAAGGGAACTGGGACTTTGTCAGTGGACAAGGGAAATTCAGATTCAGGGTTCTCAATGGCTACAAGGTTGGGGGGCAGCTCCTCACTGTCAGAATCTGATTCCTGACTTTCATACTCAGACTCATTGTCAGAATTTTAAAAAATCTCCAGAATTTCCACATTTGTTTGTTGTCTCCTTTTGAAAGACATTGCTAATGCTTCAGCTCATCTCACTAGCTACATACATAAACAACAACACTGAATGGTTTAGAGTGAGAGGGTACGTGGTTGACTGCCGGCACGCGCCACTTGTATCAATAAATCACTATCAGAAAATGTTTTGTGTGGCAATTATTTGTGTATTTACGGTTTTATTCACATGTTTTCAAATCTAGGTGACAAATCATGCATTCCGATTCTTGCACAGATTGTAATGGACACACATTATGTGTGTAAAATACTTTTTTGAAGGTTGTACTGATTATGATGAGCTAAGCTAATTCCAGCTGTGTAGTCATGTTTGTTGACATTCAATGCATTCTGGGTTCACGTAATCGTCTGTTTGACCAAAGATGTTATAACAAAATGAGGTGAGTAAGAGTTCACTCGTTTTTTGAGGACTTCCGGAAATGAAGGGTGGGATGTGAACGACGGTAGACGACACACCCCTTCAACATGCATACTATAAACAGACCAAACTCATCTGGTCTTCTCTTATTATCTTCGGTTTCTGTGAGGAAAAAAATGCATGGCTGCGCGCTGAAACTAATCGTCGGATTACTTTCGATTTCTAAAAAGTGCTTTACCTAATTATTTCGATCAATGGTGTGCTCACCCGTGATGTGATTAATTATACATAGTAATTGCTATTAGCTAATTCATATTGTAGTTTATGTCAGCCGAGAGTTAGAAAATATGACTGCTTGTGTTAGGTCAATCTTTCCTCAGCGCTAGGACAAATGTAGCCTACATTTTTCCGGTTAGGATGATTGTGTTATGCTATATATTCTTCTGTGAATATCTGAACATTGAATCCAAAAATAAACTGCTCACATTCTGGACATAACTTTGTAAGGACTGTGTTTGTGTATATAGTTTCTGGAAAAAGTGTGGCCAGCTCAAACGCTGATTGTTGCGTCATTCGAAACTGGCCGTTCTAAACGAGCGTTCTAAATGAGTGTTCTAATCACACGGGTGTGATCGTACGCTTCAGGGACCACTGTAGAACGATCACACCCGTGTGATGGTACGTGTGAAAGGGTTAAATTCTAAATAAATCACTAACAGTGTCACCAGCAAAAAAACATAGCTCTTCCTCCATGCTTCACGGTGGGAACCACACGTGGAGATCATCCGTTCACCTACTCTGCGTCTCAAAGACACGGCGGTTGGAACCAAAAATCTCAGATTTGGACTCATCAGACTAATGTATAGATTTCCATAGGTCTATTGTCCATTGCTTGTGTTTCTTGGCCCAAGCAAGTCTCTCTTCTTCTTATTATTGGTGTCCTTTAGTAGTGGTTTCTTTGCATCAATTCGACCATGAAGGCCTGACTCGGTCTCCTCTGAACAGTTGATTTTGAGATGTCTTACTTGAACTCTGAAGCATTTATTTGGGCAATCTGAGGTGCAGTTAAATAAATAAAAAATGAAGTTTTTTTATTTGACCTTTATTTAACTAGGCGAGTCAGTTAACTTCTTGAGGGCAGTATTCCGTATTTCGGATGACTGACGTGCCCAAAGTAAACTGCCTGTTACTCAGGCCTAGAAGCTAGGATATGCATATAATTGGTATTGGATAGAAAACACTCAGAAGTTTCTAAAACTGTTAAAATAATGTCTGTGAGTATAACAGAACTGATATGGCAAGCGAAAACCCGAGAAGAATCCATTTAGATTTTTTTTTTTAGGTGTCTGCCCATCCAAATCCTTGTTTATGGGAAAATCAAAGGAATACCTCCCAGATTGCAGTTCCTAGGGATTCCACTAGATGTCAACAGTCTTTAGAAAGAGTTTCAGGCTTGTTTTTTGAAAAATGAGCTAGAATTTGTAGTTTTTCTAGGTGGCTCCCATTTTGACTGTAGTATTGTGGCACGCGTGGATGAGGGCGCGCAATTCGTTATTTATCTCCGGTATTGAACATACTATTCTCCGTCTTAAATTTCATTGTTTATTTACATATTAGGGTACCTGAGGATTGATTAGAAACGTTGTTTGGACAAAGTTTATTGGTTACTTTCAGGATTCCTTTGTATGCATTTTGAACGAGGGGAAACAGGTGGATTACTTGAATCAAGCGTGCCAACTAAACTGACTTTTTTGGGTAATAAAGAAGGACTTTATCGAACAAAACGACCATTTGTTATGTATTTGGGACCCTTGGGATTGCAAACAGAGGAAGATCTTCAAAGGTAAGTGATTTATTTTATCGCTATTTCTGACTTTTATGACACCTGTGCTGGTTTGGAAAATGTTTAATAGCTTTGTGTGTGTGTGGGGCGTTGTTCTCAGATAATCGCATGGTATGCTTTCGCCGTAAAGCCTTTTTTGAAATCTGACAAAGCGGCTGGATTAACAAGAAGTTAAGCTTTTAAATTATGTAGGATACTTGTATTTTCATGAATGTTTAATATTACGATTTTGAATTTGGCATGCTCCGATTCCACCGGATGTTGTCGAATTTGATCCCGCTAGCGGGATTTCCGATCTGTGGTATTAAGAACATATTCTTAATTACAGTGATGGCCTACCGAGGAACAGTGGGTTAATTGCCTTGTTCAGGGGCAGAACGACAGATTTTTACATTGTCAACTCGGGGATTCGATCCAGCAACCTTTCGGTTACTGGCCAAACGCTTTAACCACTAGGCTACCTGCTGCCCCAAGAAGGAACTTAATGGACTTATCCTCTGCAGCAGAGGTAACTCTGGGTCTTCCTTTCCTGTGGCGGTCCTCATGAGAGCCAGTTTCATCATAGCGCTTGATGGTTTTTGCAACTGCACTTGAAGAAACTTTCAAAGTTCTTGAAATTTTACGGATTGACTGACCTTCATGTCTTAAAGTAATGAATGATGGACTGTCATTTCTCTTTGCTTATTTGAGCTGTTCTTGCCATAATATGGACTTAGCCCTATTTGGTAAAATGAATAAAATATAAAATAAAATACCATCTTCCTACCTTGTCACAACACAACTGATTGGCTCAAACGCATTAAGAAGGAAAGTCCACAAATTAACTTTTAGCAAGGCACACCTTTTAATTTAAATGCATTCCAGGTGACTACCTCATGAAGCTGATTGAGAGAATGCCAAGAGTATGCAAAGCTGTCATTAAGGCAAAGGGTGGCTACTTCGAAGAATCTCAAATATATTTTTGTTTACTACATGATTCCATATGTTATTTCATCGTTTTGATGTCTTCTATTATTCTGCAATGTAGAAAATAGTAAAAAATAAAGAAAAACCTTTGAATGAGTAGGGGTGTCCAACCTTTTGACTGGTTCTGTATATTCACACTGAGGTTGGAATAATACTGTGAAAAGACTGCCTGACATTTCAGCCTGATTTGCTGCTCTGGAGTTTTGGCCTTCCATGGTGACATCAACATGCGGTAAATTAGATAATAAACCAATAAGGGTTCCAAACCTCTGCCAATAATAGCAAATTTTTCGTTTTCCCCTCCCCACTCCCAGACAGTGCTAACAAATTTCTTGCTTGAGAAATTTCTCTCTGCTAAGAAGGTATTTTTTGTTTATTTTTTACCATTTTAATTGAAAACTGAGTTCTTACCCTTAAATTATTTGATATTGAGATGAAAAATATCTGCATTGGATCTGTAAGGGGATCCCTCATCCAGAACCACCTGATTAGGAATGATGGGGCATGACGGTAGGAATTGACGGGGAGCGATGGTAGGCACTTCGAGAAAATATACAGTAGTCTGAGCACTGCTTTTGCTTCCCTGCATGGCTTTTGTAATTTGTCCACTGGGGTGGTGTATGCCTGTGTTTTTTTATGGCTTTGCAGAGCACCGTTGTCCATCTCCATAAAACCCCATGGCTCTTTCAGATGCATGAGGCGTAACACCTCTAAAGGTTGAGCTCCCTGGCCCAGCGCACTGCATGCATGCTCATCTCAGAACACATCTGACAGGTGATGGCCTTTCTGGCCCAGTGTGTTCTGGGAAGTCAGCTTGCTGGGAAGGATCTGGTCGCTTCCTGTCAGCTGTCATGAAATGGCATTTAGTCTGCAGCAATAGAGCACAGTTACTCCAAGGGGTCAGGCCTATGGAGCTGGCTGTTGGAAAAGGACTCCAGAGGAGTGAAGTTTAAGCAGCTTAGTGTTGTGACTGCATGTTTTATTAGAATCCAATCCTACTTGCCTAACTACCTACCGTAGGCCAGGGTTAATGGAAACTATGGAGCTGATGAACTTGATGACTCAACTGTGGAGTGCGGACTACTTCCCAAGTGTGTGTGGTGGTAATGGTCAGGCTTTTTCAACCTGGATGCACCGTATAATGGATACACCACGTAATGAATGTATTGCTAGTGTTAATGCTGTTGTGAGTTTTCAGGCCTCATATTAAGGCTACCTGTGGTCTTGGTACCTCATCAATATCCCTCCCTCCTTCTGAGTGAGTAGCTGGCTAATTAGTGTCCCCCAATGTCCCTAAGAAGAGACAATGTCTCTGATTATTCACAAGCACGCTCATCTGTTTCCAAGGCTAGCTGCCTGCCCCAATTAAAGCTCAGAGAGCCAGGGCGCACACATCTGTTTTATCCCTACTTAACAGTACAGGCTAATAGGCCATTGGAGAACTGGGACATTTTCAGCTTCCAGGAATTGTTTACAGATCCTTGCGACATTGAGCTGTGCATTATCATGCCGAAACATGTGATGGCGGCCGATAAATGGCATGACAATGGACCTCAGGATCTCGTCACGGTATATCTATGCATTCAAATTGCCATTGATAAAATGTAATTGTGTTCATTGTCTGCAACTTGTCTGTCCATACCATAACCCCATTGCCACTCTGTTCACAATGTTGACATCAGCAAACTGCTCCCCCACACAACGCCATAAACGCTGTCTCCCATCTGCTCGGTATGTTTGAAACCGGGATTCATCCGTGAAGAGCACACTTCTCCAGCGTGCCAGTGGCCATCGACAGTGAGCATTTTCCCACTGAAGTCGGTTACAACGCCGATCTGCAGTCATGTCAAGACTCTGGTGAGGACGATGAGCACGCAGATGAGCTTTCCTGAGACGGTTTCTGACAGTTTGCGCAGAAATTCTTCGGTTGTGCAAACCCACAGTTTCATCAGCTGTCTGAGTGGCTTGTCTCAGATGATCCCGCAGGTAAACAAGCCGGATGTGGAGGTCCAAAACTGGCATGGTTACACGTGGTCTGCGGTTGTGAGGCCGGTTGAACGTACTGCCAAATTCTCTAAAACCACTGAGGCGGCTTATGATAGAGAAATGAACATTCAGTTCTCTGGCAATAGCTCTTGTGAACATTCCTGCTGTAAGCATTCCAATTGCGCTCTCCCTCAACGTGAGACATCTGTGGCGTTGTTTGACAACAGCACATTTTAAAGTGGCCTTTTATTGTCCACAAGATGCACCTGTGTAATGATCATGATTTTTGATATGCCACACCTGTCAGTTGGATGGATTATCTTGGCAAAGGAGAAATGCTCACTAACAGGGTTGTAAACAAATATGTGCAAATCATTTTAGAAATAAGCAGTTTGTGCATATGGGACGAACACTTTACGTGTTGCGTATATATTTTTTCAATATATAGTATTTGATATCTTTCCAAAAAAGCTTAAAAGTTGTGCTTAACTTAGCAAGTCTGACATGATGGCACCTAATGGAATAGTCCCAAAAGTTTAAAACCCACCCACCTGGAACTCTGCTGAACAATGGTTGTTCATGATCATCAGGCTCTCTCTGATGATCGGGGATGCCAGGACATCCCTCTGCCTGTCCAGTGGAATGTGCCAACTGTATCCTTCACATTTGCATTAGAGTTACGCTGACGGGAGTACTTTTGGAAAGTGTTTTGTGTGTTAGCCTGCTATTGTCCTCTATGTTTAGCAGCTGTGGGGGTGAAGGGTGTATAGGAGTGTGCTGGGCCTGGGACGGTCGTCTGCTCTGACTGCGCACGACACGCAAAGTCATGCCGCACCACACCGTTACAGCTGTCTGTGTGATTTATCATGGACTCCTGTTAGGAACGGTGTGTGATGGGGTTGCTGTGATTTCTGTGTAGCTTGAGGCCACGTGCATCATGTGCATGTTCAAGGCTAGTAGGCTACAAAATCAAATCACATTTTATTTGTACACGCGCCGAATACAGCAAGTGTAGACTTTACTGAGAAATGCTCACTTATGACCCCTTTCCCAACAATGCAGTTTAAAAAGTAAGAATATTTTAACAAATGGATAAAAAGAAAATAGTAACGCAATAACAGAATACAATAACGAGGCTATATACAGTGGGGCAAAAAAGTATTTAGTCAGCCACCAATTGTGCAGGTTCTCCCACTTAAAAAGATGAGAGAGGCCTGTAATTCTCATCATAGGTACACTTCAACTATGACAGACAAAATGAGGAAAAAAAATCCTGAAAATCACATTGTAGGATTTTTAATTAATTTATTTGCAAATTATGGTGGAAAATAAGTATTTGGTCAATAACAAAAGTTTATCTCAATACTTTGTTATATACCCTTTGTTGGCAATGACAGAGGTCAAACGTTTTCTGTAAGTCTTCACAAAGTTTTCACACACTGTTGCTGGTATTTTGGCCCATTCCTCCATGCAGATCTCCTCAAGAGCAGTGATGTTTTGGGGCTGTTGCTGGGCAACACGGACTTTCAACTCCCTCCAAAGATTTTCTATGGGGTTGAGATCTGGAGACTGGCTAGGCCACTCCAGGACCTTGAAATGCTTCTTACGAAGCCACTCCTTCGTTGCCCGGGCGGTGTGTTTGGGTTTCATCTTCAATGCCCTTGCTGATGGAAGGAGGTTTTCACTCAAAATCTCACGATACATGGCCCCATTCATTCTTTCCTTTACACGGATCAGTCGTCCTGGTCCCTTTGCAGAAAAACAGCCCCAAAGCATGATGTTTCCACCCCCATGCTTCACAGTAGGTATGGTGTTCTTTGGATGCAACTCAGCATTCTTTGTCCTCCAAACACGACGAGTTGAGTTTTTACCAAAAAGTTATATTTTGGTTTCATCTGACCATATGACATCCTCCCAATCTTCTTCTGGATCATCCAAATGCTCTCTAGCAAACTTCAGACGGGCCTGGACATGTACTGGCTTAAGCAGGGGGACACGTCTGGCACTGCAGGATTTGAGTCCCTGGCGGCGTAGTGTGTTACTGATGGTAGGCTTTGTTACTTTGGTCCCAGCTCTCTGCAGGTCATTCACTAGGTCCCCCGTGTGGTTCTGGGATTTTTGCTCACCGTTCTTGTGATCATTTTAACCCCACGGGGTGAGATCTTGTGTGGAGCCCCAGATCGAGGGAGATTATCAGTGGTCTTGTATGTCTTCCGTTTCCTAATAATTGCTCCCACAGTTGATTTCTTCAAACCAAGCTGCTTATCTATTGCAGATTCAGTCTTCCCAGCCTGGTGCAGGTCTACAATTTTGTTTCTGGTGTCCTTTGACAGCTCTTTGGTCTTGGCCATAGTGGAGTTTGGAGTGTGACTGTTTGAGGTTGTGGACAGGTGTCTTTTATACTGATAACAAGTTCAAACAGGTGCCATTAATACAGGTAACGAGTGGAGGACAGAGGAGCCTCTTAAAGAAGAAGTTACAGCTCTGTGAGAGCCAGAAATCGTGCTTGTTTGTAGGTGACCAAATACTTATTTTCCACCATACTTTGCAAATAAATTCATTAAAAATCCTACAATGTGATTTTCTGGATTTTCTTTTTCTTATTTTGTCTGTCATAGTTGAAGTGTACCTATGATGAAAATTACAGGCCTCTCTCATCTTTTTAAGTGGGAGAACTTGCACAATTGGTGGCTGACTAAATACTTTTTTGCCCCACTGTACAAGGAGTGTCGGTAATGAGTCAGTGTACTGGGGTACAAGGTAGTTGGTGATTTGAGGTAATATGTCCAGGTAGCCGTTTAATTAACTGTACAGCAGTCTTATGGCATTGGGGTAGATGTGGGCGAACAACGTCTCACATATCTGGTTTGAAGCCATATACTACCTTGAGAGAAATTTCTCACCACTATATTATAAATTGCTGTTGCTCTGCATTAAAAGGTAGTTGGCACTGAAGGGGGACACATATCCTATATGATTGAGAGTTTTATATTGAACATTTACTGTTGTAAGCAATCTACGACAGTGCATCACATTCATGAGGTCTCCTATTCTAAACCACTCACTATTCCCTTTGATTGGATGCCTATATGACACTGAAAAGGCTGTTGAGAGAATTAATTGAAAATGTAATCATGTGACATTTGGCATTTTAAGATTTTAATTTAGTCTTGGGCATCTTGGCCTAATCATATTTCTTTCACATACCGCTGCTATAGCCATGTGAAATGATTGTATTTGCAGCCCTCTCAGACACAGCCCAGTCCATTTCACTAAATAGGATTAACTTAGAATGATTGACCCTGAAATAGGAAGAGGATTTGAAATGTGAGAGGGTGGGCTGTGTAATGGATTTCTCTATTATGTCACTCAAACTGCTGTTTATTTAAATGACTAAGTATCACAGTGTGCCTTAGATTCCCCTCATTTCATTATGTCGTCCCATTATAGACAGTTAAAATTGTATTTCCCAATGGGATGCCTAAATGCAGAATAGTTTCCCTTAAGAAATGAGTGATATTATTATGAATCAACCACTTTGTTGGTGCCTCTGTACCTCAGTGGGTTGATGTGGAGTGGGCAGGCTCTCAAGAATACTTCCACTATATCTACTCCCTAATGCACTCTGCAGTGCACTTCACTGGGCCTGAGGAGTCTAATACAGGACTGGAATAGGAGAGACTCAATAATTCCGCCCACTGCACATGGAACTCTATCAAACCTGCACAGAGTGAGATTGGAGCCCACACACCTAAACAGACAGTTGTAGCATGCCACTCGACGCATTGAGGTGAGCTCTCTGGCTCACGAGGTGTTGGTGCATGAATATGCGCCGCAGTTCCTGGCAAGTGATTTAGCGCAAGTGGGACGAGGAGCTGTGTCAGCCTTTTGGAGCCATGTGGGAGAGTGACTCGAGGGAGGAAGTCACTCGTTTCGCAATTGACCAAATGAAAACCAACCATCTGTTAATTAAATGTGTTGATGAATCACAGAGGGAGAGAGGAGAGGGCAGATGTGACACTGAGTGACAGGCTGACTGTCACCACTCCACTGACTCATCAACTCTGCCTGAGACTCTGAGCTTCTTTTAACGTCAGTGATCTAATTACTATCAGCCTGCTTGTTAAAATGTACTCTTCACTGAGCGTTTCATTAACCAAAGCCTCCCCTATTCATCTATATGCTTGATGGCTATAGCTCAATTCTCCAAGGAGATGGTTGTGGTTTTTAATGGCAATGAGGAGAGATTTATTAAAGCCAATAAAATCCTTTAATGAGGTGGTCTTATGATAGAATGTCAGGTACTAATGAAAGGACCAAACTAATCTATCAATTCAAAAAGGGAATCCATGCTTGGAGCTCCATCTAGAAAATTGACCCTTTGCGAAGCCCTGTCCCCCTTGATTACTGTTGCGGCCTCGGACAACATTTTCCCGGAAGCCCAATTTCCCATTCAACCACTGGCGAAATCCCCTCACAATGATCTAAAACTGTGTTTCTAATACCCAATTAAATTAAATGCAGACTACCCCTTGCTAGTCGGGAAACTTGGGTATGTTGTGGTGGACTGTCATTACAATGTGAATGGGTCTTAATTCACTGTCAGCATGCAATCAAAGCTATAACCACTTTTGGAGCTAGAGGTTTCAAATCATATCCTGATGTCGACAGCAGATGGGAGTTGTATTCATAACATTGCTAACTTAGCTAGGTAACTTACATTTTGAAAAAGCAAGGTATATTAAGTAGCTAGCTAGCAATGCTTGGTGGTTAATGAGACTGAGAGCTAGCTAACCAGCTGAGCTAGCAAACAATGTAACAAAAGTATCATTTTGGATTTGAAAAATACCCCCAACAGGCTCTGCATTTCAGGAATCAGAGTAGCAAGTCCTGCTGGTGCACTGTTCAGTTATTTATTCATAACTTGTTTTTTTCATCATTTCATGCGATTTATAATATTTTATATTTTATTAACAATACAAAACATAGACATACAAACGACTACATCATACACATCTGCCCAGACCCACTAGCCCCCACCCCTATCTCTAGCGCCCTTTTCACTTTCTGCCTCATGGCCTCAAACTGCACAATTTTGTTTCTCTATGTTGCCCACTCTCTTTACATTTTTAGAATAAAGCATTTGACCTTTCCATTGCTTGAACGATGGAGGATTGGCAGATTTTTTTATCTTTTTCTTTTTTCTTTTTTTTTCTCCCAGTTTCATGTGATTTCAAACGTGAGCTTGTCGGACTCGATTGGAGCGTTGTGATTTGTTGCCCAAATTTCTGAGGCGGGGTTTAGCGTATGGTCAATTGTCTATAGATTTAAGTTTGCACAAAGTCCATCTAAAATAGCCTTGGGAATCTGAATCCGACTGACCCTGTGAAGTTTAGCTGCCTATGGGTCTTTGAGCTCCAGCTAGTTGGGGCGGCAGGTAGCCTAGTGGTTAGTACGGCGAATCCCTGAGCTGACAAGGTAATAATCTGTCGTTCTGCCCCTGAACAGGCAGTTAACCCACTGTTCCTAGGCCGTCATTGAAAATAAGAATTTGTTCTTAACTGACTTGCCTAGTTAAATAAAGGTACAAAGAAAAAATTCCAGTGTGTTACCTCTGCTGAGAGGAGAAGCTATGAAAGTCTGAGAGGTGTCTGTACTATGTTATCTGTAACACTCCAGCCCAATGGCTGTGGCCTGACATCTGGTCATGCTGAAGGCCTGTGCTACTTGGCCTCAGTCTACTTCTAGTCTGTTTGGTGGTTAATGGAGTCTCACTCTCCCCTCTCTCTCTGCTGGCCTGGGAAAAGTGCTGAAGCATTTCCTACCCTGCCTCTTTGATTGGAGGAAATGAGGCAGCAGAATCTGAGATGAACAATTTGGGCCTTCCTCCCCCTTCTGTCTTATTTCTCAGACATTAGGACAGAGAGCATTCAAGGCAACGTGATTTGCTGTCCGCAACAAATATTTTGAGAACGTTGGGCTTTGTAAAGAAAGAGCTGGTCTTGTTTAGCAGACGGTAACAGACAATGTGTGACTTTGTTGGGACAGCCCACGCTCCTAACAGTATGCTGCCAGGCTTCTTTACTTGCAATCGGTCACCATTGCATAATGCTCAGGAAAATTAACAATGGTGAGAAAAATGCACTTTAGACACATTTCAGTCGTGCCTTTACTCAATTGGATCACATTGGAGATAACGAGATCACGATTGCTCTGCAACTAGTCTAAACTGCATCGGCTATATTTACATTAGTTATTTCTACATCTTTCATGTTGTTGTCTTTATCTTGAAGGCTTAGTCTACATGCCCAGCCATTACATTACATATCTTGTCTAGCACTTCATACAAGCAGTTGTTAATCCTAATTTTATGCAAGATAGATACAAGGCAATCTGATTTACATGATTTTTGCTGGTAACGTAACTAATTAGTTCGTTTTTTTTGTAATCAGATTACATGTAATCAGTTACTCCCCAACCCTGGTCATGGTTTGTCATAGTGAGCTTTCATCTAGGTGGTGCACGGTTTACACCAGTGGTCACCAACCTTTTCTGGGTCAAAATGCAAGCAGAGACCCCTCAGTTTTTTTAAACATCACTTAAAAAACGTAAGCCTATGCAACATTAATCAATACAAAAAATTAACCAATTCATGTTACTCCTATGACCAGAGAAAGTTAAATATTCCTTGATATGAAAAAAGACAAGCCGCTAAAAATAACAACGGCAGTTTATCGTAACACTTTGCTGTAGTCATTCATTACAGCTGCAGTGTATATATTGTATATATCAAAGATGTCGCTCTTGCTACGGGTGATTCCGTGATCCACCTCTACGCAGACGACACCATTCTGTATACATCTGTCCCTTCTTAAGACACTGTGTTAACTAACCTCCAAACGAGCTTCAATGCCATACAACACTCCTTCCGTGGCCTCCAACTGCTCTTAAACGCTAGCAAAACCAAATGCATGCTTTTCAACCGTTCGCTGCCCTCACCCGCCCGCCCGACTAGCATCACTACTCTGGATGGTTCTGACCTAGAATATGTGGACAACTACAAATACCTAGGTGTCTGGCTAGACTGTAAACTCTCCTTCCAGACTCATATCAAACATCTCCAATCCAAAATCAAATCTAGAATCGGCTTTCTATTTCGCAACAAAGCCTCCTTCACTCACGCCGCCAAACTTACCCTCGTAAAACTGACTATCCTACCGATCCTCGACTTCGATGTCATCTACAAAATAGCTACCAGTACTCTACTCAGCAAATTGGATGCAGTCTATCACAGTGCCATCCGTTTTGTTATCAAAGCGCCTTATACCACCCACCACTGCGACCTGTATGCTCTAGTCGGCTGGCCCTCGCTACATATTCATTGCCAGACCCACTGGCTCCAGGTCATCTACAAGTCTATGCTAGGTAAAGCTCCGCCTTCTCAGCTCAGTGGTCACGATAACACCCACCCGTAGCACGCGCTCCAGCAGGTATATCTCACTGGTCATCCCCAAAGCCAACACCTACTTTGGACTCCTTTCCTTCCAGTTTTCGGCTGCCAGTGACTGGAACGAATTGCAAAAAGCTGAAGCTGGAGAATTACATTTCCCCCATTAACTTTAAACATCAGCTATCTGAGCAGCTAACCGATCGCTGCAGCTGTACATAGTCCATCTGTAAATAGCCCACCCAATCTACCTACCTCATCCCCATATTGTTTTTATTTACTTTTCTGCTCTTTTGCACACCAGTATCACTACTTACACACCATCTGCTCATCTATCACTCTGGTGTTAATCTGCTAAATTGTAATTACTTTGCTACTATGGCCTATTTATTGCCATACCTCATGCCATTTTCACACACTGTATATAGACTTTCTTTTTTTTCTATTGTGTTGACTGTACACTTGTTTATTCCATGTAACTCTGTGTTGTTGTTTCTGTCACACTGCTTTGCTTAATCTTAGCCAGGTCGCAGTTGTAAATGAGAACTTGTTCTCAACTAGCCTACCTGGTTAAATAAAGGTGAAATAAAAAGTAAATAAATAAATAAAAAGTGCTGGTTGTAGTGTGAGTGGAAGTAGGGAGATCACACACTTTATGGCTTATAACAATGTTGAACGAAGTGTTGACCATGCTGAGTAACAACTTAACATGAACTTACTCATAAAAACAGCAGCTCTTTGCTGTATTCGTTGAGTCTCTCTCTAGACATGGTTTTACATTTTTGAAATCTCACAGTATAATCTTTGCTGTGCGTTCAAAGCTTTTTTTTATTATACATTTTATTTCAACAAGGAAGACTGAGACCAAGGTCTCTTTTACAGTCTAAGCCTATGGCTAGTGGAAACTATGCAGACATGATGATCTATCTGATTGGCCAACGCTAGGCCTTTAGGTGCCATTGATTGTCTCTCTGGGCTTGCCGGGTAGGCGGACTTCTACCATCAGACACATGAAATGGTTAAAAATGGGAACACTGCCTTCCCGGCGCTAGGGCTGCTGACTCAAGTGCACCTACCGCCAACAATGCGAAACAAATTTAAAAGAAATAGGAACTCAAGGCTTTATCGTTATTTTTTTTACATAAATGTTTGGTGATTGACAAGGAATGCCTTGGAGATCGACATCGATCGTGATCGACCGGGTTGATGACCACTGGTCTACACCTTTACTCATCTCTCTCTTTGCCTGTTCATTATCTAATGCAAACAATCTTTCTGTGAATATCGAATTGTCTGCATTCTGTGCAGTATAATGTATTAGTAACTAATGCTGAACTGGAACACCTAGTCTAAGAGTATGCCCAACCATTGTTATTGGTCATGCCTTTCCATTGGTCCATTTGAAAATACCCATCCACTTCATTGGGCAATGGATATTCTGTAACGATCAATCTCTACTCTGGAAACCTGACTGGACTAGAAACCTAAATACAAATAATTATCAGAGAATGGCATGATCCAAGATATTCACTACAGTGAAGTTGAGTGCTGCCTATTAACCCTACTACATAATAGGATGACCTAGAATAGGTGTGTATATGTTTTACTTGAGCTCATATTTGAAGTTGGTTAGTTCAGTGTCATCATCCTGTCTATGAAACTAAGACCCTCCCAAGTCCTTTCTTCTCCATATTAATACACACACACACACATGATAGTGCCCAAGAATAGAAGCCGGAACTACTTCATTATGCAGTACTCACTTTAATATATCCATTCCTCACTAAACCTTTGAAGTACTAGTACCACAGTTCCTTAGATACGAAGTGCATATAGTCACTTAGTTACAGCCTTAAGGATTCTGATGGAAGCAGTGCAGCCTGGGAGGTTGGGAAGTCTTTGGACAGCAGTTTGTTTCCACAGCAGATTTTATAAGCCCATGGTTTGTCCTTGTGTTATGCATCCATCCACCCCTCTGATGTGATTTATTTAGACAAAAAACAGGTGATCAAATAGCTGTGCTGCTGCAAGGCAGGGCAGGCAGCAGTGTCTGATCCTCAGCTAAACCCTACAGCACCCTGAAGCTCCTCAGCCAGGACTAGTCTTACTCCACCACATGGCTCAGCCTGATTTTGGTCTGGTCACGGAGCTGCACCACAGGGCCAGCTCATGCATGACAGGGTGGTCTTGACAAGCCCCCTGCCCTCCTCACTGCAGTTCCACTAATAACAGGAAGCACAGCCTCCTCCGACGATGCAAATAAACAGCTGTCTAGAGCAGCAGAGCTCACACCGCCCTGATTGCATGCTGATGAGTGTAATTAACATGCATTTCAAATCCCTCCTAAAACACAGTGCTGCTCACAAAGACAGCCCATAGGATAGCTGCAATTTAAAACCTGCTCAGTGGGAGGACTAGCAAGTCAGGCAAAATCTTCAATTGAGAAACATGCTGATAATATTGCATTCTAATCTCCATTTGTAATCATTTTCATTAATCACCAAGCCATGTTTACTAACAGTTTAAACTCACATCCTCGGGTGTAATCTTGTGTACAGATGAATTATTTACACTCTTGATAACATCTTGGATTGTTTCACATTCAGATTGTAATCAGCATGCATTTTTCAGAGTAAACTTGATCAGCATGTTCCTTCATACCCCAGGAGGACTGTGACACATACAGTATGGAGCCAGCCAGGCCCAGGCTTAATGTTAATGTCATTATTGTTATTATTACATCTGATATGAGTTGCTGCTGAGCCAGCAGGATCTTTCAGTCAATCTCTGAGTAATTAATCTGTGATTAGTCAGAGTAGACCCAAGCCAAAACTGGCTTCTTCCCCGCCTGCCCAGTGCAGCCCCCCCCCCCCCCCATGCAATGTTCAATAGACGCTCTGTGCGCCCAGTCCTTTAAATTATGACTATATTGTAATTTAGCTCTGACCCTGTAGGTATCGATGGAAGCCACAAGAGGCAGCCACAGTTGTCATTAGAACCAGGATTTGACAATGGCAATTCGAATTTGTGTCTTGGCTTGGTATCAAAGCACTGAAAGGGCTTGTCATTGTACTGTGTAGGGGCTGATTGGGACCAGAAATCGGCCCTGGCATTTCTAACACAAGTTTTTAAAAAATCCACCCTTGAGGCCCCCACACCAGACAATTTTTTCCCCCCTTGAGGCCTCCATTACTAGCCAGATAATTCTCATTTTGCGCAATAAAACCAAGTTAGACAGACCCACTGCGCTAAAAATCGACCAGCCCATCTAGCATTTTCCCGTCATGCCAGATGGCCAGTCCGCCACTGGTACTGTGTTCTTTTTACTGAGGTACTTCAATGACACTTGGGAACATGTTTTTTTTTGCTTTGATTAGGGATGCACGATATATCGGTGAATATATCGGAAACAGACGGTATTAGCGAAAAATGCCAACATCAGTATCGACAATGTCTAGTTTAACGCCGATTTGCAAAACCAATGTCAAAGCTGACGTGCATTCCTATATAACGTACAGTTGAAGTCGGAAGTTTACATACACTTAGGTGGGAGTCATTAAAACTCGTTTTCAACCTCACCACAAATTTCTTGTTAACAACCTATAGTTTTGGCAAGTCGGTTAGGACATCTACTTTGTGTATGACACAAGTCATTTTTCCAACAATTGTTTTCAGACAGATTATTTCACTTATTATTTCACTTATTATTTCACTCTGTATCACAATTCCAGTGGGTGAGAAGTTTACGTACACTAAGTTGACTGTGCCTTTAAACAGCTTGGAAAATTCCAGAAAATTGTCATGGCTTTAGAAGCTTCTGCTAGGCTAATTGACATCATTTGAGTCAATTAGAGGTGTACCTGTGGATGTATTTCAAGGCCTACCTTCAAACTCTGTGCCTCTTTGCTTGACATTATGGGAAAATCAAAAGAAATCAGCCAAGACCTCAAAACAGTTGTCTGGTTCATCCTTGGGAGCAATTTCCAAACGTCTGAAGGTACCACGTTCATCTGTACAAACAATAGTACGCATGTATAAACACATGGGACCATGCAGCCGTCATACCGGTCAGGAAAGAGACGTGTTCTGTCTCCTAGAGATGAACCTACGTTGGTGCGAGAAGTGCAAATCAATTACAGAACAACAGCAAAGGGCCTTGTGAAGATGCTGGAGGAAACGGGTACAAAAGTATCTATATCCTCAGTAAAACGAGTCCTATATCGACATAACCTGAAAGGCCGCTCAGCAAAGAAGAAGCCACTGCTCAAAAACCACCATAAAAAAGCCAGACTACGGTTTGCAACTGTACATGGGGACAAAGATTGTACTTTTTGAGAAATGTCCTCTGGTCTGATGAAACAAAAACTGTTTGGCCATAATGACCATCGTTATGTTTGGAGGAAAAAGGGGGAGGCTTGCAAGCCGAAGAACACCATCCCGTCCGTGAAGCACGGAGGTGGCAGCATCATGTTGTGGGGGTGTTTTGCTGCAGGAGGGACTGGTGCACTTCACAAAATAGATGGCATCATGAGGTAGGAAAATGATGTGCCTATATTGAAGCAACATCTCAAGACATCAGTCAGGATGTTAAAGCTTGGTAGCAAATGGGTCTTCCAAATGGACAATGACCCCAAGCATACTTCCAAAGTTGTGGCAAAATGGCTTAAGGACAGCAAAGTCAAGGTATTGGAGTGGGCATCACAAAGCCCTGACCTCAATCCTATAGACAATTTGTGGGCAGAACTGAAAAAGTGTGTGTGAGCAAGGAGGCCTACAAACCTGACTCAGTTACACCAGCTCTGTCAGGAGGAATGGGCCAAAATTCACCCAAATTATTGTGAGAAGCTTGTGGAAGGTTACCCAAAACGTTTGACCCAAGTTAAACAATTTCAAGGCAATGCTACCAAATACTAATTGAGTGCATGTACATTTTTGACCCACTGGGAATGTGATGAAAGAAATAAAAGCTGAAATAAGTAATTCTCTCTACTATTATTCTGAAATGTCACATTCTTAAAATAAAGTGGTGATCCTAACTGACCTAAGACAGGGAATTTTTACTAGGATTAAATGTCAGGAATTGTGAAAAACTGAGTTTAAATGTACTTGGCTAAGGTGTATGTAAACTTCCGACTTCAACTGTAGGTACATGATGTAATGACGCCACGTAAAATTTTGCGCTACACGTGTAACACAGCATTCCCAACCTAGCCCACAATGTCTGCTGTGTGGATCGAGCAGTCAAGTCGAGCAGTTATTTGAAAGAGTAAGAACATTTCAGCGAGACAACTCAGTCGAAATTCATTAAAGCCAAGATAATAGAATTCATTGCCCTTGACAGTCAACCGTTCTCAGTCGTGGGTGATGCTAGCTTCCGCTGACTGGGCGAGCACCAATACACATAACCAAGTGCGCTATTTTTCAGATGTTGCCCTACCGGAGTTACACAGTAATAGCGTCACTGCTATTAGCTTCACGCCATGCATACTGTAGAACGCCGTTTGGGTCTTTGTGTGTCAAAAAAGATACAGTATCACTGTCAAAGTTGTACAAAAAATGTCTGCAAACACCGGCCACGAACGATGTGTTTACTATACCGCGTTGGTAATGAAGCATCATTTGTTCAACCGCAACTTCTGGGGCAGCTAGCTTTAGCTTAGTACCTAGCTAGCACCAATACAACCAGTCTGAAAACAATGACCATTAGAAACTGCAGTCATTTTCATTATTCTTAGCAATGATTTAGGAATCCTTGTGAGTAAGTATTAGCTAGGTTGGTGTGTGTGTGTGTGTGTGTGTGAACTATATAACTGTTCTAGAATGCTTAAAAGGCAGCTAAAACTTTAAATATCGGTATCGTTTTTTGGGGGGCAAGGAAAATATTGGATATCGGTATCGGCCAAAAATGTCATCGGTGCATCACTAGCTTTGATGGTAGATGTTTTTTAAACCCCTTTTTCTCCCCAATGAAGTGGTATCCAATTGGTAGTTAGTCTTGTCTCATCGCTGCAACTCCCGTATGGACTCGAGAGGCGAAGGTCGAGAGCCGTGCGTCCTCCGAAACACAACCCAACCAAGCCACACTGCTTCTTGACACAATGCCCACTTAACCCTGAAGCCAGTCGCACCAATGTGTCGGAGGAAACACCATGCACCTGGCGACGTGCACTGCGCCCTGCCCGCCACAGGAGTCGCTAGTATGCGATGGGGCAATGACATCCCTGCCAGCCAAACCTTCCTCTAACCCGGACGGCGCTGGGCCAATTATGTGCGCCTCCCCATGGGTCTCCCGGTCATGGCCAGCTGCGACAGAGCCTGGACTCGAAACCAGAATCTCTAGTGGCATAGCTAGCACTGTGATGCAGTGCCTTAGACCACTGCGCCCCTCGGGAGGCCATGGTAGACATTTAACTAAAGAGATCCATCAAGAAGCTTTAAAATTCTGGGGGAATTGTTGAATTGAAGTTGAGCAATATTCCAATTGTAGGCCTATTTCTGTAAGGGGGTAGTGAAATCAATCTGCCATAATTAATGAATGTGTTAGTTATATGCAATTAAAAGTTATATGTTTATTGTAATTCAACGACCACTTATGTCTTTCTAGTTCAGTGCAATATGTTGGTATTGAAGTCAAATCAAATTTAATTGGTCACATACACATGGTTGGCAGATGTTATTGCGAGGGTAGCGAAATGCTTATTCTTGTAGATAAAACTTTAAATATCGGTATCGTCTAACAGGTAATATCTAACAATTCCACAACATAACCTAATATCTGTTAGGTTCAAATTTTTCAGAGTAAATAAATCACGGACACTAGAGAAGCTTAACCAAGTTTAATTCTTCCCAAAGTGTCGTTACAGCTGTAAGTCAGCCAAAAAACATGTTCTCACCATCACAATTATATATAGATATATATATACCCCACTTTGGACACTCCTCCTTCTCTCCAATCCTTACATCTTATGGTTCCACAGGAAGAGGGTAATAAACCCTTATTACTCCCTTCAGGGGATCTGACCTGACCTCCTAACTCAACTTTTAATCCACAGATGTCCATCTGCTCCCCTATAGCAATCCTGTGATCTCCTGCCGTCCACCCAGCACATTCCACAGCCACTCTGTCTTTCTACACATCTCACTCCTTTATATACTATACGTCTGATCTATCATGTCTTTAATATCTCAATGTTCAAAGTTTATCCCGAATCCAACAGTCCCTCCTCTTGAACAATAGCGTCCTAATGTTCAATTTACATAAACTTGGAAATTACTTATAAATGGATAAACAATGATTATAAAACATGAATTAAACAAACAAACAAATAGAACAAACAATAAATAAACATTCACTGTGAGGTTTACAAATTCAGAGACTTATGACCTCTGTACTATGATCACGTCATACACAATTTTATTTCCATCTCCATCACACAACAAAATGCTATTCCAGCTGAATCTGCTGTCTTGTTCCATGTCAGATGGAGCGGCTTTTAGTTTCTCCACTTCCCCCTTCTGGTTCCTAAGAGAGTAATAGAACAAGACTTGGAAAGCAACAAAAATACATAAAATATAACAGCATTAATAATCTGATAAGCTATGCATAATTATTATGCATGAAAACCAAAGTCTGAGACCATGACAATTCCCACTCTCTCTTCACCTGACTCTATGCCTCCAGGATACTTTCCTGCTGGGTTCCACAAAAATGAAAGCTCTGTAAAAAGCTTCCTCATGCTTTTGCCCAGTCTTCCCCTTTCGGCCCCAGGTTCCGAGAGGTGTTCCCAAGCCATGTCATTTTCACTTTGTTCCCCATCTCCTCCATTTCACCTGATAGGCACGTGACCTGATATGCAAGTGCGTATCCCTAATCAATGTTACATCCTCTTGAGGTAACTCAGCACTGTAAATGCTTTCACGTCAATGTCTTCAACATTTTGTTCATAGTACAATTACCCAAACATCTATCCTCTATGATATGATGCATTAACCAATAAAGCAGCTAACCTCAACCCAACTAGGATGTTTAAAGTAGCTCCCAGAACCAACCCATCTGTATGTCTTACAGTGGAATCTAGTCTCGCTCGCTTGCTCCGTTTCCTCTGTCATGGTGTCTTCAAGCTCACCCATTATGCTGCTGGACCTCACTTCATGTGAGAACTATGCACCCCCCAAGGAGAGACATGACGATCTTTACCGCTGCAGGTACTGTACGGAGTAGTGTGTGTGGCCCAAATCAACGCTGTCCCAACACCCCCGCTTGGTGTCTCTTGATGTACACTCAATCTCCAGAATTCAGCCCGTGCCCTTGGTTATCTCTGCTTTCACCTGAGGATATACACACTGCAACACATGGGTCATTTCCTGACAACAAAAACTCTCCACCTATGGCAAGATCACTAATTTGTGACATTTGAATAGCCTCCCCTGTACTCCCATCGGTCTCCAAGTTACCAGTTACCAATCCATGTGGCACAAGTCCTCATAAACTGATATTTCAACAATGCTACTAAAGTAACCCCTGCTACTACTAACATGTCCCATGACTATAGTCTCACAATACGCCTCATTTGAGCAGTAGTCCAGTTCCATGCTGTCATTATAGCATCCTTCGCTACTAGTTATGCTCCTTCAGTTACTGTCGCTACTATGACTGCCGTGAGAATAACTCCTGCATGTAATCTGTCAAATGTTTGCTGGTTGTTAGAAATTGGGAAAAAGATGAATGATTTAGGAAAAATATCCAACCTAACAAAACTCTGAGTCACATGTGTCCTGAAAGTTTACCATAGTGTCTGAAATGCCACCATTATCTCTTCTACTCTCACCATGAACTAAGTATGTGTAATGTTCAACTACATCCCCATATTGTGTACATTTAGCTCATAGAAGAGGGAAGACAGCTATCTCCTGTAACCATATACAGTCTCTGGGAACTACAGTTAGAAACATACTAACACATTCTCACATCAGTTAGTCAATATACATCATTCCCTCCTCTGGAACAATGGAGGGAATGATGTATATTGACTAACTGATGTGAGAATGTGTTCGTATGTTCCACGAAACCTAAAAACATATTGACTTGAAAAGGAAAGCGAAAAAAAAGTACATGTTTAATAACTTAGCACCATCCATTGATGCGATTTAACAGTACAATTCTGAATACAGGGTAAAACAAAAGAGAACAAAAAACTTTCATGGTTGTCCCAAGCTATCATCCAGTGATTCCCTAACAAACCACCTCCCTTCAGGATGACACTTAGAGATAAGGTTTCTGGAGACTCTCTCGGCCAAATACATTTTAGCAGCGCCCCCACCCCTCATCGTTCTGTAGCAATTCTCTCTCGCTGTATCCCAATCATAAATAAAACATTTGATAAATTATCCAACCAAAATGTAGAATGGCAGTCCTTAGTGCTGACTTTGAGTCTAGGACTCGAATTCCAGCTTCTCAATTTAGCACACATCATCCCTGTTAGAACATATATTTATAAACAACCTTTTATTGCTGGTAATAACTCTTCTCATTACAGCCCCCCTTTGTCCCTGTTTTCCTGTCACAAGTGGCCTGGTAATAAAATATCAGTATCTCAATGCATTCTTAGTCTAAATAATTAGCAGGTTGTATACCACCACCCCCCATTTCCTTCACCCGACACTTATCATTCTAGCGTGTCTTCTTCAGATATCGTTTACAGTTCATTTTCCCAACGGTGCCTGTGACATTTCATGGCCCTTGATAATGTCCCGATTTTAATATCCAAGTAGATAGTTCCGTTTCTCCCACGTACACCAGTCTCTCACCTGAGCCGTTCTCTCTCTCCACGCTCACTCCACAGGCGCTATCAGCACCCCGGCCCCGGTTTATGGCTCGGACTCAGATAGGAGTGGTAAAAGTCACTGTCTCTCATTGCACGCCTTTGTCGCTCTTTCTTCAGCCGGTTAGAGAGGGTTTTGAGGTTTACACACACTCTGTGGTCAAGTTATTCCTACCATGCATTAAGACACGATCTGACCACCTTCTATGATAACCTCAAAAAAGTACAGATCATAACAATAGTCTAGTTCATTTCTGTTTCAGGAAATCCAAACAAACATTGACTATATGACGGATTTTGACATTAACCTTTTCTTCATAACATTATCTCAACGACAAATGTCAAAAAGCATAACATATTGTTACTGCTAAAACCATTTTTCTAAATTAGTCCATGCTCCTTTATTCTACTGGCGACTTCTCGGAAGAGTTACCAGATTATGAAGTTAGCACCCTAACCCCTCGCAGAAATCCACACTCCATTATCCAATCTGGTAAAATTTGTATCAAAACAAAAACACAAATGAAATCAGCAATACATATATTACAATCCATTTTAAATAATTGTCATACCTTATTCACATTTTCCTTTCTATATGCAGACTGAACACTGTACCAATGTATAAGTACAAAGACCAGGACCTCAGGGAACTGGTAATTTTCCCCTTTCGAACACGTGATTCAAAAAGATGTTAAATCAAAAATAAACAAATTCGAATAACTAATCAACTTAGAATTACAACTCTTTAACTCCCTACGGAAATAATAATCTCCTAAAGTAATGGTACAATTTGGATAGAGATTGGTGTTTCTCATTCATTTTATAATTAAATCCCCCTATTCTGTTAATTTCTAGTGAGGTTGATCATTCCTCACAATAATTTTTTAGGATACAGGCCATTCGACACCATTAAAATGTTTCCTCTACGTTTTCTTTCCCTGTCCTTCAGAAACCATTTAAATACCTTTCAAACATTTCGATCCTTCTGCATTCCCAATTTAACTGAATTGAAAAGACCCTATTCAATAAATCCCACAATATCAACACACCACTGTCGCACATTCAATACCAGTAAATGGTGTGTGCGTGCTGGTGAACCGTAGGTCCAGAACACACATGAACCGGCCTCACTTATTATCTTGAACTCGTTTATGGCCTAATCCAGATACGTTAATACCTCAAACTGCCGAATATCACTAACTGCTCTCCCCCTTCAATCTCAGGGGACCTTCCAAATCAAAATAATGAAACCCCTCTTTCGGAAGTTTAGTTCACACACATTCCGTTAGCATTCACTATGCAACATTTTAATCAGCAATCCAAAAGTATTAATTATAAACTAAACCTGTTAATTATAAATTCACTGTCCTTACTCCATTGATTAAATATTTGTTTTAATCCACCCCATCCTTTATTTAGCATGTACTACCCTTAGACACGGCGACATTATCTCACCACCGAGTCTAACACTGGTCTTCTTACCCCATGATTCTCCATAACCAACACACCACATAAAACATTTTAAAGTTCATTTTAGGTTTGGTAACCCCAATACCAATTCCTCGTGACCCCTCCACCCTTTCGACCATTCTATTCCAGAATAAGACGACATAAAACCTAAATCTATTTAAAAATAAAACCACAAAATGTCTCATGATATAAAAAAAAACAAACAAGGCATTCTGAGTTTGCAAGGAGTGTTTGGCCATCTAATTTAAATGTGTTACCTTTAGAGTCCATTCCCCTGGCATTTCGCCTAGATTCTTCCACCCAAAATACATTTTCCTGTGGCAAATCTAGCCAATTTCCCATCGTAAGGAATCCGCAATATTTAATCCCTGGCCTCTACTAAAAAGTTAGGTAAAACGTGATGTCATACGTTTCCTTCACATAGAAACTGTAATCTCTATGAACCACTTATCGATTGAACAGAGCCTATACACCGCTAGGTGAAAGTTTCATTCCTGCTACTTTCCGGAGGACTTTCAGGAGTTTTTCAATCTTTCTGTCCCAGCTTTGATGCACCTGTGCTGACCTTGCCTTCTGGATGGAAGCGGGGTGAACAGGTAGTGGCTCGATTGGTTGTGCTTGATCTTTTTTGCCTTCCTGTGACATCGGGTGTTGTAGGTGTCCTGGAGAGCAGGTAGTGTGCCCCTGGTGATGCGATGTGCAGACCGCACCACCCTCTGGAGAGCCCTGCGGTTGTGGGCGGTTCAGTTGCCGTACCAGTCGGTGATACAGCCCGACAGGATGCTCTCAATTGTGCACCTGTAAAAGTTAGTGAGGGTTTTTAGGTGACAAGCCAAATTGTTCAGCCTCCTGAGGTTGAAGAGGCGCTGTTGCGCCTTCTTCACTACACTGTCTGTGTGCGTGGACCATTTCAGTTTGTCGGTGATATGTACACGAGGAATCAAAAAACTTCCCACCACCTCCACTGCTGTCCCGTCGATGTGGATAGGGGGGTGCTCCCTTTGCTGTTTCCTGAAGTCCCCGGTCATCTCTTGTTTTGCTGACATTGAGTAAGGTTATTTTCCTGACACCACACTCCAAGGGCCCTCGCCCTCCTCCCTGTAGGCTGTCTCGTTGTTGTTGGTAGTCAAGCCTACCACTGTAGTGTCGTCTGCAAACTTGATGATTGAGTTGGAGGTGTGCATGGCCACGCAGTCGTGGGTGAACAGGGAGTAAAGGAGGGGGCTGAGAACGCACCCTTGTGGGGCCCCAGTGTTGAGGATCAGCGGAGTGGAGATGTTTCCTACCTTCAACACCTCGGGGTGGCCTGTCAGGAAGTCCAGGACCCAGTTGCACAGGGCGGGGTCGAGACGCAGGGTCTCAAGCTTAATGATGAATGTGAAGGGTACTATGGTGTTGAATGCTGAGCTGTAGTCAATGAACAGCATTCTTACATAGGTATTTCTCTTGTCCAGATGGGATAGGGCAGTGTGATGGTGATTGCATCATCTGTAGAGTGGGTCTAGGGTGGAGGTGATGTGATCCTTGACTAGTCTCTCAAAGCACTTCATGATGACAGAAGTGAGTGCTACGGGGCGATAGTCATTTAGTCCAGTTACCTTTAGCTTTCTTGGGAACAGGAACAATGGTGGCCATCTTGAAGCATGTGGGGACAGCAGACGCCGGTATCGGCGTTGAATAATCATAATCGGTTGACCTCTAGTTACAATCCCGGATATGTCTTTGGAAAGCAACTCTTGCCTTAATTTTGTCGACTTTGTTAACTAGGGACTGGACATTAGCGAGTAATATACTTGGAAGCGGTGGGTGGTGTACGTGCATCCGAAGGCTCACTAGAAGACCACTCCTTCGACGGTGTTGTTTTGCGTCGGCCTCTGTAATCAGTTCAAATGCCCTGGGAGGTGCAGACAAAGGATCCGCTTTGGGAAAGTTGTATCCCTGGTCGTTGTGCTGGTAAGTTGACGTCTCTCTGATATCCAATAATTCTTCCCGGCTGAATGTAATAACACTTAATTTCTTCTGGGCTAACAATGTAAGAAATAATACATGAAAAACTAAATAATGCACAGTTTCCTAAGGACTTGAAGCGAAGCTGCCATCTCTAGCGGCACTATCTTTCTCTTCTCATTCCATGCGTAAATAAGCGTGTGGCATGTTGCTTTTCAAATTTCATCTGTCTTGCTGACTTGATATTCAAATGTCACCTCAGTGAAATACCCACAACAATCAACCTTACACCGGTCTTGTGTCCTAATGGATACAATATTTCCTTTTAGAATGTATTGTAGGCAATACTGATGTTTCTGTTTTCTTGTTGCTCTCCCATGCAGGTTTCCCGTTTGGTCAATGGGATGTTAGAGGTCTGGAGGCGTGCCAGAACTGAAGGAGCATGGTGAAGCACCAACCCCTGCAGGTTTACGAGAGGCAGCTGTGTTTGTCATGTCTCACAGGGATCTATGGGTGCCGGTGGAAACGGTACCAACGGTCACATGATGACACCACCAAGGTGAGTTCTGCCTAGCAGACCTTACGTTTGTACCTAAATGACCATAATGGACATGGCATATTGGTGTTGGTATATGGAAGTTAGTAATTTCTGGAAGATCTATTATCGGCCAAATGTCAGTTGGTTGACGGGAGCGAGTGTAATCGAATGGTACCAGTCCACTTTTTCTTTTTTTCGTTCCAAGTTCACTGCAGGATTACAGCACCACACTGCATCTTATATCTCACTATTAATTAAAAACACTCTAATTTGTAGTGTCTGTGAGAGCGTGCAGTGCATGTGGGCAGGATTCCTCCCTTATGCCATCCGTTACCCATGCCCAATCTTTCAAGATGCATTTATAAAAAGCCATGTAGGCCCTGGCATAGAAATGTGATATACAGTGCCTTTGGAAAGTATTCAGACCCCTTGACTTTTTCCACATTTTGTAACAAACAATTGTTCCTAATCAATCTAAACACAATACCCCTTAATGACAAAGCAAAAACTGGTTTTTGTAAATGTTTGCAAATTTATTCAATTAGAAACTGATATCACATTTACGTAAGTATTCAGACCCTTTACTCAGTACTTTGTCGAATGCACCTTTTGGTAGCGATTACAGCAGGGTGCCTTATTGGTTATGACGCTACAAGCTTGGCACACCTGTGTTTGGGGAGTTTCTCCAATAATTTTCTGAAGATCCTCTGTCAGGTTGGATGGGGAGGGTTGCTGCACAGCTTTTTTTTCAGGTCTCTCCAGAGATGTTCGATCGGGTTCAAGTCCGGGCTCTAGCCGGGCCACTCAAGGACATCCCGAAGCAACTCCTGCGTTGTCAAGGCTGTTTACTTAGGGCCGTTGTCCTGTTGGAAGGTGAACCTTTGCCCCAGTCTGAGGTCCTGAGTGCTCTGTAGCAGGTTTTCTTGAAGGATATCTCTGTACTATGCTCAATTCATCTTTTCCTCGATCCTGACTAGTCTTCCAGTCCCTGCTGCTGAAAAACATCCCCACAGCATGATGCTTCCACCACCATGCTTCACCGTAGGGATGGTACCAGGTTCCCTCCAGACGTGACGCTTGGCATTCAGGCCAAAGAGTTCAATCTTGGTTCCATCAGACCAGAGAATCTTTTTTCTAATGGTTTGAGAGTCTTTAGGTGCCTTTTGGCACCTAAAGGATGATCAATGGAAACAGGATGTACCTGAGCTCAATTTGGAGTCTCACCGCAAAGGGGCTGAATATTTATGAAAATAACGTTTTTTTTAATTTATTTTTATACATTTGTAAAAATGTCTAAACCTGTTTTCTCTTCGTCATTATTGAGTATTGTGTGTAGATTTTAAATGTATGGAAGGATCCATATGGGGAGGGAGAAAGGTAAACGCATCAATCAATCAATCAGTCAAATGTATGTATAAAGCCCTTCTTACATCAGCTGATGTCACACAGTGCTGTACAGAAACCCAGCCTAAAACCCCAAACAGCAAGCAATGCAGGTGTAGAAGCATGGTGGCTAGGAAAAACTCCCTAGAAAGGCCGGAACGTAGGAAGAAACCTAGAGAGGAACCAGGCTATGAGGGGAGGCCAGTCCTCTTCTGGCTGTGCTGGATGGGGATTATAACAGAACATGGACAAGATGTTCAAATGTTCATAGATGACCAGCAGGGTCAAATAATAATAATCACATTGGTTGTAGAGGGTGCAACAGGTCAGCACCTCAGGAGTAAATGTCAGTCGCCTTTAATAGCCGATCATTCAGAGTATCTCTACCGCTCCTGCTGTCTCTAGAGAGTTGAAAACAGAAGGTCTGGGACAAGGTAGCACGTCCGGTGAACAGGTCAGGGTTCCATAGCCGCAGGCAGAACCATTGAAACTGGAGCAGCAGCACAACCAGGTGGACTGGGGACAGCAAGGAGTCATCAGGCCAGGTAATCTTGAGGCATGGTCCTAGTGCTTAGGTCCTCTGAGAGAAAGAGATAGAATACTTAAATACACACAGGACACCGGATAAGACAGGAGAAATACTTCAGATATAACAGACTGACCCTAGCCCCCCGACACAAACTATTGCAGCATAAATACTGGAGGCTGAGACAGGAGGGGTCGGGAGACACTGTGGTCCCATCCGACGATACCCCCGGACAGGGCCAAACAGGCAGGATATAAATAACCCCACCCACTTTGCCAAAGCACAGCCCCCACACCACTAGAGGGATATCTTCGACCACCAACTTACTATCCTGAGACAAGGCCAAGTATAGCCCATGAAGATCTCCCCCATGGCACGACCCAAGGGGGGGGGGGGGGGGGCAACCCGGACAGGAAGATCACGTGAACCTCGCCTGGTTCACCAACTACTTCTCAGACAGAGTTCAGTGTGTCAAATGTTGTCCAGACCTCTGGTAGTCTCTATGGGGGTACCACAGGGGTCAATTCTCGGGCTGACTCTTTTCTCTGTATATATCAACTGATGTCGCTCTTGCTGCGGGTGATTCCCTGATCCACCTCTACGCAGACGACACCATTCTGTATACATCTGACCCTTCTTTGGACACTGTGTTAACTAACCTCCAAACGAGCTTCAATGACATACAACACTCCTTCCGTGGCCTCCAACTGCTCTTAAACGCTAGTAAAACCAAATGCATGTTTTTTAACCGTTCGCTGCCCGCCCACCCGTCCCAGCATCACTACTCTGGACGGTTCTGACTTAGAATATGTGGACAACTACAAATACCTAGGTGTCTGGCTAGACTGTAAACTCTCCTTCCAGACTCATATTAAACATCTCCAATCCAAAATTAAATTAGAATCAGCTTCCTATTTCGCAACAAAGCCTCCTTCACTCACGCTGCCAAACATACCCTCGTAAAACTGACTATCCTACCGATCTTCGACTTCGGCGATGTCATTTACAAAATAGCTTCCAATACTCTACTCAGCAAACTGGATGCAGTTTATCACAGTGCCATCTGTTTTGTCACCAAAGCCCCTTATACCACCCACTACTGCGACCTGTATGCTCTAGTCGGCTGGCCCTCGCTACATATTCGGCGCCAGACCCACTGGCTCCAGGTCATCTACAAGTCTATGCTAGGTAAAGCTCCGCCTTATCTCAGCTCACTGGTCACATTAACAACACCCACCCGTAGCACGCGCTCCAGCAGGTATATCTCACTGGTCATCCCCAAAGCCAACATCTCCTTTGGCCGCCTTTCCTTCCAGTTCTCTGCTGCCCATGACTGGAATGAATTGCAAAATTCACTGAAGCTGGAGACTTATATTTCCCTCACTAACTTTAAACATCAGTTATCTGAGCAGCTAACCGATCACTGCAGCTGTACATAGCCCATCTGTAAATAGCCCACCCAATCTACTTACCCTATCCCCATATTGTTTTTATTTACTTTTCTGCTCTTTTGTACACCAGTATTTCTTCTTGCACATCATCATCTGCTCATATATCACTCCAGTGTTAATTTGCTAAATTGTAATTACTCTGCTACTATGGCCTATTTATTGCCTTACCCCTCGCCATTTGTGCACACTGTATATAGACTTTCTTTTTTTTCTATTGTGTTATTGACTATACGCTTGTTTATTCCATGTGTAACTTTGTTGTTGTTTGTGTCGCACTGCTTTGCTTTATCTTGGCCAGGTCGCAGTTGTAAATGAGAACTTGTTCTCAACTAGCCTACCTGGTGAAATATAAAATTAAATGAACTCAACCCACTCAAGTGACGCACCCCTCCTAGGGATGGCATGGTAGAGCACCAGTAAGCCAGTGACTCAGCCCCTGTAATAGGGTTTGAGGCAGAGAATCCCAGTGGAGAGAGAGGGGAACCAGCCAGGCAGAGACAGCACTAACTGAAGTTTATTTAGTGTTTTATCTGGGAAGCCGGAAAGTAGAGCATTGCAGTAGTCTAACCTAGAAGTGATACAAGTATGAATACATTTGGACAAAGTTTCAGATTTTTGCAATGTTACGTAGATGGAAAAAAAGCTGTCCTTGAAACAGTCTTATTTGAGACGACTGTACAACCATCAAGATGAATTGTCAGATTCAACAGAAGACCTCTTTGTTTCTTGGGACCTAGAACTAGCATCTCTGTTTTGTCCGAGTTTAAAAGTTGAAAATTCCCTTCGGGTGTGGCATACAATTTGACACACTGTAACATGTATTGCAGTGTCATCCTACATCTCACGTGCACCTCAAACACAAATATGTCAAAGTACCCTTTTTCTAGTTATAGGAATGACCTCTCGTCCTGTGAGCTTAACATGCAAGCTATGCTGAGTGGTGGATGGATGAGCTATACGTTTTGACCTTTCATTCCTACCCTATTTGCCCTCAGGAAGGTAATGCTGCATGAGTTCTTTAAATCTTCAGATAGATGGAGCACATTCATGTTTGACAGGTCGAAGGCCACATGGAGAATTGTTTTTCATCCTTTGGTGGGAATAGTATCCCGTGGCTCTGTTTCCTGTTGTCTCTGAGACTGGTAGATATGGTACTGCAGAGTCAGCTGTGTGTGTGTGTGTTTGTGTGTCGCCTTGGCCACCATGGCCATGTGTGGCGGGCGCGTTGGCCCACTGGGGGAGAATCGGCCAATCAGCAGCCTGTCTGTGTATAGTACCACAGGATTATATTGGACCTGCTGTGGTGCTACTCTGTGTGTTTACCAGTCTCCTCCTTTGCCAGAATCTGCATCCCAACCTCAGACCCCCACTATGCCATGTTTCAGTAGCATATTTCTCTGCTTCCTCCCATGAGCCTATTATTATGGAAGTACTGTACATTTGAAATGTACAAGCATGAATAACAACTCAGTAAAAGAAGTATAACTGTAAAAATTAAGTTAAATTGGATTTCTAGTCTACAAATTGGCATAATTATTTTTTTGCGTTTTGTGTAACTTATGTTTTAACTTATTGTGTACATAATATTGCTGCTACCGTCTCTTATGACCGAAAATAACTTCTGGACATCAGAAAAGCGATTACTCACCACGGACTGGAAGAATTTTTTTCCTTTAACGAGTCCGACGAAAAGGATATCCTGCTTTCACTGGAACAGGCCCAGATCCACACCTTTTGCGTGAAGAAAAGACGCCGGAAAAGGGGACGCAGATTGGCTGTCCTTCTGAGAAGCCGGAGGCGAGCGAGTAAACTCCCACTGCCATCCGTTCTTCTTGCTAATGTGCAATCGTTAAAAAATAAAATTGATGACCTATTATTAAGATTATCCTACCAACGGGACATTAAAAACTGAAACATCTTATGTTTCACCGAGACGTGTCTGAACGAAGAAATGGACAATATAGAGCTGGCGGGATTTTCCATGCACCCGCAGAACAGAGACACTACCTCTGGAAAGACCAGGGGTGGGGGTGTGTCTTTTTGTCAATAACAGCTGGTACGTGATGTCTAATATTAAAGAAGTCTCGAGGTATTGTCACCTGAGGTAGTGTGGTCGACAACTTATCATAAGGTACTCTATCTACCAAGAGTTCTCGTCTGTATTATTCGTAGCAGTCTATTTACCACCACAAAGCGAAGCTGGCACTAAGTCCGCTCTCAACCAACTCTATAAGGCCATAGGCAAAGAAGAAAATGCTCACCCGGGAGCGGCTCTCCCTGTGGCCGGGGAGTTTAATGCAGGCAAACTTAAATCAGTTTTTCCAAATTTTTACCAGCTTGTTACAGGTGCAATCAGGGAAGGAAGAAAATCCTAGACCACCTTTACTCCACTCACAGAGATGCGTACAGAGCTCTCCCCTGCCCTCCATTTGGCAAATCTGACCACAATTCTATCCTACTGATTCCTGCTTACAACCAAAAACAAAAGCAGGAAGTACCAGTGACTCGCTCAATATGGAAGTGATCAGATGACGCGGATGCTACACTACAGGACTGTTTTGCTAGCACAGACTGGAATGTGTTCCGGGATTTATCCAATGGCATTGAGGAATACACCACCTCAGTCATTGCCTTCATCATCAATAAGTGCATCGACGACGTCTTCCCCACAGTGACTGTACGTACATATCCCAACCTGAAGCCATGGACTACAGGCAACGTCCGCATCGAGCTAAAGGCTAGAGCTGCCGCTTTCAAGGAGCGGGAGACTAATCCGGACGCTTATAAGAAATCCCGCTATGCCCTCAGACGAACCATCAAACAAGCAAAGCGTCAAGACAGGATTAAGATTGAATCCTACTACAAGTGATTTGAAAGGCTGGTCATGGCTCACATCAACAGCATCCTCCCAGACACCCCAGACCCATTCCAATTCGCATACCGCCCCAACAGATCCACAGATGACGCAATCTCAATCGCACTCCACACCGCCCTTTCTCACCTGGACAGAAAGAACCACTATGTGAGAATGCTGTTCATCGACTACAGCTCACCATTCAACACCAAAGTGCCCACGAAGCTCATCACTAAGCTAAGGACTCTGGGACTAAACACCTCCCTCTGCAACTGGATCCTGGACTTCCTGACGGGCCGCCGCTAGGTGGTAAGAGTAGGCAACAATATGTCTGCCACGCTGATCCTTATAACTGGGGCCCCTCAGGGGTGTATACTTTGTCCCCTCCTGTATTCCCTGTTCACCCATGACTGCGTGGCCAAACACGACTCCAACACCATCATTAAGTTTGCTGACGACACAAGTGGTTTGGCCTGATCACCGACAACGATGAGACGGCCTATAGGGAGGTCAGAGAACTGGCAGTGTGATGCCAGGACAACAACCTCTCCCTCAATGTGAGCAAGACAAAGGAGCTGATCGTGGACTACAGGAAAAGGCGGGCCAAACAGGCCCCCATTAACATCGATGGGGCTGTAGGGGACCAGGTCGAGGGTTTCAAGTTCCTTGGTGTCCACATCACCAACGAACTATCATGGTCCAAACATGCCAAGACAGTCGTGTACACGACAAAACCTTTTCCCTCCCAGGAGACTGAAAAGATTTGGCATGGGCACCCAGATCCTCTAAAGGTTCTACAGCTGCACCATCGAGAGCTTCCTGACCGGTTGCATCACCGTCTGGTATGGCAACTGCACGGCATCTAAGGTGCTACAGAGGGTAGTGCGAACGGCCCAGTACATCACTGGGGCCAAGATTCCTGCCATCCAGGACCTATATAATAGGCGGTGTCAGAGGAAAGCCCATAAAATTGTCGGAGACTTCAGTCACCCAATTTATAGACTGATTTCTCTGCTACCGCACGGCAAGTAGTACCGGAGCGCCAAGTCTAGGACCAAAAACCTCCTCAACAGCTTCTACCCCCAAGCCATTAGACTGCTGAACAATTCATAAAAATTGCCACCGGAAAATTTACATTGACCCCTAACTAGCGCTAGTGCAATTGCTAACTAGCGCTAGTGCCATTGCTAACTAGCGCTAGTGCAATTGCTAACTAGCGCTAGTGCAGTAACTGGAAGTCTGAGTATCTGCTAGCAGATACCATAGACTTCGTCACGGTGCTAATTATCCTTGGCTTGTGAAACTACCTCTAACTTCCTTCATAATGGACACAGAGCCATGAAAATCCTATCCACAAGTTCATCTGACTCTGGGGAAGTAGGTAAATGGCCTCATTGCCAAAATCCCAAAGTATCCATTTAACTATGGATGCTGTGCTGCCTTGTATTGGAGGACTATAGTCATCTCACATTTGGCAGATCGCCTGTTAAGTGTGCCAGCACTGCCAGGTCAGATGACATCATAGATGCATCTTTAATAGCCAATGTTACCAATCAGTGTTGCTAATCAAAGGATGGTATCAGTTACATGATGTGATGTTTAAACATGACAGGCAGCGTCACTGAACCATGACCATGAGAAACCCAAGGTCTTAATGTGACATGGACTCCCTTCATAATGCCCAGATTCAGAACAGAATAGAAGTGGTTGCTGTCGTCGTCTCCTCTGAGCTGGATAATGAACAGGCCAGTGTGCCTGAGCCTCCCTCTTTGTTAACTTGGTCTTTGAGTTAGTGGTTTGTAGAAAGGCCGACCACGTCACTGGCACTGCAAGCTGATCTGCCCTCAGTAATAATTGAGTTTTTCCATTTAGCCAGTCTTTACCAGTCTTTACTAGGAACGAGCATAATTCTGTAGACTTGGTCTGTTAAATGACATAGAGACACGTGAAACTGAAATCCTGTTCAAATCATTTGCTACCATCACCGTTTTATGTCGCAACTAAAGTCTGCACTAAACTAGAAAACCAGATGGGCAACATTCTAATATGGCAGGGAACATTCAGGCAACATGCAGGGAGGGAGCATTCTCTTTGCTAGCTTTTTCTTGGCTTCCTCTCAAGTCTTCCATTACTTCTTTAGTTCCCTGACAGAATAAAAGGTCAAAAGCTTCAACACCTCTGCAGAAAACACATTTACAGGGTGTCAGAGCTGTAGAAGTTACTGAGTAAACAAGCGTTAGGAGGATGTCTCTATATTCCCGTGGGACAGGGCCAAGAGAGCCTTGGAACACAAACCGTGATGTGCAGTGATGGTGTTGGTGGGCCCAGGAGCGTTCTGTGATACAGGTGCACCAGCACTCATCCTCCGACTTCTGTGTGATGATTCTCTTCTATGAGATGACTAAACATGCAACCGCTAGGCTAGCTGAATGAGGGGACGATGGTGATAGTCTGTCATGATCGTTAGTAAAGCTTTAGAGGGACTAGAAATCAGTCCTAGGTTTTCTAATCTCTGATCATATTAATGATGGAAATTTATTTTGATGGTAATTTGATTACGTGAAATGAAATTTGACTAATTTAAGCACTATGTTCATATAAGACATTCAGGTAAGCAATTATATTAATACCCTTTGGTGGAGGTCACGATCAATTGTCTTTGAAAACAAATTAACTGGTAACCTTTGTACTAATAGCGCCTTGTCTACCCGTCTCTATAGTTCAATAATCATATGTAAGCACCTTTTCAGTCAGTCTGCACTCACTTCCAGTAGTGCTGACATTCAAACAAGTGCTCTTAATATTGGGCGAGGAGGGGAATAGCCTAATCTTCCTGAATCAAGTCTCTCCAAAGGGAAATGTTTTCTGTCAGTTTGAATCCCTCTCCGGCTGTCTGTCTGTCTCTACTCAGATTCTCTTTGAGTTCGCTAAGTTCAAAACGGCAGGAGGGGACTGTTTACCCACTACAATTGCCGGTTATATTGAGGGGAATTATTCCATGTAAACATTAGAGGTCGATCAATTATGATTTTTCAACACCGATACCGATTTATTGGAGGACCAAAAAAAGCCGATACCGACTAATCAGCCGATTTTTATTTCATTTATTTATTTGTAATAATGACAATTTCAACAATACTGAATGACCACTTATTTTAACTTAATATAATACATCAATTAAAATAAATTTAGCCTCAAATAAATAATGAAACATGTTCAATTTGGTTTAAATAATGCAAAAACAAAGTGTTGGAGATGAAAGTAAAAGTGCAATATGTGCCGTGTAAAAAAGCTAACGTTTAAGTTCCTTGCTCAGAACATGAGAACATATGAAAGCTGGTGGTTCCTTTTAACATGAGTCTTCAATAATACCAGGTAAGAAGTTTTAGGTTGTAGTTATTATAGGAATTATAGGACTATTTCTCTCCATACCATTTCTATTTCATATACCTTTGACTATTGGATGTCATTATAGGCACTTTAGTATTGCCAGTGAAACAGTATTGCTTCAGTCCCTCTCCTCGCCCCTACCTGGGCTTGAACCAGGAACACATCGACAACAGCCACCCTCGAAGCATCGTTACCCATCGCTCCACAAAAGCTGCGGCCCTTGCAGAGCAAGGGGAACAACTACTTCAAGGTCTCAGAGCGAGTGACGTCACCGATTGAAACGCTATTAGCGCGCACCCCGCTAACTAGCTAGCCATTTCACATCGGTTACACCAGCCTAATCTCGGGAGTTGATAGGCTTGAACTCATAAACGGCTCAGTGCTTGAAGCACAGCGAAGAGCTGCTGGCAAACGCACGAAAGTGCTGTTTGAATGAATGCTTACGAGCCTGCTGCTGCCTACCACCACTCAGTCAGACTGCTCTATCAAATCATAGACTTAATTATAACATAACACATAGAAATACGAGCCTTAGGTCATTAACTTCTCTAGGGTAGGTGAGACGCTAACGTCCCACCAGGCCAACATCCTGTGAAACTGCAGAGAGCTAACATATTAAATACACCATTCGTTGTATTAAACATTCTTGTAAATATATGTATCTTACATCATTTAAAAGATGAACGTCTTATTAATCCAGCCGCTGTGTCAGATTTCAAAAAGGTTTACTGCAAAAGCAAACATGCGATTTTCTGAGGACGCCGCCCCACACACACAGGTATTACTAGCATTTTCCAACCAAGCATTAGCGTCACGAAAGTCAGAAATAACAATAAAATAAATCGCTTACCATTGAAGATCTTCCTCTGGTGGCAATGCCAAGTGTCCTAACTACACAGTGAATGTTCGTTTTGTTTGATAAAATCAATTTTTATAGCCTAACACGAAACATTTGTAAACCGGTTGCGTCGTGATTTCCGTCTTATTCAACTTTGGACGAAGCGTTCGTGGTAATTACACACACTAAACCAACGTTTATCCAGTCATGGTTGGTTTCATTGCAATCCCCTGGTTGTTACTAACACAACCATACATGATGGCTCTTTTCCCGGGACGTATTGACCGAAACAAACCGATTGGAAGACACCAATCAATGACCTCATTGCGCACCAATTTACATTTACATTTACATTTAAGTCATTTAGCAGACGCTCTTATCCAGAGCGACTTACAAATTGGAAAGTTCATACATATTCATCCTGGTCCCCCCGTGGGGAATGAACCCACAACCCTGGCGTTGCAAGCGCCATGCTCTACCAACTGAGCCACACGGGACCGATGGTCCCAATGGTAGGACCGGTCTATCGTTGATTGACTGTATTTTGGCCCAATGACCACTGATCATCTTGAAATCTAGCTTGGAAGATAGCCAATGAGCTGAGGTAAACCGCAATATGTAATGGTTATACGTTTGAAGACCAGCCTTTGTCGTAAACTCTGGCGTAAAAGAGGTTCATTCGCCATTGCAAATCCTACTTGACGGAGCCACGAGTGTAACGCATAGCAGTACATATTCAATAGCATTTTCAACAAGTTTATATATTTAAATTATGGCGAATAAATCAGGAAAAGCTAAAACAAAGTCTAGAGTCTGTGAACACCACAACCAGTGGTGTTCACCTGCCCAGATTCATCTCTGCAGGCATGAATGTGCTTCAGTGCAAAAAGGGCACAGTAGGGAGACGTCGTTGTGTGCTTTGTCACAGGAAATGCCCCATCACCTGCACCACCTGTTCAGTAAGCCTCTGCTTTACAGCAGAAAGAGACTGCTATGGGCCATGGCACCAGCAGCACAATATTGTGTAAAGGACTGAGGGTCTTCACAATATTGTAAATAGAACATGTGTAAATAGTTACCCTTGTTGTTTGTTTATTATTATTTATTTATTTTAATAATTTTTTTCATATATATATATATATATATTTTTTGTGGGGTGTGTTAGAATAGCATTTATGTATTTTGTTTATAGTTATTTCCTTCAAAATGTATCACTGTACCAATTTGGCCACTTGGGTACATTTGTGTGGGACACCTGGGTGACTTCATGCTCAATGTCATGTAGCTCGCTCATTTTTGAAGTTATCTGTCTAAAACCTTGCTCAGCTATTGTTGCCATCTTATGTTCTTCATTCAAATCATCCACAACATCCTATCTGTATGTTTGGCTGTTCTTGGTCATTTGAAAGATGATGCAGCAACAATAAAAAACAGAAAACGTATGTTTAATTCCTTGTATTTTCTTCTACCAGATCTATTGTGTTATAGTCTCCTACATTCAATTCACATTTCCACAAAATTCAGAGTGTTTCCTTTCAAATTATACCAAGAATATGCATATCCTTGCTTCTGAGCCTGAGCTACAGGCAGTTAGATTAGGGTATGTCTTTAGGCGGAAATTGAGAAGAAGGGGGGGTGCCCCAAAGAAGTTAACATGGTCAAATCCGGAAACTATCATTTAGAAAACAAAACGTTTATTATTTCAGTGAAATACGGAACCGTTCCGTATTTTATCTAACGGGTGGCATCCATTAGTCTAAATATTGCTGTTACATTGCACAACCTTCAATGTTATGTCATAATTATGTACAATTCTGGCAAATGAATTACTGTCTTTGTTAGGAATAAATGGTCTTCACACAGTTCGCAACGAGCCAGGCGGCCCAAACTGCTGCATATACCCTGACTGCTTGCACGGAACGCAAGAGAAGTGACACAATTTCCCTAGTTAAAAGAAATTCATGTTAGCAGGCAATATTAACTAAATATGCAGGTTTAAAAACATATACTTATATATTGATTTTAAAGAAAGGCATTGATGTTTATGGTTAGGTACACATTGGTGTAACGACAGTGCTTTTTTCGCGAATGCGCTTGTTAAATCATCACCCGTTTGGCGAAGTAGGCTGTGATTCGATGAGAAATGAACAGGCACCGCAGCGATTATATGCAACGCAGGACGCGCTAGATAAACTAGTAATATCATCAACCATGTGTAGTTAACTAGTGATTATGTTAAGATTGATTGTTTTTTATAAGATAAGTTTAAAACTAGCTAGCAACTTACCTTGGCTTCTTGCTGCACTCGCGTAACAGGTAGTCAGCCTGCCACGCAGGCTCCTCATGGAGTGCAATGTAAGGCAGGTGGTTAGAGCGTTGGACTAATCGACAAGATCGAATCCCCGAGCTGACAAGGTAAACATCTGTCGTTCTGCCCCTGAACAAGGCAGTTAACCCACCGTTCCTAGGCCGTCATTGAAAATAAGAATGTGTTCTTAGCTGACTTGCCTAGTTAAATAAAGGTGTAAAATAAAAAATAAAAAATCGCCCACAATCAGTGTCCAAAAATACCGATTACCGATTGTTATGAAAACTTGAAAGCCGATTTAATCGGTCGACCTCTAGGAGACATGTTATTAAAGTCTGTTGTGTCCTTACAACAACATAAACAACAGCCAGGCCTGGTTGCAAAAATAGCCTGGTGTTTTCCTTTATAAACTAGCCTATTAGGTGGTTTTCTTTTGTCATCAACCTTATTACTAATGCTGTGTCATGTCCTTTGCGTGTAGATCTATGGAAGGAAAGATCGATATGACACTGATTATACTTGGCTGGTTCTCTTTTGGTTAATTCAGTACATCCCTTCTCAATTTACTTTTCACCAGCTCTTGGCACTGTGTAAAGACATTCTATGGGTTTGTGCTTTTTAGAAGATAAGATGGATACAAACTTCTAGAGAATGTTTGAAGCACAATTTTTCATTTTGTTTTCCATAATCATATAGCTTTTGTTGGTTGGTGGAAGTGTAGGCTACCTTCTAGTACGTGTTATGTCCAAAAGGCTAACCAGAGAAAATACACTTTCAGCAGTAGTGTGTGACTCTTACCACATTGTGTGATTTATCAGAGGCTGTATTCTCTCCCCTGTGTTAGTGTTCAGTGAGTCCAGCCAGTCCGTGAGGTTACCAAAGTCTCCAATGTTTTCCTGAACTTTTCAACTCTTCAGATATGAGTGTCCAATGACAACACGCTGTTTCAGATCAAGAGCTGACCAAGAAGAACAGGTAATACCAAAATATCTAGGGTATCAGTGTATCATATTAGTTGTAAGGTCAGCAGCTCCACAGAGCTGAAGAGGCCATTCTGTTCTGTAATAAGTGAAGCCACGGCCAGTTGGTGCTCCTGACAGTTCTGTCTTAATTGGAGAGAGGGTGGAGGAACAGAGGGCTGGAACCCTCTAACCCTGATCTTCTCAGGGCAATGCTGTTGGTCTGATAGGTGGGCCTTGGCTGGGTGGGGAAACACACTAATGATTTTGAGGGAGTTGTGAAGGGACTAGGGCTGTGATGACCTGTGGGACATTCAGTGACAACCCCACCAGCTGCTGGTCTGGCCCAGGACAACAAGGACAACAAGGAGACGGGCAGACCACTGCCCCAGGAAAGGGTGGGTGATGGTGGAGAGGATTCTCTCGCTCGCTCGCTCGGCCTGTGTGTACACCTGCTTCAGTCCCTAGTTGCATTCTTAAAAAAAGAAAAACATGTATTGAATATTTAAAACATACAATATACTTGCAGTGAAGCCGCTCAACAACTACACCACATTAGTCATCTAATGGACTCCCATCCAGAGCGACACACAGAAGCAAACAGGGTCAATGCCCTGCTCAAGGGCACGTCGACAGATCTCCCACAAGGTCAAAAATGGGGACCTGATCCAGCGATCCATCAGCCACCGGCCCATGCTCCCAACCGCCAGGCGACCAGCCCTCTAAGATCCCCCCCCCCCCCCCACAGTTCCCCAAGAGCTGCCCCTCAACCATCCGAGACCCCTCCCACAATAAAATAATCCATTCCCCACCTCCAAGACCCCCCCCCCCCCCATGACCAAAAAAAATAACAAAAGACAAGGAAAACAGAAAACAACAATGCAAACAACAAAAGTCATAACAGAAAGGCGAACTGAATATGTTTGAGTGCATGTATAGCACTATTTGTGTGTGTGTGTGTGTGTGTCATCCAGAACGCCGCAGCCCGTCTGGTGTTCAACCTTCCCAAGTTCTCTCACGTCACCCCCGCTCCTCCGCTCTCTCCACTGACTTCCAGTTGAAGCTCGCATCCGCTACAAGACCATGGTGCTTGCCTACGGAGCTGTGAGGGGAACGGCACCTCCGTACCTTCAGGCTCTGATCAGGCCCTACACCCAAACAAGGGCACTGCGTTCATCCACCTCTGGCCTGCTCGCCTCCCTACCTCTGAGGAAGTACAGTTCCCGCTCAGCCCAGTCAAAACTGTTCGCTGCTCTGGCACCCCAATGGTGGAACAAACTCCCTCACGACGCCAGGTCAGCGGAGTCAATCACCACCTTCCGGAGACACCTGAAACCCCACCTCTTTAAGGAATACCTAGGATAGGATAAAGTAATCCTTCTAACCCCCCCCCCTTAAAAGAGTTAGATGCACTATTGTAAAGTGGTTGTTCCACTGGATATCATAAGGTGAATGCACCAATTTGTAAGTCGCTCTGGATAAGAGCGTCTGCTAAATGACTTAAATGTAAATGTGTGTGTGTATATGCATGTGTATAAACACCTGCACGGCATCATCCACAGGCAAACCCTAGTTGCATTCTTCATAGTTTGGCATATTCCAGATAGTTAATTGATGATAGACTTTGGACTGTAGTGTTAAGTGGTGAAGTGTGTTTTAATACAGGACTGGACAGATGCACAATTTTGATGTTGTTGGTTCCGTTTTTTGTGCTCCGTTTTATTTACTTAATTTGTTATGGATATGGGGCAGCATTTTCACATTTGGATGAAAAGCGTGCCCAGAGTAAACTGCCTGCTACTCAGTCCCAGTTGCTATTAGTAGATTTGGATAGAAAACACTCTGAAGTTTCTAAAAATATTTGAATGATGTATGTGAGTATAACAGAACTCATATGGCAGGCGAAAACCTGAGAAAAATCCAACCAGGAAGTGGGAAATCTGAGGTTCGTAGGTTTTCAACTCTTAGTCTATCGAATACACAGTGTCTATGGGGTCATTTTGCACTTCCTAAGGCTTCCACTAGATGTCAACAGTCTTTAGAACCTTGTTTGATGCTTCTACTGTGAAGTGGTGGCGAATGAGAGTCAGAGGTCTGCCAGAATGCCTTGAGCTCGTGACGCTCATTCACGTGAGAGCGAGCTCTGTTCCATTGCTTTTCTGAAGACAAAGGAATTCTCCGGTTGGAACATTATTAAAGATTCATGTTAAAAACATCCAAAGATTGATTCTATACTTCGTTTGACATGTTTCTATGAACTGTAATATTACTTTTCGTCTGAACCTTTGCCTGGACCTGCCCGCGCGTCGTGAGTTTAGATTGTGTACTGAACGCGCGAACCAAAAGGACTAATTTGGACATAAATGATGGACTTTATTGAACAAATCAAACATTTATTGTGGAACTGGGATTCCTGGGAGTGCATTCTGATGAAGATCAACAAAGGTAAGTGAATATTTATAATGCTATTTCTGACTTATGTTGACTCCAACATGGCGGATATCTTTTGGGGTTGTGTTGGTCTCTGAGTGCCGTACTCAGATTATTGCATGGTGTGCTTTTTCCGTAAAGTTTTTTTGAAATCTGACACAGCGGTTGCATTAAGGAGAAGTATATCTTTAAATCTGTGAATAACACTTGTATCTTTTATCAATGTTTATTATGAGTATTTCTGTAAATTGATGTGGCTCTGTGCAAATTCACAGGATGTTTTGGAAGCAAAGCCAAATGTAAACTGAGATTTTTGGATATAAATATGAACTTGATCGAACAAAACATACATGTATTGTGTAACATGTTGGCCCGGGAGTGTCATCTGATGAAGAATTAATTTTATCAATATTTCTGCTTTTTTTTACTCCTCTCTTTTGTTGGAAAATCGCTGTATGCTTTCTGTGACTAGTTGCTGACCTAACATAATGATATGTTCTGCTTTCGCCTAAAAGCTTTTTTGAAGTCGGACACTGTGGCGGGATTAACCTCTCTTGGGTACGTGAGACATTAGCGTCCCACCTCTTCAACAGCCAGTGAAACTGCTGGGCACCAAATTCAAATACAGAAATACTCATTATAAAAATTCAGAAAACAAAACATATTTTACATAGGTTTAAAGATTAACTTCTTGTGAATCCAACCACGGTGTCAGATTTAAAAAAATGCTTTACGGCAAAAGCATACCTTACGATTATTTGAGAACATAGCCCAGCAGACAAATCATTACAAACAGTAACCAGCCAAGTAGAAGAGTTACACAAGTCAGAAATAGAGATAAAATTAATCCCTTACCTTTGATGATCTTCATATGGTTGCACTCAGCAGACAATCATTTACTCAAATGTTCCTTTTGTTCGATAAAGTCTCTTTATATCCAAAAAACTCAGTTTTGTTCGTGTTTTCTTCAGTAATCCACAGGCTCAAACGCAGGCAGACAAAAAAATCTAAATTGTATCCGTAAAGTTCATAGAAACATGTCAAACGATGTTTATATTCAATCCTCAGGTTGTTTTTAGCCTAAATAATCGATAATATTTCAACCGGACAATAACGTCGTCAATATGAAAGGTAAACAAAGGCACTCTCTCGGTCTCGCGGATGAAAAAGCTCTGTGACACTTTAGGGTCCACTCATTCAGACTGCTCTTACTTCCTAATTTTTCAGAATACAAGCCTGAAACAATTTCTAAAGACTGTTGACATCTAGTGGAAGGCATAGGAACTGCAATTTGAGTCCTAAGTCAATGGATACTGTAGTGGCATTGAATAGAAAACTATAAAACCCCCAAAAAACTACTTCCCGAATGGATTTTTCTCAGGTTTTCGCCTGCCAAATCAGTTCTGTTATACTCACAGACACGATTTTAACAGTTTTGGAAACTTTACAGTGTTTTCTATCCAAATTTACCAGTTATATGCATATCATATCTTCTGGGCCCGAGAAGCAGGCAGTTTAATTTCGGCATGCTTTTCATCCAAAATTCCGAATGCTGCCCCCTACCCTAGAGAAGTTAACGAGAATTGTATCTTTAAAATGGTGTCTAATACTTGTATGTTTGAGAAATTTCAATTTTGAGATTTCTGTTGATTGAATTTGGCGCCCTGCAATTTCATTGGCTCTTGGCGAGGGGTTCCGCTAGCGGAGCGGAACCCCAGTCCTTGACAGGTTAACAAATAAGGAACACACAATGTGCACTTAGAATCAAAATACAGCTGTAGACAGAAGTCAAAGATCAAATATCAGACATACAACTGATGTCTCTCCTGAGTTCTGCAAAATAGGAAAAGTCCTAAGTTATTTTATTAAGCCCGAAGTCCAGCCCTAGTGATGTCACTGCACCAGCTCTCTGGTCTTGGCCATTGTGGAGAGGTTGGAGTCTGTTTGATTGAGTGTGTGGACAGGTGTCTTTTATACAGGTAACGAGTTCAAACAGGTGCAGTTAATACAGGTAATGAGTGGAGAACAGGAGGGCTTTTTAAAGAAAAACTAACAGGTCTGTGAAAGCCGGAGTTCTTACTGGTTGGTAGGTGATCAAATACTTATGTCATGCAATAAAATCATACAATGTGATTTTCTGGATATTTGTTTTAGATTCCGTCTCTCTGTTGAAGTGTACCTATGATAAAAATTACAGACCTCTACATGCTTTGTAAGTAGGAAAACCTGCAAAATCGGCAGTGTATCAAATACTTGTTCTCCCCACTGTGTGTGTGTGTGTGTGTATATATATATATATATATAGAGAGAGATTAACTATATATAGTTAATAGTTCATCTTGATTAACTATTTATATATATATAGTTAATCTGTAGTCCAGGACCCTATAAATGTGGAGGGGGAGGGGTCTTATAGCCCTTCCCCTTCTATTAATACAACATAAGCATAATCAATTATAATACATCAAACATTTGGTGCAGCCCCTATCATGACCCCATCAATGTACAGAAGCTAACTAAAGCATTATCCTATGAGATTGAGGAGTGTGTGAATACTAGGCGGAATTGGTTCTCTAGGCTAAAACGCTCTCGACACATTTCAATAGATATTGCCAAGTGTGCCTTCTGGCGTGTGGTAGCGTGTTTGCATGATGTGTGTATATGATGAGTAATGGGTGGGTTCTTCCTCACACCTCTTATCTTGCTTCCACAGAATTGCCATGTGAAATAAGTGTAATTCAAAGTGTTCAATAAGTGCATTCAATAAATCTCATGCAAATTATTCAATTTAGATTTTTTTTTAATTGAAGGATTGGATACCATTTAGCCTGAGGACTGTTGATGTGTAGAAGTAGTATTTCTGTGGATTGACTGGGCTAATGTAGTTTGAATTGTCGTGCCTTACTGTAACATCATTAATTCTGCAGACATAATCCTGTAGCCAGTCCAACAAATTGCCTTCATTCCTTTAATATTGTACAAGATTACATTATATACTGTAGCACAATAAATTAGACATGAACAGAACATTTATATAATTTATTTCGGCAATGGCAGCAGTCAATTGTGTAGCTACTAATGAAACATTGTTCTTAACCTCTGTAAGACGATGTTCCAAACACTCATCTAGAATGTCTCTACATCTCCTTTCTGAGTTCAAAGTCTTGCTCTGCTCTAGATGTCCACATGGATTCCCTTCCAGTGGATTCCTTTCCAGTGAACTTCACATGCCTGCATGCTTGATTTGATAGACCCAGCCCTCAGGGGTTGGTGTGGAATTAGCTCATTCCTCTACTGAGCTGCAGTCAGGAGCTACTGTAGATGGGACAGCAGTAGGGCAGGGGAATTCTGGAGCCTAATAATATTATCATCATCATGGTGTTAGTGAATCATTCATTTATTATGTGCCCCATCTGTCTGTCCTCCTATTACCTTGCTGGTGCACTTGGATCCAACGTTCCCCTTCTCTGTTTAAAACAGGGAGTTAAACCTGATAATGAGTTTACAGTATATGTGGACGTTCTAGTTTAGCATCACTACATTCATTATAATTTGCCTGCCTGTGATTTTTTTTATTTTATGACCGTCTCGTGGGAGTGCTCTTTAGCTTGCTGACCTGCAGTGAAGGTGGACTGTTCTGTGCTCCATGCTAGGTTTGTGTGTGATATCTTCCGTGCAGCCGAATGCTGGTAGGTCTATCTATAGTCATAATGACACTATAAAAGCCTGGACTCCTAGTAGGCATGGGTAGAGGCAGACGCTATAATGACGTTGGTACTGGGAGGTAACGAGAGGAAATGGCCCCACAAGAGAAAAGCCAATACAATCATAAAACACTACACTCCTGACTGCTGGCTGTTTAGATGGAGCCACTGGAGAATAGTGGAGAATACTCTGTTAGCCTTGGAGCTAGCAAGTAGGAAGGAAATTGGATTACTTGCAAGCACCTTTTGAGGAGTAGACCCATTTAGGCACAGCACAGCAAGATGGCCTTGAACATATACAAATATATTGCGTCACCAAAACTAAACTCGTTATACCTAAACTGGTCAGTAGAAAGCTACTGTGATGTAACGAGTAGAGCTCTTTTCTAACCATCTTGAAATATTAATTTAAAGATGCGCTATGCACAAATCACTCTGCATTTCCTGGTTGCTAAAATTCTAATAGTTAATTTGACTAACCATGCAAGTGTAGTGTAGAGAATCATTGTACCATCTAAACCTCTGTGAAATACCTTTTCAAAAACCAAAAATATTGTATTTTCAGATGTTTGAAGCTGGTGTACAAAACCTAAAGTAAAAGATGCAAAAACTAAACTTAAGAACAGGAAGCATAGAAATAGCACATACAGAACATATCTACTGCTTTCAGTGAGAATGACACAACACACATTTCTATGTGAATTTGGTCAGGTTACCCCAGAGAAGTTACATATTGCAGCTTTAACAATTTAGAATATGGCGTTTGTTCGACTGTACATGCAAATATGTTATTTAAGTGATGACATGTCTGCAATCTACTCATATTTGGTCCTGAGAGACAGTGGAGGATCCTCTCAGATTTTTAGCAGTAATACGCGGGTTTATGGTTCCACAGAAGATAATTATCCCTTGATCCTTTTCATCCCTCTATTTTTAGCCTCTGTTGGTCAATGAGGCTTAGGCTATGATGTATTCCATCCTTATTCAGCTGTCTGCCTGCCTAGTGCCCTTCAGACAAGCAGTACAGCAATTTTTATGACATTTCAAAAAATATATATACATTTTTCTTCTCGGTAGAGGAAAGTAATTTCCTCACCCCGCTCCCACTAGCAGAGTACAAGGCTGAATGAGTCGGCTCTGTTGGGCTTGAAAACCTCCCATTCAATACAATCTAAAACCTTTTATTTCCTCTCAGACCCATTAAATACTATACTTTTACAAAAAATATTCCTGACCCCTCTTGACTGGAAGATAATATTGACCATTTAACCTCACTTGGACACGTCTTGTGATAAATATAATAAAAAGGTTGCATCCCTCATTTCCCTCATTTTTGAATGGAAGTTCAAATATCATTCAAAATGATATGATTCAACAGACTACTAGATCTATTACGCTCAGTACATTTTGAGTTGGTTCCTTGTTTCGACTGTAGTCAGAAAGCAGTTTTTAATGCTATGGTGTCGGCCCTGGCCTGAAGGCGTATGTTCCTCCCTAAATAAAGCAAGCCTTGCAGAATGCAAATGTGATGTCATCAGGCAGGCAGGCCGTATCATGCCAGACATCTCTGATTTTGATCAGCTCCTAAACAGCAGCAGAGAAGAACAGTGAGACAGGATTAAGGTTCAGTCATACTGTACACGTTGCACATACTATACATGATGCTGGCTTGGCTGAATATTAATTGAAGGAAAAAATGTGACAGCCAGCCTAATAATGCTCAAAACACGTTTGAAATTATGTTAATTTGAAGCTTGAATTGCACATTATTTACGTACACATTTATTGCACATTGTATGCAATCTTTGCCACTCACAACTGGCCTGGCAACTTGATTAGCTCCCAAACAACCAGGTTAAAAGGATCCCCAACGTTTTGTCTCCTTTGTTGTCCAAACACTACCTACTAATTGACCATCCAGTCCCCTCTCCCAGGGGTGTCACCTCTGTTCACGTGCTGATGGCAAAATGGATTACAATGTCCCCTTGCATGACCTCAAGGTGTCCCTCTCCCAGGTGTTTCTGGGTAGTCATTAAAAGCCAGGGGGACAGGGCCAGAGCAGTTGGATCAGTCAGCAGGGCTGCCAGTCAGACCCTAGCCTGCACCACAGGGACCACCTCCCTACCACAGGGTTAACCCTATAGTTACCTTGATGTCTGGCTTTCTCACGTTGCAATCAATATGAGATTTGGAAGTGTAGCCATGTGAAACTAACCCTATGGTAACCGTTCTGGAGTCTGTATTACTATGATTTCTGAACAAGTGATTTTCTTAGTACGGTCATAGAAGGAATTAGTAAATATTCTAGGTCAGAAAATAGAGAATAGCCTAATCTTCATGACTAATGTTCAAACTTAGACGTCAAACAGTAACAAGGTTCTGGTCTATATAATAATAATAATTTAACATATGTTGTTTTCCCGATTTTTATAATTACTTATCCGGAAGAGATTGATGGCTAAAAAGAATCACCACCTACAAATCCCACATGCTTCCTTCCCTCATACTACTATAATCTCAATCCCTGCCCCAAATCACCAATCTGCCCCATCCTGTTACGTAATAATCCTCATACCATCCCAAACATGTGCTTTAGTGTCCCCCTAGTTAAACTGCTGTTTGGCCTGGGCTGAACTCCACATAAACACATTTAGGCTCTCCTCTCAAGTGCCCAGGGAGATGGGCAGAAGGTATACAGGGGGCTCAGGCTGGTTATCTGTCACCACCCAGCCATTAGACCTGGCCCTGTCTGACACCCTGTGCTACTGCCAGCTGATGCCCTCCATGGAACAGTCATCCAAGGTGAACGTCCAGACAGCTTTGTTTGTGCTCTCATATCACCTTGATATCTCCTGTCAAAGCAATGCTACAGGGTCAACTGGGTCTTATTCTGGATGGTGCAATGTAAGAACATTATTAGAGAAAGAAATGTTATGTATAGAGCTGGAACAAGTGTTTTATTTTGTATTTTTATAATTTTTTTGCAAATCAGACAGTCATGTCAGTTATATTTCTACATCGCTATCTAAGCGTTCTCCAGTCCTCCAGACTCTGAGTAAGCCTGATTGCTAATTTGTGGGCTGGTGTACAAATACAGTGTGAAGAGCAGCCAGTCTTGCTGTCTTTGAAAAGCTCACGTTTTGTGCATTGTCTTCCAAGTTGTGTGCATGTCCGCATGCTAACATTATATCTTGTATCTCTTTTATTAGAGCTCTTATTACAGCTTGCGGTGGCATTGGAAGGCTGACCAATAGTAGGCTCATGGTCTCATTGGCTATTTAAGTTAATGTGAGTAATTACTTGATAGGGATGACAGTGGATTGGGGGGATGTGAGCTTTGAGCCCCCCTGCTTTTTTACTGAGACCATGTCGCCCTATGACAGTTCAGATCTAATTTTATTTGTCATATACACGTGTTTTATTTGTCACATACACTGCATACTGCCTCTACCTCCGCTGATACCAGACATGTGGTTCTCTCTTTTTAATCAGTTGCAAAGCGGCTTGAATGTTGTTTTGTCTTTGGTCATGCAGGCTTTGTGAATGTGTACACAAAGTGGAAGTGTGAAATTATTTAGTAACAGAATTGACAGTACATTCACTATAAAACATGAGCATTATTGTATTGACTTGTTCTCCAGACCATTCCTCATTTGTTTGTGGTTTACCACCTTAATCTGATGCAGCTAGCGAATGGTGTTTTAAATGTTTGTCATGACTCCAGGTTTGAGCCATCAGTTTGTGTGCCGGCACTGGCTGCACCGTCATCAGTCTCTCTACATCCAGATTATAGTCTTTGGCTCTCACGTTGGCTGGATTAGGGCAGATTGCCCAATGATGACTCTGCCGGATATTTAGGAGACTATTGTTGCTTGCATTTGTGTTGTCAGTGTTGATTGTGATGTTGACGTATGGGGGTAATGTTAAGTGGTGTGCCAGTCTGGGGTGGAGAAAGCACTTTCTCATCAGCCCTTTGCTCATACAGTGAATGTACCAATAGTATTCCAATGTTTCCTCACCTGTTTCAACACAACACTGGCCAAAGTGCTTTATGTTAATCTGATGATATTTGACTAATGGTACTGTGGTAAAGGTAATAATCCTTCCTTTGTGTGTTTTGATTCCCAGTGGGAGTTCCTGTGGTCTCTCATCCTCTTCTTCACCTTCTCTCTGCTCCTGGTCTGGTTCTACTTCTGGTGGGAGGCACACAACGACTACAATGAGTTCAACTGGTGAGTCCTGCTGTACCGTGTGTGTGCTAGTTATACAACTCATAGATTAATGTCTCTCAGTATATCGGCGTCATCCGTCAGTGTTCTGTTCACTAAATGATCCTATGACCGTCCCCTACATTGATTCTCTGGCAATTACTTAGATTAATGTTTTACTTTTAAAAGCTGCCATTTTGTCTCCATATGTTTTTGCCTAAACTGAAAATACTAACTCTAGAGTGTTTTTTATTTTATTGGTTGGCCAACACATTTTGGGATAATCCTCTTCCCTAATATGGGTGCGGATGTATGGGCCTTAGGGCATCTATCACTGCAGATTATTGTGAGCATGATTACATAAAGCAGGAATACCCTTTGACCCCAAATCACCTCTCATATTATTCCATTCATGTCTTCCACACAGTTACCATAAAACCAATTATACTTGGAGACAATTCAGGTGTTGGTTTTGCCATGAGACAAGAGACATTGCGCATTCAATTGAAGAATATACTACCACTGAAATTATGAATTGGGTTTATTTAGCTGAGCTTTTGACCAAGCTCTTGACCAAGTCCTCAAAGCCTCCTACATTGAATGTGCACGCTATGTCCCAGAGTCCACTATGATAAGAGAAACTCCTACATGGCAGTATGTGCCTCTAAGCTTTAGTCCAGCCAGATCCGTGTGTACTGTAGTTTCATAGTGTTCAGTGGCATTTCATTCACGCTGGGCTGTCAGACCAGACAGACACACGGTCAGGTCAGCTTGTGTCTGACAATCATTCTCACCCAGAAAACAGAGACTAAAGACTAAGTTCTCGTACACACCAACAGCGTTTGCTGGCCGAGAGCACTTTGCACCTCAGAGTGTAATTTGCAAACCGAGCTCATACCGATTTTACATCTAGAATTGCGTGAAAAATGTTGGCAGTCAGACGTCTACAAACACATTTAGTGCAATGTGTGCGTGCCTTGAGAGAGAGAGCAAAGCTTTGTTTCTTCTTGTAAGGTGCAATTTGCTTTGTCCCCCCAAGGTCATTCCCCTCACTCTCTCTGTTCGCCACCGCCTTTCTCTTCCTCTCATTAGTGCTCAATGTCACCTCTGCTTCCCCCATCATCCTTTGCTCTGTATTTCTCTCCCTGCCCCTTCATCCCACTTTCTCCATCTCCTTTCATTCTCTTATCTCTCTGCTCCTCTCTTCTCCTCTCTCCTATTAATTTTATCATCACTCTCTCTACACACTCTCTAAAGGCGTCAGCATGCTTCAGTTCGGCTGGTGCCTAGCTGAACTCAGCTAAATCAAATAAAATCTTATTGGTCTCATGCGACAAATACAACCGTTGTAGAACTTACTGTGCAATGCTTACTTGCAAGCCCTTAACTTCTTTCGGCTGAAATCCCGTTAACGGGATCGATTTGACAACAGCCAGTGGAAGTGCAGGGCGCCAAATTCAAACAACAGAAATCTCATAATTAAAATTCGTCAAACATACAAGTATTATACACCATTTTAAAGATAAACTTGTTGTTAATCCCACCACAGTGTCCGATTTCAAAAAGGTTTTACGACGAAAGCACACCATCTGATTATGTTAGGTCAGCGTCTAGTCACAGAAAAACACAGCCATTTTCCAGCCAAAGAGAGGAGTCAGAAAAAGCAGAAATAAAGATAAAATGAATCACTAACCTTTGATGATCTTCATCAGATGGCACTCATAGGACTTCATGTTACACAATACATGTATGTTTTGTTCGATAAAATTCATATTTATATCCAAAAATCTCAGTTTACATTGGCGCGTTATGTTCAGTAATGTTTTGCTTGTAAATCCAGCCAAAGTGTCCGATTTCAAAAAGGTTTTACGACGAAAGCACACCAAACTATTTTAGGTATGAGTCACAGAAAAAGACAGCCATTTTTCCAGCCAAAGAGAGCAGTAACAAAAAGCAGAAATAGAGATAAAATGAATCACTAACCTTTGATGATCTTCATCACATGACACTCAAATTCATGTTACACAATACATGTATGTTTTGTTCGGTAAAGTTCATATTTATATAATATATATTTATATCTCACTTGGCAAAAAGCCTGAGAAAATGCAGAGCGCCATATTCAAATGAATTACTATAAAATCAAACTTTCATTAAATCAAACATGAAAGATCCCCAATTAAAGCTACACTGGTTGTGAATCCAGCCAACGTTTCAGAATTCAAATAGGCTTTTCGGCGAAAGCATACGATGCTATTTTCTGAGGATAGCACCATTGTAAACCAAGAGAGATAAGCATATTCCAAACCTGCAGGCACGACACAAAACGCAGAAATAAAAATATAATTCATGCCTCACCTTTGACGAGCTTCTGTTGTTGGCACTCCAATATGTCCCATAAACATCACAAATGGTCCTTTTGTTCGATTAATTCCGTCGATATATATCCAAAATGTCAATTTATTTGGCGCGTTTGATCCAGAAAAACACAGGTTCCAACTTGCTCAAACGTGACGACAAAATATCTCAAAGGTTACCTGTAAACTTTGCCAAAAAATGTCAAACTACTTTTGTAATACAACTTTAGGTATATTTTAACGTTAATAATCGATAAAATTGAAGACGGGATGATCTGTGTTCAATACAGGATTAAAACCAACCGTAGCATGCCTTCTCGTCATGCGCTTCTATCTCACAGGACACCTAGAGTGACTCGACTTCAAGATGGCCATATTTTTTAACCTCAACCAATTTCTCTAGACTGTTTGACATCCAGGGGAAGCCGTAGGAACTGCAAGCAAGTCGCTTAGAAATGGTTTCCCAATGAAAATTCATTGAAAAGAGAGTGACCTCAAAAGAAAAAAATCTGAATGGTTTGTCCTCGAGGTTTCGCCTGCTAAATAAGTTATGTTATACTCACAGACATGATTCAAACAGTTTTATAAACTTCAGAGTGTTTTCTATCCAAATCTACTAATAATATGCATATCTTATTTACTGCGGATGAGTAGCTGGCAGTTTAATTTGGGTATGCTTTTCATCCAAACGTGAAAATGCTGCCCCCTACCCTAGAGATGTTAAGTTCTGCTTTTCTGATGTATCAAATACTTATGTCATGCAATAAAATGCAAATGAATTACTTAAAAATCATACAATGTGATTTTCAGGATTTTTGTTTTAGATTCCGTCTCTCACAGTTGAAGTGTACCTATGATAAAAATGACAGACCTCTACATGCTTTGTAAGTAGGAAAACCTGCAAAATCGGCAGTGTCTCAAATACTTGTTCTCCCCACTGTACTTCTCCTTAATGCAACCGCTGTGTCAGATTTCAAAAAGCTTTATGGCAAAAGCACACCATGCGATAATCTGAGTACAGCGCTCAGCCACCATACAGATACCCGCCATGTTGTGGAGTCAACAAAAGTCAGAAATACCATTATAAATATTCACTTACCTTTGATCTTCATCGGAATGCACTCCCAGGAATCCCAGTTCCACAATAAATGTTTGTTTTGTTCGATAAAGTCCATCATTTATGTCCAAATACTTCCTTTTCGTTCGCACGTTTAGTACAGTAATCCAAATGCACAACGCGCGAGCACTAAGTCCAGACGAAAAGTCAAAAAAGTTAATACAGTTCGTAGAAACATGTCAAACGATGTATAGAATCAATCTTTAGGATGTTTTTATCATAAATCTTCAATAATGTTTCAACCGGACAATTCCTTTGTCTTTAGAAAGGAAAAGGAACAGAGCTCGCTCTCACGGCCGCGCGCGTGACTAAACTAATGGATTTCTGCCAGACACCTCGTTCAAACAGCTCTTATTCGCTCCCCCTTCACAGTAGAAGCCTGAAACAAGGTTCTAAAGACTGTTGACATCTACTGGAAGCCTTAGGAAGTGCAATCAGACCAAATTTACACTGTATCTTGGTTAGGCAAAGACTTGGAAAACCTACAAACCTCAGATTTCCCACTTCCTGGTTGGATTTTTCTCAGGTTTTCGCCTGCCATATGAGTTCTGTTATACTCACAGACATCATTCAAACAGTTTTAGAAACTTCAGAGTGTTTTCTATCCAAATCTACTAATAATATGCATATCTTAGCATCTGGGCCTGAGTAGCAGGCAGTTTACTCTGGGCACGCTTTTCATCCAAACGTGAAAATAGCGCTCCCAGCCATAAGAAGTTAACCAACAATGCAGTTTTAAGAAAAATAAGAGTTAAGAAAATATTTACAAAATAAACTGAAGTAAAAAAAAAAAAATGAAAGCGAAACAATAAAATAATAATAACGAGGCTATATATAAGGGGTACCAGTACTGAGTCAATGTGCGGGGGTACAGGTTAGTTGATGTAATATGTAAATGTAGGTAGGGGTAAAGTGACTATGCATAGATAAATGATGAGTAGCAGCAGCGTAAAAAATGGGGGGGGGGGGGTCAATGCAAATAGTTTGGGTAGCCATTTGATTAGCTGTTCAGCAGTCTTATGGCTTTGAGGGTAGAAGCTGTTAAGAAGCCTTTTGGACCTAGACTTGGCGCTCTGGTACCGCTTGCCGTGCGGTAGCAGAGAGAACAGTCTATGACTAGGATGGCTAGAGTCTTTGGCAATTTTTAGGGCCTTCCTCTGACACTGCCTGGTATAGAGGTCCTCTGGTGAAACAGCCTAGATTCGAACATCTGGCCGTGATTGGGAGTCCCATAGGGCAGTGCACCACTGGCCTAGCGTCGTCCGGGTTTGGCCAGGGTAGGCCGTCATTGCGTAGTTAAATGAAAAAAATAATGTATAGTCAGCCAATTAATTTCCCTCAGGGTGACAAAAAGACCCCTGGGGATAGGAGCACGACGTTGCCCATAGGCACAGATCTAGGAGCCGCTTCCCTTCCCCCTCGAATCCAAACCTTTTCCACTAGAGGAAACACAAAACTGACATTAGATCAGTGTCAACACCTACTCCTGGTTGGCCAGTGCTGGTTTCTACGATCTTGCGCTCATCATCTCAGAGACCAAATCAGCACTAACTGTAGCCTGTCCTGATATCCATGAGACGCTACTATTGTGTAACTGGCTTCCTTCCGTCTGACAGGTTTTTATATAACCGCTCTGGGGAGTGGAGCGACGGGACCGTTCCAATCCTGGCCACTACCGCTGCCGGCTTCACTTATATTGCATTTTTAATGGTGAGTTGTGTCATCTCATCAAACTTTCACTGTGAGATGATATTGATGCTGTGTCTAGGGCCTGGGTAACAGCCAGGTAATGTTAGGGGTGTAACCTGGCAGGGCAGAAACGTGTTGCCATGCATGTCTGGACCAAGTCCAGCCATGCAGCCATGCATGTCTGGACCAAAGTTATGATGGCGCAGGCAACTGTGGACCTGTTTTGAAAATGGTGGTTGTGGAAATTCACGTGATATGATTTATTTATGTGTGTCTATTCTTTCAGATTTTAGCACTTTGCCACATAGCAGCGGGACAACAGCTGAACTTGCACTGGCTGCACAAGGTAATGCTCAAGTGTGCGATTTTTGGTGTGTATGTACAGTTAAAGTCAGAAGTTTACATACACTTAGGTTGGAGTCATTAAAACTCGTTTTAAAACTCGTTCAACCACTCCACAAATTTCTTGATAAAACAAACTATAGTTTTGGCAAGTCGGTTAGGACATCTACCTTGTGCATGACACAAGTTATTTATCCAACAATTGTTTACAGACAGATTATTTCACTTATAATTCACTGTATCACAATTCCAGTGGGTCAGAAGTTTACATACACTAAGTTAACTGCTTTTAAACAGCTTGGAGAATTCCGGACAATTGTCATGGCTTTAGAAGCTTCTGATAGGCTAATTGACATCATTTGAGTCAATTGGAGGTGTACCTGTGGTTGTATTTCAAGGCCTACCTTCAAACTCAGTGCCTCTTTGCTTGACATCATGGGAAAATCAAAAGAAATCAGCCAAGTACTCAGAAAGAAATTTGTAGACCTCCACAAGTCTGGTTCATCCTTGGGAGCAATTTCCAAACGCCTGAAGGTTCCGCCTTCATCTGTACAAACAATAGTACTTAAGTATAAACACCATGGGACCACGCAGCCGTCATACCGCTCAGGAAGGAGACACGTTCTGTCTCCTAGAGATGAACGTACTTTGGTGTGAAAAGTGCAAATCAATCCCAGAACAACCGCAAAGTATCTTGTGAAGATCCTGGAGGAAACGGGTACTAAAGAATCTATATCCACAGTAAAACGAGTCCTATATCAACATAACCTGAAATGCCGCTCAGCAAGGAAGAAGCCACTGCTCCAAAACCACCATAAAAAAGCTAGACTACGGTTTCCAACTGCACATGGGGACAAAGATTGTACTTTTTGGTCTGATGAAACAAAAATAGAACTGTTTGGCCATAATGACCATTGTTATGTTTGGAGGAAAAAGAGGGAGGCTTGCAAGCCGAAGAACACCATCCCAACCGTGAAGCACGGGGGTGGCAGCATCATGTTGTGGGGGTGCTTTGCTGCAGGAGGGACTGGTGCACTTCACAAAATAGATGGCATCATGTGGAAGGAAATTTATGTGGCTATATTGAAGCAACATCTCAGGACATCAGTCAGGAAGTTAAAGCTTGGTTACAAATGGGTCTTCCAACTGGACAATGACGCCAAGCATACTTCCATAGTTGTGGCAAAATGGCTTAAGGACAGCAAAGTCAAGGTATTGGAGTGGCCATCACAAAGCCCTGACCTCAATCCTATAGACAATTTGTGGGCAGAACTGAAAAAGTGTGTGTGAGCAAGGAGGCCTACAAACCTGACTCAGTTACACCAGCTCTGTCAGGAGGAATGGGCCAAAATTCACCCAACTTATTGTGGGAAGCTTGTGGAAGGCTACCTGAAATGTTTGACCCAAGTTAAACAATTTCAAGGCAATGCTACCAAATACTAATTGAGTGTATGTAAACTTCTGACCCACTGGGAATGTGATGAAAGAAATAATAGCTGAAATAAAAAATGTTCTCCTATTATTCTGACATTTCACATTCTTAAAATAAAGTGGTGATCCTAACTGACCTAAGACAAGGAATTCTTACAAGGATTAAATATCAGGAATTTTGAAACTGAATTTAAATGTATTTGTCTAAGGTGTATATGAACTTCCGACTTCAACTGTACGTGCTTTAGTGTTTGACTGTAATTGCGCATATGTGTATATGGCCTGTATATTGTGTGTGTCTTCAAGTGGCCGACTGAACACTGCCTGAACCCCACATTTTGAGTTCATGTTTTCCTGGGGATTGTGAAAGCAGTGACATCATGCCCCAGGGTGCTGTGGGGTGGTGTGTGTGTGTGTGTGTGTGTGAGATTGTAACAAACTCTGTTTGCCCCTATAGATTGGAGTGAGTGCTGCCCTGCTGACCACTGCCATCGGATTCATATCTGTCAATCAAACATGGGGGGAGGAGTGGGCAGTCATCCCTATATCACTCCAGGTCAGTTCAATAACCCGTGCCCCTTTAGGGCTCTGCATCATACTGTATTACACAGGACACCTTCCTGATATGTGGTTATATACTTGAAAAATCATGTGTGAACGACTGTATTGAACTACAGTACCAGTCATAGGTTTGGACACCTACTCATTCCATGTTTTTTCTTTATTTTTTACAGTTTTCTACATTGTAGAATAATAGTGAAGACATCAAAACAATGAAATAACACACATGGAATCATGTGGTAACCCAAAAAGTGTTAAAGAAATACATTGTATATTTGAGATTCTTCAAAGTAGCCTTGATGACAGCTTTGCACACTCTTGGCATTCTCTCAACCAGCTTCATCAGGTAGTCACCTGGAATGCATTTCAATTAACAGGTGTGCCTTGTTAAAAATTAATTTGTGGAATTTCCTTCCTTCCTTAATGCGTTTGAGCCAATCAGTTGTGTTGTGACTAGGTAGGGGTGGTATACAGAAGATAGCCCTATATGGTAAAAGACCAAGTCCATATTATGGCAAGAACAGCTAGATTAAGCAAAGAGAAACGACAGTCCATCATTACTTTAAGACATGAAGGTCAGTCAATACGGAAAACTTTGAAAGTTTCTTTGTGTTGTCGCAAAAACCATTAAGCGCTATGATGAAACTGGCCCTCATGAGGACCGCCACAGGAAAGGAAGACCCAGAGTTACCTCTGCTGCAGAGGATAAGTTCATTACCATTAATTGCACCTCAGATTGCTGCACAAATAAATGCTTCACAGAGTTCAAGTAACAGACACATCTCAACATCAACTGTTCAGAGGAGACTGTGTGAATCAGGCCTTCATGGTTAAATTGCTGCTAAGAAACCACTACCTAAGGACACCAATAAGCAGAAGAAATGACAGTCCATTACTTTGACTAGGTATGTCCAAACCTTTGACAGTTACTGTACATAAAATTGCAACATTCAAAATAGAAATGCGTCTAATATATATATTATTAAGACTGAGTCAATATGTTAATTAATCATTTATTTTATTGAATAATTTATGGTTTTAGTAATCATGCAGTAGCCTACCATATGTCATACTATTGACAACTGTGATTGAGAGTAGTAATTCCACACCTTCAATACTGAATGATTTCATTAATAGAATGGGTCTCCTTTGGTCCCCTGTCCAGGCCACAGGTCCCTTCCTACACCTAGGAGCTCTGGTGGCTGTCACCGCTCTGGCCTGGCTGGTGGCTGGGCAGGTCGCCCGCACAGAGAAAATAAGTAAGCAGGCCGACCCGACCCCGACTGTGTTACTGACCATGGTAGTGTTGCACGGTATACTGAAACTTCTGTACTAGAGTTTTTGTTACTTTCGGTACTTCTGTCAAATGTGTCTCAAGTCATATATGGATTGAGTCTTTTTAGTAATTTTTCTGAATCTTCTCAAGGGGGCGGTAGTAAGCTAGCCATGCTACTTGCGCTTGTGCATGCAGCTGACACAGCGCCAGCCATTTTTAATAAGCAAGTGAGAGAGCGAAAATGTCGACATCATGGCTTCTTCAAAAGAAAACATCATACCTCCACGTCCGCAGCTTGTTGACAAAACTGTCTCCAGAAGCGAACTGTGGGAATACTTTGCTTGTGGAGCAGATGAGGGCTAGCCCACCGAAACAACTAAGCAAAAGGTGTTACAAAGCAGTGCAAGGGACGTTTAGTTCCAAAACTACATTAAAAAAAATACTATTTTACACATGACATTTGCATTGTAACTTTGTAGTTATTCTACGAAATTTGTATTATTTTTGTATGAACATATTGTAGCGACCCTGTTTTATAAGCACGGATATCGACTCAGCCACACGAGCATGCTTTTGTGGTACAGTCGATGGCACGCTGGGCTTCGGGCCATAAGGTTGATGGTTCGAACCTCGCTCCCTGCCTGTTTCATTACAATATATTTAGCATGACATTCATGTGAGCATTATAATATGATTACACAACCAAAAAGTTTGGTGAAATGCACTCATAACTTGACAGCAATATATTTAGACTACTTCACATTTGTCTGGGCTTGCTAGCAGTAGCCACTAGCCTACCAGCAGCCCTAGGCAGAGAATTGCACCATGGGAAGTGAAATGCATTCTGGGAATCGTAGTATACGGTGTAAATTCCATTGTACTTCTATGGCATGTAGACTATTGCAATATAGAAGCTTAAGAAATGAGCTTCAGTGTTTTTTTTGTGGTTTTGGAACTAAACTGTTCATTTAGTACATTATTTAGCTGTAATGAATAATGAATTATAGGTCTAATGAATGTAATTTCACCCAATATTTTGGCCATAGATAAGCAAATTAACCCTTTGTCTGCTCTGAGTCTCCGATTATATAGTTTTGCATAAGGAAAGTTGAAGATATTCTTATGTTATTTAATGGTGTTTATTTTTTGCAAGACATTTTATATAAAATTGAAGATATTCTATTTGTTATTTTAGTAGTTCTACCAGTTATCAACACATTGTTCAATGTAAAAATAAAAATAAATCAGCCCCAGTGGTTTTCTGGGACTAGCTACAGTACTACGCTTTCTTTTTTTGTTGCAGTGGCAACCTTTCAGTATTGAGTAGCCTTTTGGTAATGAATATCGTTTTGGTATCTAGTATTATGATACTAAACCTGGTATCGGTATTGAAGTTTTTTTTAAATCTGCTATTGTGACAACACTAGACCATGTTACCGACTGTTCACCTCACAGAAGAAAGCTCAGCCACTTCTGTCAGATGACCTTAAAGGAATTCTCCACCCCAAAAAAATATTTTGGTATGTTTCATTAGTCCATTGTTGACATCATAGGATGCAAAATGCATCATATTGGGATGATTTCTGTTTTTTGAAAGTTACATATTTTGAAAACTTGATTGCTGACAAGCAAAACTTTTTGGGACTATGTCAACAATGGACTAATGAAAGAAATACCAAAAGATAGATTTTGGGTAGAGTTTTCCTATAACAGCCTCACAGAGCCCTGGGCGTTAAATGATCAAATCAAATCAAATCAAATTTTATTAGTCACATACACATGGTTAGCAGATGTTAATGCGAGTGTAGCGAAATGCTTGTGCTTCTAGTTCCGACAATGCAGTAATAACCAACAGTAATCTAACCTAACAATTCCACACTACTACCTTACACACACACACAAGTGTAAAGGGATAAAGAATATGTACATAAAGATATATGGATGAGTGGTGGTACAGAACGGCATGGCAGATGCAGTAGATGGTATAGAGTACGGTATATACATATGAGATGAGTACTGTAGGGTATGTAAACATAAAGTGGCATAGTTTAAAGTGGCTAGTGGTACATGTATTGCATAAAGATGGCAAGATGCAGTAGATGATATAGAGTACAGTATATATACATATGAGATGGGTAATGTAGGGTATGTAAACATTGTATTAAGTGGCATTGCTTAAAGTGGCTAGTGGTACATTTTTACATAATTTCCATCAATTCCCATTTTTAAAGTGGCTGGAGTTGAGTCAGTATGTTGGCAGCGGCCGCTAAATGTTAGTGGTGGCTGTTTAACAGTCTGATGGCCTTGAGATAGAAGCTGTTTTTCAGTCTCTCGGTCCCTGCTTTGATGCACCTGTACTGACCTCGCCTTCTGGATGATAGCGGGGTGAACAGGCAGTGGCTTGGGTGGTTGTTGTCCTTGATGATCTTTATGGCCTTCCTGTGACATCGGGTGGTGTAGGTGTCCTGGAGGGCAGGTAGTTTGCCCCTGGTGATGCGTTCTGCAGACCTCACTACCCTCTGGAGAGCCTTACGGTTGTGGGCGGAGCAGTTGCCGTACCAGGCGGTGATACAGCCCGACAGGATGCTCTCGATTGTGCATCTGTAGAAGTTTGTGAGTGCTTTTGGTGACAAGCCGAATTTCTTCAGCCTCCTGAGGTTGAAGAGGCGCTGCTGCGCCTTCTTCACAACGCTGTCTGTGTGGGTGGACCAGTTCAGTTTGTCCGTGATGTGTACACCGAGGAACTTAAAACTTTCCACCTTCTCCACTACTGACCCGTCGATGTGGATAGGGGGGTGCTCCCTCTGCTGTTTCCTGAAGTCCACAATCATCTCCTTTGTTTTGTTGACGTTGAGTATGAGGTTATTTTCCTGACACCACACTCCGAGGGCCCTCACCTCCTCCCTGTAGGCCGTCTCGTCGTTGTTGGTGATCAAGCCTACCACTGTAGTGTCATCTGCAAACTTGATGATTGAGTTGGAGGCGTGCATGGCCACGCAGTCGTGGGTGAACAGGGAGTACAGGAGAGGGCTCAGAACGCACCCTTGTGGGGCCCCAGTGTTGAGGATCAGCGGGGTGGAGATGTTGTTACCTACCCTCACCACCTGGGGGCGGCCCGTCAGGAAGTCCAGGACCCAGTTGCACAGGGCGGGGTCGAGACCCAGGGTCTCGAGCTTGATGACGAACACCATGTACACAAAGGGCAAGCCCCCGCCAGGCCCCCGTCAGGTTGGCAGGGATACTAGGCATTCCTCTGGCCTCACATGACACTACCAGTCCACAGGACATTATTAGGCCCTGAGGGCTGTTGACATGGCCAATTAGACATCAAGTACTGGGGTATTTTTGCCATCCTTAAATCTGTCAGAGACTAGTACAGGGGAGGCAGAGTAGTGTTTCTTAGTTGCTTGGGGATCTAGATTAAATACTGAATCATCAGTGCTATTTTTGGAGGCACATTACTTTAATGAATATTCAGTTGTAGTTTATAGACACTCCATTTCCATTTTTTTATACTTTGTATTTGGGTAGAACAGTGGATTTTTGTGCACAGACACAAAGCCGTAGCAGTTTGTTTTCTCTCACAGTAACTCTTAACGAAGAGTTACATTATTAATGTGTGCTGTAATATTGCTACAATATAAAACCCTATCATTTATTTATCCTTCATTTTACCAGGCTAGTCTTATTGAAATACAGTATACAGTGCATTCGGAAAGTATTCAGACCCCTTGACTTTTCCCACATTTTGTTACGTTACATCCTTATACTTAAATGTATTTCATTCGTTTTTTTCCTCATCAATCTACACACAATGCCCCATAATGACAGAGTGAAAACAGGTTTTATTTAAAAAAAATCAAGTCTATAAAAAATTACTTATTTACACAAGTATTCAGTCTCTTTGCTATGAGACTTGAAATTGAGCTCAGGTGCATCCTGTTTCCATTGATCATCCTTGATGTTTCTAAAACTTGATTGGAGTCCACCTGTGGTAAATTCAATTGATTGGACATGATTTGGAAAGGCACACACCTGTCTGTATAAGGTCCCACAGTTGACAGTGCATGTCAGAGCAAAAACCAAGCTATGAGGTCGAAGGAATTGTCCGTAGAGCGCCGAGACAGGATTGTGTCGAGGCATAGATCTGGGGAAGGGTACCAAAAGATTTCTGCAGCATTGAAGGTCCCCAAGAACACAGTTCCTCCATCATTCTTAAATGGAAGAAGTTTGGAACCGCCAAGACTCTTCCTAGAGCTGGCCACCTGGCCAAAATGAGCAATCGTAGGAGAAGGGCCTTTGTCAGGGAGGTGACCAAGAACCTGATGTTCACTCTTCCAGAGTTCCTCTGTGGAGATGGGAGAACCTTCCAGAAGGACAGCCATCTCTGCAGCACGCCACCAATCAGGCGTTTATGGTAGAGTGGCCAGACGGATGCCACTCCTCAGTAAAAGGCGCATCTCTGGTCTGATGAAACCAAGATTGAACTCTTTGGCCTGTCACGTCTGGAGGAAACCTGGCCTACTGTGAAGCATGGTGGTGGCAGCATCATGCTGTGGGGATCTTTTTCAGTGGCAGGTACTGAGAGACTAGTCAGGATGAACGGAGCAAAGTAGAGAGATCCTTGATGAAAACCTGCTCCAGAGCACTCAAGACCTCAGACTGGGGCAAAGGTTCACCTTCCAACGGCACAACGACCCTAAACACACAACCAAGACAATGCAGGAGTGGCTTCTGGACAAGTCTCTGAATTTCCTTGAGTGGCCCAGCTAGAGCCTGGATTTGAGCCCGATCGAACATCTCTGGAGTGACTTGAAAATAGCTGTGCAGCAATGCTCCCCATCCAACCTGATAGACATTGAGAGGATCTGCAGAGAAGAATGGGAGAAACTCCCCAAATACAGGTGTGCCAAGCTTCCAAAGAAGACTCGAGGCTGTTATCGCTGCTAAAGGTGCTTCAACAAAGTACTTAGTAAAGGGTCTGAATACTTATGTTAATGTGATGGTTTTGTATTTTTTCATACATTTCCAAAAAATTCTACAAACCTGTTTTTGTTTTGTCATTATGAGGTATTGTATGTAGTTTGAGAAAAAAATATCTATTTCATCCATTTTAGGATAAGGCTGTAACGTAACAAAATGTGGAAAAAGTCTAGGGGTCTGAATACTTTCTGAATGCACTGTATATCTCTTCAACAAATAAAATCAATTTCAGTGCAGCATACATTAGCCTGCGGTCTAGCGGTGGCTTACAGAGGTCAATAGGTCCTGGATGTGAGGTTAGATGTGTAGCTAGCTGGTGTACCTCTGTGAATGCCAGAGAGGTTCTGAGGGCAGAGGGTGAAGGCTTTCAGCCTTGTGTCTGTAACAAGAGTTCTTCTGACGCAGTCGATCTGGCCGAAGTACTGACCTTGAAATGAATCCAACCTCCTGTGTCAGTGATGTACTCTAGCTACATTTATCATCACTTACCTGCACTACAGCGCACAGAGATGGAACAGGAGAAAGTGTGGCTAGAGGCTGGCTGGCTTTGACACTGTATATATCTCAACCCAAACTGTCCACGTAAAATGTTAAGAAACATTCAGTGAATGGTCTTCCTGCTCATAGAGAAGCTACTTTCAGATGTGATATTTATTTCTGTCCTTTACCATCTCAGTACAATAGACATCCGTGACAAGAGCAAAAAAGTATCCCATGACATTGAAGCTTTTGGCCGTAGCTATTCTATATACTCAGGTATTCTATTAGTTTTGTTTTGTCTAACCCAGGGTTTATATTCATTCTAAATCTATTTTGTGTTCTACGCCCGCCCCAGGGGTTTCATTCATTATATATCTATGTTGTGTTCTGCCCCAGGGTTTCTATTCATTCTATATCCATGTTGTGTTCTGCCCAGGGTTCCAGGTGGTGGTTCTCCTGCTCTACCTGAGTGTTCTACTGGGCCTCTACATGGTCCCCCTTTCCATCACCTCCCCCTGCATCATGGACCACGCCAACCTCACTCCACGCCCTGATGTCATTGGCCACCAGGGCGCCCCCATGGTGAGTCAGCTGAACCAGCTGCCCAATCAGAGAACTTGTAGGGGGAGGCACCTCCTACACTATGCTTATAGAGTATACAATAAAAGACACATAGAGATGTAACCTACATAGAGGGCACTAAAGAAACCATGCTGGCCAACAGTTTATCTTCATATTTCCACCCACTCACTTCCTTCATACTACCTATGGCTATTCTAGTGTATTAATGACCCTCTGAACCCGAGCTGAAAATAGCCCAGAAATAGATGCTGTAAACAGACTTCTTGGCTTTCTGTAAGCACTAAATAGAAACTATAGGCTATTGTGTGTGAGAGTACTTACCTATCAGCTCAATCTATAGAAGTAAGATTTCATATGATACCATGTTTAGTATTTCTTCACTTGTTTTCTTCATTCATATCACGTTGTGCTGCATTTCTCCCCAGGCATGCCTTCCCTTTCCAGGATATAAAAGCATTTTTGTTGTAATTTATTAAATTAAAATGTGTATTTGATTGAGAGGAAGTGTGTGTGTGTGTGTGAGAGAGAGAGAGAGCCCACGCCTGCTTTGTTTGTCTTGATTTGCTTGACTTGTCATCCAGACACTGTATACTGTATAAGCCTAGTGCATGAAGAATTCTCATGCTGTTGCCAAAGCCTCACCTCTCAACTCCTAACACAGGGTTTCCCAAACATTTTTAGCCCGTGACCCCATTTTGCTATAAAAAATTATTTGGGACCCCACCAATTCAAAAATGTTTTATTTAATCACCAGTCTAAGTTTACTTTTTTAATTTGGACTATAACAGTCTATTACAAATCAGTCTGGCAGTGTTTTTGACAGTATTTCAATCTGAAGCTGATATGGTTTGAAGTGACTGAAATGCATCAGAAAGGTATTGGGAAGTTCAGAAGATCATCAGGCAATAATGTTGTATGATCTTTTGTGTAGAAAATAACATCATTAGCTAGGTTTCCATCCAATTGACAACAGATTTTTCAGGCGAATATTCTAAAATATGCATATAGAAAATATGCAAATTTTCCACCAAACTGACTTGTTGCAGATAAAAATCAGTGCGTACTGACAGTGCACATAAAACGTACTTCTTCACGTAAGTTTTGATGTACCAAATAAAAATAGAATGTTCAATGTGTTTCCATGGCATTTTCAACACTTCCAATAGTTTTGTCACAAACTGTTGTGTTAAATAGCAAATGGGCCTACTCTGGTCTTCGCACGTGCACTCTAGCCAACAGCTCGCAGATACAATGAGCAAGACAATATTTGCTCATAATTAATTTTACAGACACCACAAGATCCCACCATGTCGAACTAACAAATTACTTTTTGGCATTCATTAAATGGTACCGAAACTTCGTGTTTCCATCACATCTGTCGTGATTTTTTTACGGTATGACTTGCGTATGAACTGTGGATGGAAACATGGTTACAGATTTTCTTTTTCTCCCTGTCTAATTTAGTGCTTGGTCTTGTCCACTCGGATCTAACAGCTTGTGGGCAAAGTAAAGGGAAACCATACAGACCAACATGTTCCTGAGAGTCATGTCTTTCAAAGATGAGGTCATAATATTTTGTAGCTTAAACCATTCAAAAGCCACATTTGTAGGAAGGAAACAGAAACCGCTCTGTTTAATATAACTGCATCTAGTGGTTACCAGATGTTACTGACGTAACCCCTTGTTCGATGAACAAATCGTGAATTTGCTCTTGCGACCCGAATCAGGCTTCCCCTAGTTTGAGAAACCCTGTCCTAACTACTCGTACACATGACACATCCAGCGAGCTGCAGACAGACACACACACACCACTGCTCTGCTCCCCAGCCAGCCGGTTGGGGCATGTTACAGTAGTTGATCACCCCAGAAGTAACACTGTGGTGAAATTAACAGTCTTAAAGACCTGAGAACTCCCCCAGGACACACCACATGACCCACTCTCTTTACCAGCAGCACTTTACATTGATTTTCCCAGGCTTCCAGTCCCCTCACAGTATTACAGTTTGAACTACAGTATCACTGACTGTTATCAGTTTGACCCATGTGGCCTGGTATCGTGTATTGCACAAGTCATTATGTTCAATAGTCTGTTGTTTATCAAACATATGAGCTCATAACCCATGACTTTTAACTGGAATCCATTCTCCAAGTTTCCTCACAGCCATTTAAAGGGACTTTTTTTTTTTGTGACAAATTCATCTCCAGCACCACCCCAACAACATACTATGTGAAAATGGCGCATTTCAACTGAGTATTAGACTTCTGAAACCTATATGAAACTGTGAACTCTCAGATTGCAGTAAGGTATATGAACCTCTCTGACCTCCATGAAACATCAATATAATGTATGTGCTGATGATGTTCCTCTCTGTCCGTCTGTCTGTAGATGGCTCCAGAGAACACTATCCTGTCCTTCCAGAGGGCTCTGCAGATGAACGTCAGTGGGCTGGAGGCTGACGTGGCCATCAGGTACACACACACACACACACCGAAAGAGACTCACAGTGCAGCCAAACTAGATCAGTAGGGAGTCCAGTCAAGTCTGTTGTGGTTGATGGAGGAGTCCAGCCAAGCACAGGTCATTCTGCTGGTCTGGCCCTCCTGTCCAGGATTCGGCCCCTTATAGTCAGGCAGGCAGGCAGCATGACGGAAAGCCAAGTCTAGGTCCAAAAGGCTTCTTTGCAGCTTCTACCCCCAAGCCATAAGACGACTCCTGAACAGCTAATCAAATGGGTACCCAGATTATTTGCATTGCCCCCCCCCCGCCCCTTTCAGCTGCTGCTACGCTCTGTTTATTATCTATGCATAGTCACTTTAACACTACCTACATATTACCTCAACTAACCGGTGACAGTTTTAGCAGTGGTAGCAGCGGTGGTAGCAGCGGTGGTAGCAGCGGTGGTAGCAGCGGTGGTAGCAGCGGTGGTAGCAGCGGTAGTAGTTTTAGCAGTAGCAGCGGTGAAGGTGGTAGTAGTAGCGGTAGCAGTTTTAGCAGTAGCAGCGGTGGTGATGGTGGTGGTAGTAGTAGTAGTAGTAACAGTTTTGGCATTAGCAGCGGTAGTAGTTTTAGCAGTAGCAGCGGTGGTGGTGGTAGTAGCAGTTTTAGCAGTAGCAGCAGTAGTGATAGTAGTAGTAGTAGTAGTAGTAGTAACAGTTTTAGCATTAGCAGCAGCAGTAGTAGCGGTAGTAGTTTTAGCAGTAGCGGTGGTGGTGGCAGGAGGAGGAGGGCACCAGAAAGCTAAGTCTTGGTCCAAAAGGCTTCTTAGCAGCTTCTACCCCAAGCCATAAGACGACTCCTGAACAGCTAATCAAATGGTTACCCAGACTATTTGCATAGTCTGGTCAATTTAGTAGCAGCGGTAGTTTTAGTTATGGTAATAGTATCAGCAGCGGCGGTAGTTATAGTAGTAGTAGCTGCGGCGGTAGTTTTAGTAGCAGCGGCGGTAGCTTTAGTAGCGGTGGCGGTCATCTTAGTAGTAGTAGCAGCGGCGGTTGTTTTAGTAGTAGTAGCGGCGGTTGTTGTAGTAGTGGCGCGGCGGCGGTAGTTTTAGTGGTGCGGCGGCGGTAGTTTTAGTGGCACGGCAGCGGTAGTTTTAGTTACACGGCAGTGGTAGTTTCGGTTGCTGCAGCGGTAGTTTTAGTAGCGGCGGTAGTTTTAGTAGCGGCGGTAGTTTTAGTAGCGGCGGTAGTTTTAGTAGCGGCGGCGGCGGTAGTTTTAGTAGCGGCGGCGGCGCTGTAGTTGTAGCAGCAGCGGCGGTATATTTAGTAGTAGTATGGGCTGCAGCGGCGGTAGTTTTAGTAGCAGCGGAGGTCATTAGCGGCAGTAGTTTTAGTAGCGGCAGCGGCGGTAGTTTTAGTAGCGGCAGCGGCGGTAGATATAGTAGCAGTAGTGTCGTGTCTTTGGCTATGCCAGATTAATTGCTATGACATGCTATTCTATAGTAGTAGTAGTAGCAGCGGCGGTAGTTTTAGTAGTAGTAGCTGCGGCGCTAGTTTTAGTAGCAGCGGCGGTCATTTTAGTAGTAGTGGCGGTCATTTTAGTAGTAGCAGCGGCGGTTCTTGTAGTAGCTGCGGCGGTAGTTGTAGTAGTAGTGGCGCGGTGGTGGTAGTTTTAGTGGCGCGGCGGCAGTAGTTTAGTATTAGCGGCAGTAGTTTTAGTAGCGGCAGCGGCGGTAGTTTTAGTAGCGGCAGCGGCGGTAGATATAGTAGCAGTAGTGTCGTGTCTTTGGCTATGCCAGATTAATTGCTATGACATGCTATTCTATAAAATTATTTGAATAATCTGATTGAACTAATCATGTAAATATAATTAACTATAGAGGGACACCACGAAAGAATATTTATAGAGCTGTTATCTTCCGAATAAACTCTTAAAGATTTAGTAATATTTTACATCCATAGCAGTCACATTAATCGTCATTTTATTCAGTCTCATCTGAAAGTGGTAAATCCTTGGTTATCTGCAAGAATCCTGGCTAACAAGTTGAATCAGCAATACAAAATTGGGTTTAATTATTTATTTACTAAATACCTAACTAATTACACAGAATCACACATACACAATTAAATCATAACTTGCCGTCATAAAGAAAAACGTCCCTAGCGGGCGGAATAGATATGACAGCTTGTTACACAAAGGGAAGGGGCTGAGTTTTAGTGAAAGAGCGGGAGACTGGAACATAGGCGAAGCTGTACCATCGTAAATACAGTATCTTATGCATTCTAAATTACCGCCCATTTGAAAAAGGAAAATGCAATAAATATTTACTCTGAGCTGCGCTTCCGTAGGTTGGTGGAAGATGGACCGTGTCGCCAACCCGAGTCCTCTGTCCTTTGAAGAATGTCTCTGGTGGTCACTGGATACGTTGGAGTAGCGTCGATGTGTAGTAGACGGGATACTCTGACTGTCCTTCCTAACCTGCGTTTGTAGCAGCTGTTGCTAACTCAACGGCTAGGAGGTATCACTTCTGTAGTGAATACGAGTTCAAAGTTCATACCATTTGCAACCAAAGTCCATGCTGATGTTGGCTTAGTTCTGTAGTTATTATCTGAACCATTCTGACATCGGATCGTCATCCTAAATGTACCCGGAACAGGAAGTTATATTTTTGTCAATGGCTTTTATAGTGGAGGGAGAGGGGTGTGTCTGAAAAGTTTATAACCCATGTCTCTTCACAGGGGCGGGCCCCTGGTTGAGCAGAAGCCAAGCTTATGAAAACCCAAATCTCTCATTTGGAAGCTAAAATTACATTTCATCTCCTCACAAATAATTTCATATTCAAACATTTGAATTAAACAACAATTCCATGTGAATCCGATACCTCTGATGTTTAGACTTTCCACAGTAGAGTTTATGTCATTCTATCATTGATGAGAATGTGTCAGAGGGCAACCAAACTGACATAATATACCTTAAGTACCACCGCATATGTTCAGTTGGTCGGATTACCAGAATATAGTTCATTTCCCCCCCAACTTCTGATGTTCCCAGAATCTCTATGTTAACCAATGGGTTTTCTTATGTCACATCAGTTATAGTAGGGAGAGAGAAAAAGGGGGAAAGAGGTATTTATGACTGTCATAAACCTACCCCCAGGCCAACGTCATGACAGTAGCAATCGCGGCGGTAGATTTAGTAGTAGCAGCAGCGGCGGTAGTTTTAGTAGCTGCAACGGTAGTTTTAGTAGCTGCAGCGGTAGTTTTAGTAGCTGCAGCGGTAGTTTTAGTAGCTGCAGCGGTAGTTTTAGTAGCAGCGGCTGTAGTTTTAGTAGCAGCGGCGGCGGCAGTTTAGTAGTAATAGCGGCAGCAGCGGTAGTTGTAGTAGTAGCGGCGGTAGTTGTAGTAGTAGCGGCGGTAGTTTTAGTAATAGTAGTAGCGGCGGTAGTTGTAGTAGCGGCGGTAGTTTTAGTAGCAGCGGCGGTAGTTTTAGTAGCAGCAGTAGCGGCGGCGGCGGTAGTTGTAGCAGCGGCGGTAGTTTTAGTAGCAGCGGCGGTAGTTTTAGTAGCAGCGGCGTTAGTTTTAGTAGCAGCGGCGGCAGTTTTAGTAGTAGTGGCGCGGCGGCGGTAGTTTTAGTAGCAGCAGCTGCGGCGGTAGTTTTAGTAGCAGCGGAGGTCATTTTAGTAGTAGTAGCAGCGGCGGTAGTTTTAGTAGCAGCGGCGGTAGTTTTAGTAGCAGCGGCGGTCATTTTAGTAGTAGTAGTAGCAGCGGCGGTTCTTGTAGTAGTAGCGGCGGTAGTTGTAGTAGCGGCGGTAGTTTTGGTAGCAGCGGCGGTCATTTTAGTAGTAGTAGTAGCAGCGGCGGTTCTTGTAGTAGTAGTAGTGGTGGTAGTTGTAGTAGTAGCGGCGGTAGTTTTAGTAGTAGTAGTAGTGGCGGTAGTTGTAGTAGCGGCGGTAGTTTTAGTAGCAGTAGTAGTGGCGATAGTTGTAGTAGCGGCGTTAGTTTTAGTAGCAGCGGCGGTAGTTTTAGTAGCAGCGGCGGTAGTTTTAGTAGCAGCGGCGGTAGTTTTAGTAGCAGGGGCGGTTGTTTTAGTAGCTGCAGCGGCGGTTGTTTTAGTAGCTGCGGCGGTAGTTTTAGTAGCAGCGGCTGTAGTTTTAGTAGCAGCGGCTGTAGTTTTAGTAGCAGCAGCGGCGGCAGTTTAGTAGTAATAGCGGCAGCAGCGGTAGTTGTAGTTTTAGTAGTAGTAGTAGCGGCGGTAGTAGTAGTAGCGGCGGTAGCGGCGGTAGTTGTAGTAGCGGCAGTAGTTTTAGTAGTAGCAGCGGCGGTTGTTTTAGTAGTAGTAGCAGTAGCGGCGGTAGTTGTAGCGGCGGCGGTAGTTGTAGTAGCGGCGTTAGTTTTAGTAGCAGCGGCGGTAGTTTTAGTAGCAGCGGCGGTAGTTTTAGTAGTAGTGGCGCGGCGGCGGTAGTTTCAGTGGCGGCAGCTATAGTTTTAGTAGCGACGGCGGTAGTTTTAGTAGTAGTATGGGCGGCAGTAGGTTTAGTAGCAGCGGTGGCGGTAGTTTTAGTAGTAGCGGTGGCGGTAGTTTTAGTAGCAGCGGCGGCGGTAAATTTAGTAGCAGCGGCGGCGGTAGTTTTAGCAGCGGCGCTGTGGTTTTGGTAGCAGCGGTTGTAGTAGTAGCGGTGGCGGTAGTTGTAGTAGCAGCGGCGGTTGTTTTAGTAGTAGTAGTAGTGGCGGCGGCGGTAGTAGTAGTAGCGGCGGTTGTTTTAGTAGTAGTGGCGCGGCGGCGGTAGTTTTAGTGGCGCGGTAGTGTTAGTGGCTGCGGCGGTAGTTTCAGTAGCGGCGGTGGTAGTTTTAGTAGCGGCGTTAGTTTTAATGGCGGCGGCGGTAGTTTTAGTAGCGGCAGCGGCGCTGTAGTTTTGGTAGTTGTAGCAGCAGCGGCGGTATATTTAGTAGTAGTATGGGCTGCAGCGGCGCTAGTTTTAGTAGCAGCGGCGGTAGTTTTAGTAGCAGCGGCGGTAGTTTTAGTAGCAGCGGCGGTAGTTTTAGTAACAGCGGCGGTAGTTTTAGTAGCAGCGGCGGTAGTTTTAGTAGCAGCGGCGGTTGTTTTAGTAGCAGCGGCGGTAGTTTTAGCGGCAGCGGCGGTTGTTTTAGTAGCAGCGGCGGTAGTTTTAGTAGCAGCGGCAGCGGCGGTAGTTTTAGTAGCAGCGGCTGCGGCGGTAGTTTTAGTAGCAGCGGAGGTCATTTTAGTAGTAGTAGCAGCGGCGGTAGTTTTAGTAGTAGTAGCTGCGGCTGTAGTTTTAGTAGCAGCGGCGGTAGTTTTAGTAGCAGCGGCGGTCATTTCAGTAGTAGTAGCAGCGGAGGTTCTTGTAGTGGTGGCGGTAGTTGTAGTAGCTGCGGCGGTAGTTATAGTAGTAGTGGCGCGGTGGTGGTAGTTTTAGGGGAGCGGCGGCGGTAGTTTAGTATTAGCGGCAGTAGTTTTTGTAGCGGCAGCGGCGGTAGTTTTAGTAGCGGCAGCGGCGGTAGATATAGTAGCAGTGGCGGCGGTAGTTTTAGTAATCGCGGCGGCTGTAGTTTTAGTAGCTGCAGTGGTAGTTTTAGTAGCAGCAGCGGCGGCAGTTTAGTAGTAATAGCGGCAGCAGCGGTAGTTGTAGTAGTAGCGGCGGTAGTTGTAGTAGTAGCGGCGGTAGTTGTAGTAGTAGCGGCGGTAGTTATAGTAGTAGCGGCGGTAGTTATAGTAGTAGCGGCGGTAGTTGTAGTAGTAGCGGCGGTAGTTTTAGTAGTAGTAGCGGCGGCGGTAGTTGTAGTAGCAGCGGCGGTAGTTTTAGTAGCAGCGGCGGTAGTTTTAGTAGCAGCGGCGGTAGTTTTAGTAGCAGCGGCGGTAGTTTTAGTAGTAGCAGCGGCGGTTGTTTTAGTAGCAGCGGCGGGGGTAGTTTTAGTAGCAGCGGCGGTTGTTTTAGTAGTAGTAGTAGTAGCGGCGGCGGCGGTAGTTTTAGTAGCAGCGGCGGGGGTAGTTTTAGTAGCAGCGGCGGTTGTTTTAGTAGTAGTAGTAGTAGCGGCGGTAGTTTTAGTAGCAGCGGCGGTAGTTTTAGTAGTAGTGGCGCGGCGGCGGTAGTTTTAGTGGCGGCGGCTGTAGTTTTAGTAGTAGTATGGGCAGCAGTAGTGTTAGTAGCAGCGGCGGCGGTAGTTTTAGTAGCGGCAGCGGCGCTGTAGTTTTGGTAGTAGTAGCTGCGGCTGTAGTTTTAGTAGTAGCGGCGGCAATAGTTGTAGTAGCTGCGGCGGTAGTTGTAGTAGCAGCGGCGGTAGTTTTAGTAGTAGTGGCACGGTGGTGGTAGTTTTAGTAGCAGCTGCGGCGGTAGTTTTAGTAGCAGCGGCGGTCGTTTTAGTAGCGGCAGCGGCGGTAGTTTTAGTAGCAGCGGCGGTAGTTTTAGTAGCGGCAGCGGCGGTAGTTTTAGTAATAGTAGCTGCAAGCGGCGGTAGTTTTAGTAGCAGCGGTGGCGGTAATTTTAGTAATAGCGGCGGCGGTAGATTTAGTAGTAGTAGCTTCAGCGGCGGTAGTTTTAGTAGTTGCATTGGTAGTTTTAGTATTAGCGGCGGCAGTAGTTTTCGTAGCAGCGGCGGTAGTTTTAGTAGCAGCGGCTGCGGCGGTAGTTTTAGTAGCAGCGGAGGTCATTTTAGTAGTAGTAGCAGCGGCGGTAGTTTTAGTAGTAGTAGCTGCGGCTGTAGTTTTAGTAGCAGCGGCGGTAGTTTTAGTAGCAGCGGCGGTCATTTCAGTAGTAGTAGCAGCGGAGGTTCTTGTAGTGGTGGCGGTAGTTGTAGTAGCTGCGGCGGTAGTTATAGTAGTAGTGGCGCGGTGGTGGTAGTTTTAGGGGAGCGGCGGCGGTAGTTTAGTATTAGCGGCAGTAGTTTTTGTAGCGGCAGCGGCGGTAGTTTTAGTAGCGGCAGCGGCGGTAGATATAGTAGCAGTGGCGGCGGTAGTTTTAGTAATCGCGGCGGCTGTAGTTTTAGTAGCTGCAGTGGTAGTTTTAGTAGCAGCAGCGGCGGCAGTTTAGTAGTAATAGCGGCAGCAGCGGTAGTTGTAGTAGTAGCGGCGGTAGTTGTAGTAGTAGCGGCGGTAGTTGTAGTAGTAGCGGCGGTAGTTATAGTAGTAGCGGCGGTAGTTGTAGTAGTAGCGGCGGTAGTTTTAGTAGTTGTAGTAGCGGCGGCGGTAGTTGTAGTAGCAGCGGCGGTAGTTTTAGTAGCAGCAGCGGCGGCAGTTTAGTAGTAATAGCGGCAGCAGCGGTAGTTGTAGTTTTAGTAGTAGTAGTAGCGGCGGTAGTAGTAGTAGCGGCGGTAGCGGCGGTAGTTGTAGTAGCGGCAGTAGTTTTAGTAGTAGCAGCGGCGGTTGTTTTAGTAGTAGTAGCAGTAGCGGCGGTAGTTGTAGCGGCGGCGTTAGTTTTAGTAGCAGCGGCGGTAGTTTTAGTAGCAGCGGCGGTAGTTTTAGTAGTAGTGGCGCGGCGGCGGTAGTTTCAGTGGCGGCAGCTATAGTTTTAGTAGCGACGGCGGTAGTTTTAGTAGTAGTATGGGCGGCAGTAGGTTTAGTAGCAGCGGTGGCGGTAGTTTTAGTAGTAGCGGTGGCGGTAGTTTTAGTAGCAGCGGCGGCGGTAAATTTAGTAGCAGCGGCGGCGGTAGTTTTAGCAGCGGCGCTGTGGTTTTGGTAGCAGCGGTTGTAGTAGTAGCGGTGGCGGTAGTTGTAGTAGCAGCGGCGGTTGTTTTAGTAGTAGTAGTAGTGGCGGCGGCGGTAGTAGTAGTAGCGGCGGTTGTTTTAGTAGTAGTGGCGCGGCGGCGGTAGTTTTAGTGGCGCGGTAGTGTTAGTGGCTGCGGCGGTAGTTTCAGTAGCGGCGGTGGTAGTTTTAGTAGCGGCGTTAGTTTTAATGGCGGCGGCGGTAGTTTTAGTAGCGGCAGCGGCGCTGTAGTTTTGGTAGTTGTAGCAGCAGCGGCGGTATATTTAGTAGTAGTATGGGCTGCAGCGGCGCTAGTTTTAGTAGCAGCGGCGGTAGTTTTAGTAGCAGCGGCGGTAGTTTTAGTAGCAGCGGCGGTAGTTTTAGTAACAGCGGCGGTAGTTTTAGTAGCAGCGGCGGTAGTTTTAGTAGCAGCGGCGGTTGTTTTAGTAGCAGCGGCGGTAGTTTTAGCGGCAGCGGCGGTTGTTTTAGTAGCAGCGGCGGTAGTTTTAGTAGCAGCGGCAGCGGCGGTAGTTTTAGTAGCAGCGGCTGCGGCGGTAGTTTTAGTAGCAGCGGAGGTCATTTTAGTAGTAGTAGCAGCGGCGGTAGTTTTAGTAGTAGTAGCTGCGGCTGTAGTTTTAGTAGCAGCGGCGGTAGTTTTAGTAGCAGCGGCGGTCATTTCAGTAGTAGTAGCAGCGGAGGTTCTTGTAGTGGTGGCGGTAGTTGTAGTAGCTGCGGCGGTAGTTATAGTAGTAGTGGCGCGGTGGTGGTAGTTTTAGGGGAGCGGCGGCGGTAGTTTAGTATTAGCGGCAGTAGTTTTTGTAGCGGCAGCGGCGGTAGTTTTAGTAGCGGCAGCGGCGGTAGATATAGTAGCAGTGGCGGCGGTAGTTTTAGTAATCGCGGCGGCTGTAGTTTTAGTAGCTGCAGTAGTAGTTTTAGTAGCAGCAGCGGCGGCAGTTTAGTAGTAATAGCGGCAGCAGCGGTAGTTGTAGTAGTAGCGGCGGTAGTTGTAGTAGTAGCGGCGGTAGTTGTAGTAGTAGCGGCGGTAGTTATAGTAGTAGCGGCGGTAGTTATAGTAGTAGCGGCGGTAGTTGTAGTAGTAGCGGCGGTAGTTTTAGTAGTAGTAGCGGCGGCGGTAGTTGTAGTAGCAGCGGCGGTAGTTTTAGTAGCAGCGGCGGTAGTTTTAGTAGCAGCGGCGGTAGTTTTAGTAGCAGCGGCGGTAGTTTTAGTAGTAGCAGCGGCGGTTGTTTTAGTAGTAGTAGTAGTAGTAGCGGCGGCGGCGGTAGTTTTAGTAGCAGCGGCGGGGGTAGTTTTAGTAGCAGCGGCGGTTGTTTTAGTAGTAGTAGTAGTAGTAGTAGCGGCGGTAGTTTTAGTAGCAGCGGCGGTAGTTTTAGTAGTAGTGGCGCGGCGGCGGTAGTTTTAGTGGCGGCGGCTGTAGTTTTAGTAGTAGTATGGGCAGCAGTAGTGTTAGTAGCAGCGGCGGCGGTAGTTTTAGTAGCGGCAGCGGCGCTGTAGTTTTGGTAGTAGTAGCTGCGGCTGTAGTTTTAGTAGTAGCGGCGGCAATAGTTGTAGTAGCTGCGGCGGTAGTTGTAGTAGCAGCGGCGGTAGTTTTAGTAGTAGTGGCACGGTGGTGGTAGTTTTAGTAGCAGCTGCGGCGGTAGTTTTAGTAGCAGCGGCGGTCGTTTTAGTAGCGGCAGCGGCGGTAGTTTTAGTAGCAGCGGCGGTAGTTTTAGTAGCGGCAGCGGCGGTAGTTTTAGTAATAGTAGCTGCAAGCGGCGGTAGTTTTAGTAGCAGCGGTGGCGGTAATTTTAGTAATAGCGGCGGCGGTAGATTTAGTAGTAGTAGCTTCAGCGGCGGTAGTTTTAGTAGTTGCATTGGTAGTTTTAGTATTAGCGGCGGCAGTAGTTTTCGTAGCAGCGGCGGTAGTTTCAGTAGTAGTAGCAGTTTTAGCAGTAGTAGTGGCAGTAGCAGTAGCAGTAGCAGCAGTTTTAGCAGTTGCAGCGGTAGTAGCAGTAGCCCTGCTACATTAATCTGAGAGGCAACAAAGAGACCAAAAATAACCCTGAAGGAGCTGCCAAGCTCCACAGCGGAGATTGGAGTATCTGTCCATAGGACCACTTTAAGTCGTACACTCCACAGAGCTGGGCTTTACGGAAGAGTGGCCAGAAAAATGCCATTGCTTCAAGAAAAAAATAAGCAAACACGTTTGGTGTTCACCAAAAGGCATGTGGGAGACTCCCCAAACATATGGAAGAAGGTACTCTGGTCAGATGAGACTAAATTGAGCTTTTTGGCCATCAAGGAAACCGCTATGTCTGGCGCAAACCCAACACCTCTCATCACCCCGAAAACACCATCCCCACAGTGAAGCATGGTGGTGGCAGCATCATGCTATGGGGATGTTTTTCATCGGCAGGGACTGGTAAACTGGTCAGAATTGAAGGAATGATGGATGGCACTAAATACAGGGAAATTCTTGAGGGAAACCTGTTTCAGTCTTCCATAGATCTGAGACTGGGATGGAGGTGCACCTTCCAGCAGGACAATGACCCTAAGCATACTGCTAAAGCATCACTCGAGTGGTTTAAGGGGAAACATTTAAATGTCTTGGAATGGCCCAGACATCAATCCAATTGAGAATCTGTGGTATGATTTAAAGATTGCTGTACACCAGTTGAACCAATCCAACTTGAAGGAGCTGGAGCAGTTTTGCCTTGAAGAATGGGCAAAAAACCTAGTGGCTAGATGTGCCAAGCTTATAGAGACATACCCCAAGAGACTTGCAGCTGTAATTGCTGCAAAAGGTGGCTCTACAAAGTATTGACTTTGGGGGGTGAATAGTTTTCTTTTATCTTTATTTATTTATTTATTTATTTATTTTTTAACTTATGTCTTGTTTGTGTCACAATAAAACATATTTTGCATCTTCAAAGTGGTAGGCATGTTGTGTAAATCAAATGATACAAACCCCCCAAAATCTATTTTAATTCCAGGTTGTAAGGCAACAAAATAGGAAAAATGCCAAGGGGGGTGAATACTTTCGCAAGCCACTGTATGTGCTGATGGGCTGGGCTCTGGGCTGCACTGAGCTCATGGTGGAGATGACTAATGAAACCTAAACAGGGCCTGGGCCAGTCTCTATACATCTGCCTGACCAGAGACACAGGAGAGCTATGCACGTGTGTAGACACACGCACAAACACACATCTGAAAGGACAGAGGTCATTCTGGCACTAATTGAATATTTCAGTCACACTAAATGGTCACTAAAAACGATGAGGAATGACAGGCTACATGATGTGTTTGGTCCGATTTAGTTGCTTGGGATGAAATCTTACGAAAGTGTTGCGATTCTACTTTTGAATTTGACGAACAATTCCAAGTGTAGGTAATTTGTTGTTTTCTATGTCTTACAACCTGAGGTTAAGTGAAAAGGCGGGGAAATTATTTGACATTCAAAGCGAAGGTGAAGCAAGCAACATGAAATTAGCTTTGATGTAAAGTTAGTTTTGCCTCAAACAACTCTAGTCTGTTTCTGTCATGATTGAAGTGTTTTGGGGCTTCCCTAGAGAGCATTCAGTATTTCTGTTGTAAGAACAAAATATCAGGGGATATAAAAATCTGAGATTTTGAGAAGTAAGATCGTATCATATTGAAAAAAAATGTACGGCAATGAATATACTATTTTATTAGTAGACCTGACTGTTTAACTCTTTCCTGTCCTAGCTTTGACGGGGTGCCATTTCTGATGCGAGACCGCACGTTGAGGAGGACTACTGACGTGGGGAAGGTGTTTCCAGCCAGACAGCTGGACGATGCCTCCTCCTTCAACTGGACAGACTTACACAGCCTCAACGCCGGCCAGTGGTTCCTCAAGGTACGACAATATTACTCACAACCCCTCTAGGAAAGAATGGTTCTGTCACACCTCCACTAGGGAGGAATGGTACGGTCTGTCACACCTCCACTAGGGAGGAATGGTACGGTCTGTCACACCCTCTCTAGGGAGGAATGGTACGGTCTGTCACACCCTCTCTAGGGAGGAATGGTACGGTCTGTCACACCCTCTCTAGGGAGGAATTGTATACTCATATGCCATCTTTCGCTCTCTGAAGGTTTTTAATCATGCAGTAATCACACCACCCTTTCTTTCACTAGGCCTATATTTCTCCTCCAAGCTTTGGGTCCATTTCATTGCCACTCGGCTGATAGGAAATCTGATGAATGTGGAGAAAGTGCCCAATTTTATCAATCAAGATTACTTCACTGGATTGAGTTCAAATAGAATTGACCCAAACCCTGATCTCATCTCTCATCATAAAGTGGTGTATTATTACAATTGCCATATAATCTTAGAAATACAGTAAATTGATCAGATTGACTGTGAGTACCTGTGTGCATTCTCCTCTAGGACGACCCTTTCTGGACGGTCCAGTCCATGGCTCAGAGGGAGGTGATGCTGGTGGGGAACCAGAGCGTGTGTAGTCTGGAGCAACTGCTGAGGCTAGCCTCCCTCCATAACCACACAGTGGTGTTCAGCCTGCGACGACCCCCGCACAGACACCCCTGCTACCACAGCTGGATCAACGATACCCTGGAAGTCATACGCCTGTCTGGGATTCCACAGCACCTGGTGAGACAGGCAACACTAGTGTACCCGACTCAGATAGGGGTCCTTTGTAGCACAGTTGGTAGAGCAATGGTGCTTGTAATGCCAGGGTAGTGGGTTTGAATCTCGGGATCACCCATACTTAAAATGATGATTTAAGTCTCTTTGGATAAAAGCATCTTCTAAATGGCATATTATTATATAATATTATTATTATAGATAGTGGACAGAACCTTGTTAGGGCTCAGACCCTGTCCCCCTGGGTTATCTAGGGAAATCAAGAGGAGGAAAACAGCACTCATAGTGGAGAGAGGGAACTGACTACTGTCAGCTTGAAGCTGACCTGAAGATTGCCTGTGACATCCATCACTGTCACCAATGTAATAATCATTACTCTGTCACCACTGATGTCACTAACTGCACATCTACATGTCCCATAAGTAATCTGAGCTGTCTGTGTGTCTCGGCCGGTGTGTGTGTGTCTCGGCCGGTGTGTGCGTGTGTGTCTCGGACCGGTGTGTCTCTCGGGCCGGTGTGTGTCTCGGCCAATCTGTGTGTGTGTGTGTGTCTCGGCCGACCTGTGTGTGTGTGTCTCGGCCGATCTGTGTGTGTGTGTGTATGTCTCGGCCTGTGTGTGTGTGTGTATGTCTCGGCCGGTCTGTGTGTGTGTGTCTCGGCCGGTCTGTGTGTATGTGTCTCGGCCGGTGTGTGTGTGTGTCTCGGCCGACCTGTGTGTGTGTGTCTCGGCCGACCTGTGTGTGTGTGTCTCGGCCGATCTGTGTGTGTGTGTGTGTGTGTCTCGGCCGATCTGTGTGTGTGTGTGTGTGTGTCTCGGCCGATCTGTGTGTGTGTGTGTGTCTCGGCCGATCTGTGTGTGTGTGTGTCTCGGCCGATCTGTGTGTGTGTGTGTGTGTGTCTCGGCCGATCTGTGTGTGTGTGTGTGTCTCGGCCGATCTGTGTGTGTGTGTGTGTGTGTCTCGGCCGATCTGTGTGTGTGTGTGTGTGTGTGTCTCGGCCGATCTGTGTGTGTGTGTGTGTGTGTGTCTCGGCCGATCTGTGTGTGTGTGTGTGTGTGTGTGTGTCTCGGCCAATCTGTGTGTGTGTGTGTGTGTGTCTCGGCCGATCTGTGTGTGTGTGTGTGTGTGTGTGTGTGTGTCTCGGCCGATCTGTGTGTGTTTGTGTGTGTCTCGGCCGATGTGTGTGTGTGTGTGTATCTCGGCCGATCTGTGTGTGTGTGTGTGTCTCGGCCGATCTGTGTATGTGTGTCTCGGCCGGTCTGTGTGTGTGTGTGTCTTGGCCGGTCTGTGTGTGTGTGTGTGTGTGTGTGTGTGTGTGTGTGTGTCTCGGCCGGTCTGTGCGTGTGTGTGTCTCGGCCGGTCTGTGCGCGTGTGTGTCTCGGCCGGTCTGTGTGCGTGTGTGTCTCGGTCGGTCTGTGCGTGTGTGTGTCTCGGCCGGTGTGTGTTTGTGTGTCTCGGCCGGTGTGTGTGTGTGTCTCGGCCGGTCTCGGTGTGTGTGTCTCTGTCTTGGCCGGTCTGTGTGTGTGTCTCGGCCGGTCTCGGTGTGTGTGTCTCGGTCTGTCTCTGTGTGTGTGTGTCTCGTTGTATGTCTGTGTGTGTGTGTGCGCAGGTGATGTGGACCCCAGACTGGGACAGGGGGCAGGTAAGACAGGTGGCTCCAGGGCTTCAGCAGACATCAGTAGAGAAGCTGCCGCCTCAAGTCCTTCACCAGCAGGGAATCAGCAGCCTGCTGCTACGTTACAGCCAGGCCAGCCCCTATGACATCCGGTGGGTTAACAGGCACAGACACACATACACTGTGTGCTTCTTCTGTATATGTGTGTATGAAATATGAATGTGTCTGTCTGCACCCTCCAGAGAGTTCTCCAGGAGCAACGTGAGTGTGACTCTGTACACGGTCAACAAGCCCTGGCTGTTCTCTGTGCTCTGGTGCAGCGGGGTCTCCTCTGTCTCCTCTGAAGCCCCCAACATCCTCAGAAAGGTGCCTTACCCCATCTGGCTCATGGTAAGTCCCTCACAGCACCCCTTTACTACTCACACCATTACCCCCACAGCACCACCCTAGCACTTACACCATTACCCCCACAACACCCCCCTAGCACTGGGGCGGCAGGTAGTGGTTAGAGCGTTGGACTAGTAACCGAAAGGTTGCAAGATCGAGTCCCCGAGCTGACAAGGTAAATATCTGTCGTTCTGCCCCTGAACAAGGCAGTTAACCCACTGTTCCTAGGCCATCATTGAAAATAAGAATTTGTTCTTAACTGACTTTCCTAGTTAAATAAAGGTAAAATAAATCAAATAAAAAAACACCATTACCCCGACAACACCCCCCTAGCACTCACACCATTACTCCCACAACACCCACCTAACATTCACACTATTACCCACACCATTACCCCCCTAGCACCCACACTGCCCCAGGCCCTCCTGGCACCCCTCTCTGGGTTAGCAGACTGACTCACAGCAGGGAACACAATGGGTGGTGCAGACTAGAATATAGAGCCCATCCTGGGTGAGGTTGACATGGAGTTCAGGCTAGCACTGCATCTGTTACCCAACCTGTGTCTGTCTGTCCTGTCTGCTTGCCTGCTAGTCAATATGGCCACTATCTACACCCTACACACTATCCATCTGATAGTATGGGATCTAGGTCTATGTGGAACTTACATTATTCTGACTAGTGTATTCTTTTGTTATTGTCCCATCAGTAACTTGGAGCACCTTTTGATTAACTAGTCCATTATGCATTACACATTAATTACTGTACCACAATATTATATGAATTTCAATATTACATCATTTTAGGAAGGCATTCTTTGTTCTAGGTTTGTTGCTACCTGGCTGTGAGTTGTTTTAGGAGACAGTGCCACCTGGTGGTCTAATGCTGTCATGTTGGGTTTCAGAGTCCAGATGAGTACTGTCTGATCTGGGTCGCCGCTGATCTCATCTCCTTCACTGTAGTTATAGGAATTTTTGTATTCCAAAAGTAAGTACTCCTTAAAAAAAGTATATATAATATGTTGTGATATCCAATTGGTAGTTAGTCTTGTCTCATCGCTGCAACTCCCATGCGGACTTGGGAGAGGCGAAGGTCGAGAGCCATGCGTCCTCCAAAACACGACCCTGCCAAGCTGCACTGCTTCTTGACACACTGCTCGCTTAACACAGAAGTCAGCCGCTCCAAGATGTCTGAGGAAACACCATACAACTGGTGACCGAAGCCAGCGTGCATGCACCGGCCGCCACAAGGAGTTGCTAGAGCGCGATGGGACAAGGACATCCCAGCCGGCCAAACCCTCCCCTAACCCGGACAACGCTGGGCCAATTGTGTGCCGCCTCATGGGTCTCCCGGTCACGTCCGGCTGCGACACAGCCCGGGATCAAACCCAGATCTGTAGTGACGCCTCTAGCACTGATCAGTGTCTTAGACCGCTGCGCCACTCAGGAGGCCGAGTACTCTGCTGTTTTTTCTTAGGATGTAATTTTGAAATGTAGTACTAGGTAGTAATCAAGTGTTTTCCTCTCTCTCTTAATTATCTGTAATTGCTGCCATAGTGCCTCTGGTAGCCTTTACACAGTTATCACATCTCTCCCTCCCTCAGTGTGTCCGCTTCACACCCTCTCTCCTTCCACACAGCTGTGTGTGTTCTACCTCTCAGAGGCTTAATGCATAATAATGACATCTGTCGTTTAGCAGACGCTTTTATCCAAAGAGACTTAGTCATGTGCCCATACATTTATTACGTATGGGGTGGTCCTGGGATTCGAACTCACTATCCTGGCTTTGCAAGAGCCATGCTCTACCAACTGAGCTACAGAGGACCAGCAGGCTCCATGTATACAGCAGGCTCCTTGTATGTTGTACAAGCACACATTAACAGATAACTCTGCATACACACATTACCAGCAAGGCCATTTTCCAGCAAGCGTGTTAAAACACAGGGATGGATGAAACACTAGTTATTTGATAAAGCTCATTTACAATGCCAACACCTTGGCTTTGAGAATCAGCTGGAGAAGTATCTCTCGTCAACCAAACAATGTTTCCCCTTACAGTTGTTTGCACTTTGAAGTAACATTAAACCAGAAAGTATGCTTCCTTGAATCTTCTGAAAGACTATGGGAAGCTGCTAAAAGGAATTTAATCTTCCTTCCTGAGCCATAATGCTGTTGTGGGATGAAGGACAGCAGACCAAGGCCTCCATCCTCTAGTCTTATGTGTGGGTGTGCTATGCTTAGCAAAGTGCTGGCCGCTGCTGGCTTCTAAACTGACTTATTTTAATCTCTCCGCCTTCTCTTCTTCTTTCTTCTTCCTCCTCTCCTCTGCCTGATGTGCATGCTCCTCCTCTTCTCTGCTGCATTTTGGCATCTGGCAGCTATCACATTATCAGGTAACTGGGTCAACTCTGACCCACGATGGTTTCCCTTTTTATCTTTCTTCCTCTATCTCAGTGAAGCCAGTATCTCCATCCTTTATTTCTATATACGTCATCATTTACATCTTAGATCTCTCTCTCTTTCTCACCTGTATCGTTGTTGTATTTCACTGCTGCCACTTCTCGTCCTCCCCGCTAGAGGGGAGTATAAAGTAAATACAAGCGAGCCTACCACTATTGGCCTTTTAGTGGCAGACGGCAATGCTTTCTCCCACACAGCACAAATGCTTGTGTTCACTTTTATCCCGCTTGAGTTTTACTTTTTACATTATCGACCGAATGACAAAGTCTACAAATTCATTCTAGAAATGCATTAGAGGGAAGCGCTCATTTTCATTTATGGTGTTGATTTGGACAAAAGCTCTGCTGGGTTATTTTTAAGTGCATTGATGCATTAGCCAAGACACACTATTGCTAATGTAATCATTTTGATTTACATGCCTCTATTTGGAAATTACCATAATCAAATGGATTAGGGAAGTAAATCTTCTTGCCTCAAATGTTACTCCAGTTGTGATGTTCAAAGCCAGTCACAACCAATGATGTACATAAACTCAGTGGTGTAAATTACTTGAGTAAAAATACTTTCAAGTACTACTTAAGTCGTTTTTCTTAGGTATCTGTACTTCACTTTTACGCCTACATTACTAAAGAAAATAATGTACTTTTTACTCCATACATTTTCTCTGACACACAAAAGTATTTGTTACATTTAGAATGCTTAGTAGGAAATCAAACAATACATACAGTACATCACATACACGTGATAAGCAGATGTTATTGCGAGTGTAGCGAAATGCTTGTCCTTCTAGCCCCGCCAGTGTAGTAATATCTAACAAATTACACAACATATACCCAATACACACACATCTAAGTAGGAATGAATTAAAACTATATACATATGGACGAGCGATAGAGTGGAACAGACTAAGATACAGTAGAATAGTATAGGAAACAGATGTCTTTAATTAGCACAACAGTTTTCAGCTGTGCTAACATAATTGTAAAAGGGTTTTCTAATGATTAATTAGACTTTTTAAATGATCAACTTGGATTAGCTAACACAACGTGCCATTGGAACACAGGAGTGATGGTTGCTGATAATGGGCCTCTGTACGCCTATGTAGATATTCCATAAAACATCCGCTGTTTCCAGCTACAATAGTAATTTACAACATGAACAATGTCTACACTGTATTTCTGATTTAATAAGATTTTTTAATGGACAAAAAATGTGCTTTTCTTTCAAAAACAAGAACATTTCTAAGTGACCCCAAACTTTTGAACGGTAGTGTACATGTGAGATAAGTAATACCAGATATGTAAACATTATTAAAGTGGGCTGTGATTCCTAGTCTATGCCTATAGGTAGCAGCCTCAAATATGTTAGTGATGGTTGTTTAACAGTCTGATGGACTTGAGATCGTTTGTAAATTGGTGTTGGTGTGCCCCTGGCTATCCGTAAAATTGGTGTAAGGAATTTTAAATGATTTTTACTTTTGATACTTAAGTATATTTTAGCAATGACATTTGCTTTTGATACTTTTATTTTATTTTTTTATTTCACCTTTATTTAACCAGGTAGGCTAGTTGAGAACAAGTTCTCAAATACTTAAGTATTTGATTTGAACCAAATACTTTGACTTTTACTCAAGTAGTATTTTACTGGGTGACTTTTACTTTAGTGAATTTCTTTTAAATTAAGTTATCTTAACTTTTACTCAAGTATGACAATTGGGTACTTTTTCCAACACTGTATGAATCCTGGATTGCTGATGCTATGTATTGGCCATTGAGAGGCATTGAAGCCACCGGTCAGCCATATTGGCACTCCCTACTGTATTTCAAATAAATGTGATCATGGACAAAATTACATGTATTTTATTGTAGTGGGTACAATAACATTAGTAATTAAAACAAATTATACTTTAAGAAATGTTTTATTTGTACGTTTAGCTCACATAATATAATGTAAAAGTATGCATTAAGGTGTCTAATAGAATAAATGGGGGGAAACGAATGTACATAAATAAAGGCATTTCTATAGCTTCCCCACCATTGTAGAAACTATTTTGGGAGTGCCAGGATGGAGGCACGGTGGCATCAACACAGCGCCCCCTATCAGTCATCTAGTGTATATATAAATATTAGTCACAGCTAGTCAGTAACTGAAGAATGAGCTTTCAGAGAAGTGGGGATGTCTTTGGCTCAGACTCTATTTGTACGTGTCCTTGTAGATGCATGTGTGCATAAATCATTTGATTCATTCAGTACAGCACCCAACTTCAATATATATCTGTTTACTTGGTGTCATTTTGAGGTCAGCCAATTAGAAGTAAAAGACTTTGAGGCAAAATGGTGCCCAGTGCCCACACTTGGTGACCTAGAGTATCTCCAAGAAAAATGGGCGACGCATTTTGACATGCCGTTATCTCCATATAGAACAGGTCCTTGAGAGCAGAGACAGCAGTATTGTGGTATGACCAGAGGCTCTATATCAGGGCTCTCAACCCTGTTCTTGGAGCGCTACCTTCCTGTAGGTTTTCACTCCAACCCTAGCTGTAACTAACCTGATTCAGCTTATCAACCAGCTAATTATTAGAATCAGGTGCGCTACAATAGGGTTGGAGTGAATACCTACCGGATGGTAGCTCTCCAGGAACAGGGTTCGGAGAGACCTCCTCTATATGATGCCCTGACCCCTGTGTGACCTTTCCTCACCAGATGGAGGTTGAGTGGCATGCACAGCTACAACCCTGAACAGATCATGCTGAGTGCCGCAGTCCGGAGGTCCAGCAGAGACGTCAACATCATGAAGGAGAAACTCATCTTCTCCGGTAAGGAAGGACCCCACAGAGAGGAGAACTGGAATTCCTGTGTCTACTGTATTGTGTGTTGGTGTTTGTTTCTCTGGTTGTGTCCCAGTACTCTGAAATGTCTTCCACTCCTTTTCTCCTGTCCTTATTTATTTACCACTGATCTGATGACATTGGATAGATGAAGTGCATGCCCGGTTGTTTTGGCCAGCCATATTGCTTTCACCTATTAATCAGTGGTCACAGAAAAGGAGACAAGGGAAGGCAGCCATTTTAGGAGTATCTGGGGATGCCAGTATGTGACCCTATCCCAGCATGCATCTCTGAGTGTTTTATGTAATTGCCCTCCCCAAGGTCAACCGCAGTAGCCGTCTCATCCTGTGTGTGTGTGTGACCTGCACTCCTCTCCACCTCACTCTTCATCCTGCCATCTGTCCATCCTCCTCCGGCTGCTGTGACCATTCCTCCGACCATTCCATCCATCCCTCCCTTCCCGCCTCCCTCTGCCTGCCCCGCCCTTCCCCCCGCTCCTCCCCAATCGCCCACAGAGTCCTGCATCATGTATAAGGGCTCCTAGACAGCCCACTGTGACCCACCAGCCTCTCCTGGTGGGTGGTGAAAGGTAAGTCTAACGGGGATGCTGATATGAGTCTTCAATGACCATCAGTCAGTCCAAACCACTCTAAAATCACACTAGTAGGTCTTAGAAGATACATGGTGACATACAGAGCAAAGGAAGCTAAGGGATTTCTCTGGTGTGGTTTGGATATGCAGTGATATTGTTTTTGATGTTCTGTGTATTCAATGTGCATTGATGTGGTCTGTGTTATATCAGTGAAATACCCTCTGAACACCTACTGATGTCCCTTCACTCTTCTGCCTCCCAGAGGTTAGCAATGGTGTGGGCAGTGCTGAGGACCTGTACATGGAGAATGGCTTTGACTACTACAACAACGAAGGCATCTCCCATTGACTCTCACTCTCCTAATGTGAATCTACTGAAAGACACCTGACTCTACTAGCATGTGGAAACTGAGTAAATTAAGACTTCCAAGTGACTTGTGATTGGCTTGTCTGTTCTGATTACTCTTGTTTTACTCAGTGCATCCAGATTGTTCCTCTGAACTACTGATTGATTGACAGGCTGCTGTATTGCTGAAGAAGCCCAGGCAAGCACCACCCATTGCTTTGTACATTCTGTAAATAGGTTTGTTTTTGCTTGTTAAATACAAATGTGGGACTAAAAGCACTTTTTATTGATGAACCAATTGATTTGTCAGATCTGTGGCCTCTTCTCACCTCTAGGTCATTTTTTTTTTTACAATTTGTTTGTCAGAAAAGGGCATTTATTTGAAAATATATTGGTCCATTATATATCGTTTTTCACTCAAACCTCTTTGATTGAATGGGCTCATGGGCCGGATCTGGCCCACGGACCGTAGTTTGCCCACCCCTGCTCTGGAGGCCCCTCCAGTTACCAATGCTTGTTTATTATTAAGAACCTATTTGTTTGTTTTTAAACTGTTATTTACTTGCAGTCACTTTATAGCACAGCCAATTCTTAGTTATTTAGAGGATTTTACTACTTGTGCAGCATTGCTCCTATTTCTTGCCACGTTTGGGCGCTATTCAAATTTTTAGGAACAAAAACAACACGAACAAGCTGTTTACAGAGGTTCCTGCCTTCTTCGACTAAGTGAAATATTTACACGATGTAAGATAATGATTTGAACAGCATTTCCTTCATCCATGCATGTGACATACAATATCAAGTGACTTGTGGAGCTGTGCTGTCTCGGGCAGGGCTTGTGTTCAGGCAGAACTGATGTGTGTTTTTGTGATGTTTTCGGTTCATTGTGAATGTTTTGATTTTTAAAGGATGTGAACAGTATATTATGGCAGTAGAGATTTCACCACCTATCCCAAGTATGCAGTTCTACATGGAATGTGTGCATATTACAAACGTTTTATATGCTATGGCTGTCTGAGGATTATATTGGAAATGTGATGCATAATAATAGCAATAGTGTTGAGAAGTTTATGAAAGTCAAGTCATTTAAATATTTTGCAGACCAACTTCTCAATGGCATTTGAACAGCAAATTGCATCACATAGTGACATTAAAGGGTATATTTTATGTCGTGATGAAGTGGGGTGTGTTATATTAACTGTGAAAATAAAGCTCTAGGCTGTTGAAGCGACAACGCTGAGTATCAGAATAGTTCACACAGGGTCAAGGAACGGATTGACTTGTGTTCATTTACTCCTTTGGTATTTGTGTGCCTCAGAAGTCAACATTAAAATGCTTCTGATACCAAAGTGATCCTTTTATTGTGATTTTTCTAGATGGAAGATAACTGTAACACCATTTAGGTTGGTGTTACTGTTGACTGTGTAGATTTAGCTCATGTCAACCATATTCCTACTGTATGTGAACGCTTGATGTACAGTGCCTTCAAAGTATTCACACCCCTTGACTTTTTCCACATTTTGTGTTAGACTGAATTTAAAATTGATTGGCCTACAGATAATACCCCATAATGTTAGTGGAATTATGTTTTTATTAAAAATGAAAAGCTGGAATGTCTTGAGTCAATATGTATTTAACCCCTTTGATATGGCAAGTCTAAATAAGTTCAGGAGTAAAAAGTCACATATGTTGCATAGACTCAATCCAAGTGTGCAAAGCTCTTACACTTACCCAGAAAGACTAATCTTGCTACCAAAGGTGATTCTAACAAGTATTGACTCGGGGGTGAACACTTAGGTATTTTCAAACATTTCTAAAAACGTTCACTTTGTCATGGGTAGTGTGTGAAGAAACAAATCCATTTTGAATTCCGGCTGTTATACAAAATGTGGAATATGAATACTTTCTGAATGTACTGTATGTTCTATGCAGTAGCCCATGCCAGTAACTAACCATTGTGGATCTCTAACATACTGATGTTTTTCCATCAATTGTACAGTTACACGGCAAGATGTTACCACATTGCTGAAGAAGCTAGTGAGTGACAATGGTAAAAGTAATTTTCAGTTGATATGTGCTGGGAACATTATCACAAATGTCCTTTTATTTTTTTCTTCCACCTATACTAAAAAGTCAGTATCATGGAATGCAGACAGCAAGATGCATGTTGTTATTTTCTCTTACAGAAATGGCAATCTCTGTTTGGTCCTGAACTGTGTTTAAATGGATTTGTATGTATATTAAAGCTGGCTTTAATTTTGTTCGCTGCTCTAGAAAATCCAATGGTATTTACGTAATTCAGGATTTATTTAAAGCAGCATGTAGTACAAGCAGATATCTAAGGGAGCCATTTGGAGGGGTGATTTGAAGAAGCAAAACTTGCAGTACAAAAATATCTTCATCTACATACTCCGTTGAAATGGAATGGTCCAGATAAATTCCTATAGCATATCGCTAGAGAACTGTGCAGTATCTGAGGCACGTTCAACAAGATATGCATGCAAACTGTTTACCTTGTTGAACAAACCTCTAAAAGGTATATTATTTAAATGTGTCCACTGTATCAGTCTTGACTTGACTAGTATTTTGGAATGTACATTCTATACATGAGAATGTCAACAAACATGTTCTCTAATTCCAGGGGCTGTAACAGCCTCAACCATTACTGTCCACCTGCAGTCTTGTGAGACACGGTAACACTTCAAACAGGCACCATAAGCCTAGTCTTGTGTTTTTATGGCACTTACTTACACATATAGAAATACGTCAGCCAGTGATTCTTAATTCAATTGCACCAGAATGATGAGCATGTCCCTTATTTAGAACATCTGTTAACCCATACAAAACTGAGCATAGGCTATTGTTTGAATGTAAAGCTAGTAACGATGTGTGCAAAAAGTTTTGGTCCTAAACTAATAGCATTATGCCTTCGTCAATAGGACTGGTGGTTCTTCATATCAGGTGACTTAAAAGCACAAAGCCTAATAGTGCAGCTCTCTGAAAAGGCACAAGCACGTTGTCATCCACTGAAAAACATAACACCATGTACAGTACCCCCCCCCCTCACAGTACAAACACTATAAATAAATAAATAGCTGAAGGTGTCTTGGCTGGTCACAGTTCTCTAGAAATAAAGGTTGTTCCCTGAGTTGAACACCATTTTCAATCTACTACAGTTGGTCTAATAAGTTGGGTTGACAGTAAAAAAGTGATGGTGTAATTTGAGTTTCTCTGTGAGAACATATTCCAGTAGCTATTATTACAGCTGAAGAACATATTTTAACCTCATAATACTATTGCACACCTTGTGAAGATGGAGAAGCACAATTAACAGTTAGAATGCAGACCATCCTTTAATATGGCAAGTATCTGTTTGGTGGCATCCTTAAGTCCCTTGCTACCTCTCGACTAGATCAATTGAAGATGGTCTTGCGGAGGTGTCTGTTGGGAATCTCTATAGCGCTGACCTGTAGAGGCCAGGAGCCGCCCATGATGCCAGCCTGGATGGCCACCCCAGTCACCACTGCCAAGTCTGGGTCCACTGAGGTGTTGGGCTCCTTCCCAAAGTACTCACTGATCAGCTTCCTGATCCTAGGGATGCGGGTGGAGCCTCCCACCAGAACTATCTCATCCACCTCCTCCTTCCCCAGGTGGCCCTCGGCCAGCACTGTCTCTACAGGCGCCAGAATCTTCTGGAAGAGGTCGGCATTCAACTCTTCAAACAGCTCACGGGTGATGACTGCTTGGAAGATGACTGGGATTGGGTCCTTGGTGGGCCCCTGTGGTGGTTGCTTGGGGTCTCCTTGGGGCTCCAGGTGCAGGGGTACCCTGAGGTCGGCGCTGGGCTGCAGGGTGAGGTTGAGCTTGGCTGCCTCCACAGCCTGGCGGAGATGGTGGATGTCCTCTTTGAGGGTGGGGGGAACGCCGTACTGCTGGCGGACCCTCTCCATGGTGTACTGGAGCAGCCTCTGGCTGAAGTCCTGTCCCCCCAGCTTGTTGTTACCTAGGAAACGAAGACAACAGCAAGGATCATTCTCTGAGCCCAAGAATACTATCTGTTAGTGTTGTATTGGGTTTGATTCCATTTCAGGTCATGTACTGTATGATTATAATTAGTTGTGCTAATCTTTAACTACAATATGGGAAATGTTCCACTTGTAATGTATGCCCAATTTAAAACCAGAAGATATATGAAAATGACCAACTAAACCATGCGTATCTACAACATAAGGAGTTGAGAGTAAATTAGTCTTACCTGCCATGGCTCTGGTGAGGAACATGCCCCCCTGTTTGTTGAGCAGAGAGACGTCCAGTGTTCCTCCTCCCAGGTCTACCACCAGCACGTTGAACACGTCCACCTTGTGTAACCCATACGCCATCGCTGCAGCTGTGGGCTCGTTGATCACACGCAGGATGTCCAGTCCTGAGTGGTGTAAACAGAACAATCAGATGTTAGTTATAGTGGGTAGTGTAGATTTGGTCAAAGCCCTTAGGAATCTTAATGACTTTGGATTAGGTGTCCAATATTCTGCATCAGTGCATTCGTAAAGTATTCAGACCCCTTCACTTTTTCCACATTTTATTACTTTACAGCCTTATTCTAAAATTGATTAAATAGTTTTTTCCCTCTCAATCTACACACAGACCATAATGACAAAGCAAAAACTGGTTCAGAAATGCAAATGTATTAAAAATAAAATTGAAATATCACATTTACATAAGTATTCAGACACTTTATTGAAGCACCTTTTGGCAGCGATTACAACCTGGAGTCTTCTTGGGTATGACGCTACAAGCTTGGCACACCTGTATTTGGGGAGTTTCTTCCATTCTTCTCTGCAGATCCTCTCAAGCTCTGTCAGGTTGGATGGGGAGCGTCGCTGCACAGCTATTTTCAAGTCTCTCCAGAGATGTTAGATCGGGTTCAAGTCCAGGCTCTGGCTGGGCCACTCAAGGACATCCAGAGACTTGTCCCGATGCCACTCCTGCGTTGTCTTGGCTGTGTGTTTAGGGACATTGTGCTGTTGGAAGGTGAACCTATGCCCCAGTCTGAGGTCCTGAGTGCTCTGGAGCAGGTTTTCATCAAGGATCTCTCTACTTTGCTCCGTTCATCTTTCCCTCGATCCTGACTAGTCTCCCAGTCCCTGCTGCTAAAAAACATCCCCACAGCATGATGCTGCCACCACCATGCTTCACCGTAGGGATGGTACCAGGTTTCCTCCAGATGTGACGCTTGGCATTCAGGCCAAATAGTTCAAGCTTGGTTTCATCAGACAAGAGAATATTGTTCCTCATGGTCAGAGTCCTTCAGGTGCCTTTTGGCAAATTCCAAGCGGGCTGTCATGTGCCTTTTACTGAGAAGTAGCTTCCGTTTGGCCACTCTACCATAAAGGCCTGATTGGTGGAGTGCTGCAGAGATGGTTGTCCTTCTGGTAGGTTCTCCCATCTTCACAGAGTAACTCTGTAGCTCTGTCAGAGTGATCATCAGTTTCTTGGTCACCTCCCTGACCAAGGCCCTTCTCCCTCGATTGCTCAGTTTGGCCGGGCGGCCAGCTCTAGGAAGAGTCTTGGTGGTTCCAAACTTCTTCCATTTAAGAATGATGGAGGCCACTGTGTTCTTGGGGACCATCAATGCTGCAGAAATCTTTTGGTACCCTTCTCCAGATCTGTGCCTCAACACAATCCTGTCTCGGTGATCTACGGACAATTCCTTCAACCTCATGGCTTGGTTTTTGCTCTGACATGCACTGTCAACTGTGGGACAGGTGTCCAATCAATTGAATTTACCACAGGTGGACTCCAATGAAGTTGTAGAAACAGCTCATTATGGGGTAGTGTGTAGATTGATGAGGAAAAGTTATATTTAATCAATTTTAGAATAAGCCTGTAACGTAACAAAATGTGGAAAAAGTCAAGGGGTCTGAATACAGTAACACAGTTATTTTAGAACAAACACCTAATTATATCAGGGATTGACATTAAAGTCTAATGCAGTTGCACATCCGAAAATGTAAATTAGCTATTTACAAGCAGAAGTTACATATTACCCGCCTTTCACCTACCCATAGGAGAGGAATCAGAAAGATCAGTAATTGAATTATTTGTATTTTGGTTATCACTAAAAACAAAAACAAAATTATCAGAGCAAGCTCAGCTCGCCATAAATTATCTATCTTTCACTTACACAATGTGGATGAACCAGAGCAGGCTCAACTTGCGCTCAGTTTTACTTGCCCCAGGCAATAGGTCAACCCTTAATGTCAATCCCTGTATGATAGACTGTTTCTAAATGAGACTACACTAAACAGCTATACAGTGTAAGTAATTCCTGTAGCAGTGTTTACACATCAAATCAGATATTGTATGACTGTTGATACAGTATTGCCAGATAGACTGACCGGCCAGGTTGGCAGCCCTGATGGTGTAGTTCCTCTGTCTCTCATCAAACTCAGCAGGGACAGAGATAACAGCCCTCTGAATGTGGACACCCAGGTGACGCTCCGCCATCTTCCTCATCTTCAGCAGCAGCCGAGAACCAATGAACTCGGGAGTAACTGTGAACGTCTGATTGGTGGTGACAAAGAACTCTGCACTGCCATTGTTGTTTATCACCTGAAAGAAAGGTGTTACAAATGAAAGTCAGCAGTCATTGATATAGCATATTTATACACCTGTAATCACACATAGCTTATGTAGCCAAATGCTGATGATGTATTAATTAATTTTCACTGTGGTGTATTGACTGTCAAAGTAACTACAGGAGTATGTACTGTACCTTGAATGGATAACGAGCACTTTCCTGCTCAAGGAGCTCTTGTTCGAATATTTTTCCAATAAACCGCTTGGCATCATAGATGGTGTTTTCAGGATTGCTGTCGGCCAGATCCTGACCCTCGTGACCGGCGAGGACTTCGGTAGATGTGAACGACACCGCACTAGGGATGCTCTTCCGCCCCTCCTCATCCCCTATCACCTCCACATCCCCGGTACCCGGGTGGAATACTCCTACGGAGCAGAAAGTGGTCCCCAGATCTAGGCCGATCACTTTGGGTTTCGGTGGAGGCAGATACTGCTGACCCAGATAGCCAGCCAGAAATAAAGCCAGAATGACCGATCCTGCGACACGGAAGATAAAGAAATGACGTGGGTTTAGCGATAGATGTTGACTACGTAGCTAACTAACAACTGGTACCGATAGCCTACATATTTACATATTAATTCAGCGTTGACAGTTCTGACACTTCGTTTACCTTTCCAGCTAACTTGACTACTGTGAATTAGGTAGCAACTAGCCAGCTGTTACCACCGGTAATTTGTCAGCCCACTTGCTACTTACTGTTAGCTAGCTAAACAGCTGGTTAGTTACACAACAACAAGCACACGTTACGGTTAAATCTTACTTACCGATCATAGACATTTCCCCAGCCATTGTCAAGTATTGATCACCACCGAACTGAAACGTAGTAAAACTAAATCTAGGCTAATCGCCTCATCAGTTTCAGAATGGATGAATGTTGTCACTAGTTACCACAGCCACTAAGCCATAAACCCCGCCTATATCTACAATTTATCTTCTTCAAATACAATTTAAAACTTAACCCTTAAATACACTGCTAACCTTATGACTAACCATATCATTTTACGATAGCCAATTGTGACTTTGTGACTGTAGTAATTTGGGAAACCCCTCTTGACCTGTTCTACGTTCAGAATAATGTGGTTGATCCACAGAACTACACGTCACCATTATAGGGTGCGTTCGTAAATTTACTCTGGAGTGCCAGAGGACATTGTCCGCTCTGAATTTACGAACGGACAATCTGACAACGCTCTGAATTTAAAAACACGCAGACCGTTGTCAGATTGTCCTTTCGTAAATTCAGAGCGTTTCGCTCTCAGAGAGCACTAGACGCTCTGGCCGAGGAGTAGCGTTGATCCGAGCGTTCCGACCTCACAACGGCAGTGAAGCACCCAAGCTAACTGGCTAAAGTTAGCTAGCATGCTAGCTACTTCCTGGCATAAATGAGAGAACACCTCACTCTGACCATTTTCTCGCCCTTTCTCGCGCTGGTTATGCTGTGTTCATGTTATTCGGAGCGTTGGTGACTAACTGTGCTGATGGCAACAATTTAATTACGCCTTTTTGCCGAGGTTTACTGACACCGGCCATACTCAACGAGTGTTGAGCGTTCGTAAATGAATCAGTTATTTTGAGCGAATTTACGAACTCACCCATAATGTGGTCTAAAGCTTCTGGGTAACGTAGTCCAATCCATGCGTTATCGTTTATATATACACAGTATGAGATAGCAAAGCAACAACGTTTCCCATGAACACTAGTCGTATATCACGTTCAAATGAGTGTGTTCAGTGTCGTAACATTTTGAGGCATTTATAAGTGTATGTATGTCCCTTAAGGTCCTTGTGTAATTGTAATGTGATATTGTACCCCCTAGCTCGATTGTCCATTGTATATAATCTATATATACTTGTGTTCCCTCATGTACTTTCTGTATTGATTTGTTTATAATAAAAATAAAATAAATAAAAACATTTTGAGGCATGCAACATATAGCAATATTGTACAACTGCAACACCTTTTCTGTGCACATTTTGCTTAAAAATATATTATACATTCAATGCAGTACAAATTAACGGATTAGTTAGACAGATGACTCTTGATGCATAAATACTTTATTAATTATTAATGTGTGACATATTGCACTTATTGAGTTCTACAAGTATGTACTTTTCACAGGAGGTTGGTGGCAACTTAATTGGGGAGGACGGCTCGTGGTAAGGGCTGGAGCGGAAAAATTAGAACGGTATCAAATACACCAAACATATGTTTGTGTTTGATGCCCTTCCATTCGATCGTTTCAGCCATTATTATGATCCGTCCTCCCCTCAGCAGCCTCCACTGGTACTGTACATTTTGTTGAACCAGGATTGTTCAAAAATATATTTAAAAACCCCCGGGCACGCACACACACATGTTTGTTTTACTATCCTTGTTGGGACAAAATATAATTTGTCAGGGGTGTCATTCCATGGAGGGCCTAGTGTCTGCAGGTTTGAGTTGTTTTCCTTTCAATTAAGCCATAAACTACCAGGTGTGGGGAGTTCCTTTCTAATTTGTGACCTTAATTCATCAATCAAGTACAAGGGAGGAGTGAGAACCCGCAGCTATTCGGCCCTCCGTGGAATGAGTTTGACACCTGTGCTTCATGTGAATGAATAGGTTAGATAAAAAGGTGCATAAATGAAGGCTTTTAAGGAGGAACAAATTCATTGGTTGTAAGAAAAATTGGCTACATTTAATTAATTAAATCCCATCTTGTTAAATCAAATACAGACAAGACAAACATGGTGAGCCATCGTAATTTACATGTCAAAACTTGTTAGTTAGGATAGTCTGGCCTATCAGCGTGTGACTGGTTGGCTCTCTGTGTCCTCTTTGCTGTTTTCAGAGCACTCTGATAGAATAAAGCAGCCTGAGTCTCTTGGACAGTCGCTCTTCTCCACCTTCAAACTGTGTGATGAAGAGGGCTCCTCACTCTCCCTCACATCATCGCCTGCGAACACAAGAACAAAGCAGTCTGGTTGGTTGGATCCTCAGACCCAGACAGACACCTGCGGGTTGCCAGGTTAACTGCCCCAATCCAAGTCAATTTAAATTAATTCGGGTTGCCATTCTCAAACCATCCAAATGGAATTAAGCTTGATTTAATGACTAGATTCATCCCTGGCTGGTAATCTTTGCCAGGGCTAGCCAACATCCAGTCATGATATCTGGTTCAGCCAGGGTGGCAGTGCCATCTGTTTGGTCCGAAACTATCCCACAGTCACGATATCTGGTTCAGCCAGGGTGGCAGTGCCATCTGTTTGGTCCGAAACTATCCCACAGTCACGATATCTGGTTCAGCCAGGATGGCAGTGCCATCTGTTTGGTCCGAAAGTATCCCACAGTCACGATATCTGGTTCAGCCAGGGTGGCAGTGCTATCTGTTTGGTCCGAAACTATCCCACAGTCACGATATCTGGTTCAGCCAGGGTGGCAGTGCCATCTGTTTGGTCCGAAATAAGCCCAAACACACATTTATGACCTTAATTTAGACCAACATCAATGGTGTTATGTGGGGACACAAACATAAATAACCTTTATGCTAATTGAACGCATCCCGTTTTGTAAGCAGCTGACAGAAACTGTCTACTATTGCTCATTTCCTAATCTGGATTAGAGACCAATCTTTGTTTCATTTTACGTTTCAGAGCCTTGCAGTGTTTTATAGAGGAAGACATTTTGCCTCTTTAAGCAGTTTCTCTCTGACTGGTGCCAACTCAGCAGGATGAGCAATTCTAAAATAACCGCAGCGATAAGCATCTGCTTATTATAACATACAAAGATCAAGATGTTACTTCCTGAGTGTAGTGCTGCGCAGCATAAAATGTCTGTGGTACAATTGGCTATTCCCTTTGCCCCAATATAAATACAGTAGGGCTAGGCTACAATAGAAATTGGTTTTGCTACTCACTCTCTGTATATCTGCAGTCGACAGCAGCCAGCAGCCTGCCTCTGTGTTCTGGATTCATCACGTTCAGCTCTATAAGGTGTTTCTCCTGCAGGTGCCTCAGGTCCTCTACTGTCTGGTAGCCATTCAGAAGCAGTGCAGATGCATACTCCTTGAATAAACAAGATACAGTTCCACTGTCAATCTCATCTACCTTTCATAATCTTATACTAATCTGTTCACCTTTGAGTCCTTTAGGTTATGTTAATGCATATTAAAAATGTTTGTTGTGTAATTGAGACAACACTGATTGGTTACTGTAAAGAGGAAAGAACAAAATGTGTCGGTATTTGGAAGTCATTTTAACAGGGTCAGAGCTTGACCATGGCTAGAAGCTATCCAGCTTTTGTCAAATTAACATCATTTTAGCTAACCATAACCCTTTTCCTTACCTTAACCCAATTATTCTAACCTGCTAGGTTAATTCTCCTAACCTGCTACGAAAAGTCAAATCTGAAGTTAATTTGACAATAGATGGATCCCTTCTAGCCATGCCATCCAAGCACTCACCTCTAGATGTAGCCGCTCCAGTAGTTCCAATAGTGTCTTTGGTCGTGGTCTCTTGCTCATCCTCTGAGGCCTGATCTTTGGTGCCTCCTCCTCTCTTTCTTTCTCCATGAGCATGTCAACGTAGATGAACTTGAAGTTGCCTACTTTGTTGTTCAGAATCCCCGTCCATATGCCCATGGGAGGTTTACTGATGATGCTGATAATGTCTCCAACCTGGGAAGAGATATCAATATATTGGACTCATACATATAGATCATGAAACAGCTCTTACAAACAGCTTTCATGGCATTTCACAATACACCCATTCTGGAAGCATTATCTTCTGTCTACCTTGAGTTTGAGGGAGTCAGTGTCATATGGGCTGGGAACAAAGTCTGTGTGGACCCGTGCTCTACCACAGAAGTGTCCATTGTAGGAGCCGTCCTCTTCTAGTCTCAGACTGTCTCTGGTACTGGAACCATCTGAGACGCTGGCCAAACCACCTGAGCCAACAGGGGACAATACATCAAAATATGATTACACTGCACAGATTTACCCCTGGACCAAGAATAGGTTGTGTGTGTATCCTTGTGTTGGAGGGAAGGTTACAAGCCTATCCTAATATTGTAATATGATGGTAATAATAAAATAAAATCAAATGTTATTTGTCACATGCACCGAATACAACAGTTGTAGGCCTTACAGTGAAATGCTTACTTACGAGCCCCTAACCAACAATGCAGTAAAAAAAAAAGAAATAAAAGTAACAATTAAAGAGCAGCAGTAAAATAACAATAGCAAGACTATATACAGGGGGATACCGATACAGAGTCAATGTGCGGGGGCACCGGTTAGTCAAGGTAATTGAGGTAATATGTACATATAGGTAGAGTTATTAAAATGACAATGCAAATAGTCAGGGTAGCCATTTGATTAGATGTTCAGGAGTCTTATGGCTTGGGGGTAGAAGCTGTTTAGAAGCTTCTTGGACCTAGACTTGGCGCTCTGGTACCGCTTGCCGTGCGGTAGCAGAGAGAACAGTCTATGACTAGGGTGGCTGGAGTCTAACAATTGTTAGGGCCTTCCTCTGACACCGCCTGGTATAGATGTCCTGGATGGCAGGAAGCTTTTCCCCAGTGATGTACTGGGCCATACGCACTACCCTCTGTGGTGCCTTGCGGTCGGAGGCCGAGCAGTTGCCATACCAGGCAGTGATGCAACCAGTCAGGATGCTCTCGATGGTGCAGCTGTAGAACCTTTTGAGGATCTGAGGACCCATGCCAAATATTTTCAGTCTCCTGAGGGGGAATAGGTTTTGTCGTGCCCTCTTCACAACTGTCTTGGTGTGCTTGGACCATGTTAGTTTGTTGGTGATGTGGACACCAAGGATTTCGAAGCTCAACCTGCTCCACTACAGCCCGTAGATGAGAATGGAGGCATGTTCAATCCTCTTTTTCCTGTAGTTCACAATCATCTCTTTTGTCTTGATCACGTTGAGGGAGAGGTTGTGGTCCTGGCACCACAGGGCCAGGTTTCTGACCTCCTCACTATAGGCTGTCTCGTCATTGTCAGTGATCAGGCCTACTGTTGTGTCATCGGCAAACTTAATGATGGTGTTCGAATCGTGCCTTGCCGTGCATTCATGAGTGAACACGGAGTGCAAGAGGGGACTGCACATGGAGTGGCAGTGTAGCCTAGTGGTTAGAGCGTTGAACTAGTAACCGAAAGGTTGCAAGTTCAAATCCCCGAGCTGACAAGGTACAAATCTGTTGTTCTGCTCCTGAACAGGCAGTTAACCAACTGTTCCTATGCCGTCATTGAAAATAAGAATTTGTTCTTAACTGACTAGCCTAGTTAAATAAAGGTAAAAAATGCAGCCCTGTGTTGAGGATCAGTGTGGCGGATGCGTTGCTACCTTCCCTTCCCACCTGGGGGCAGCCTGTCAGGAAGTCCAGGATCCAGTTGCAGTGTTTAGTCCCAGGGTCCTGAGCTTTGAGGGCACTATGGTGTTGAAAGCTGAGCTGTAGTCAATGAATAGCATTCTCACATAGGTGTTCCTTTTGTCCAGGTGGGAAAGGGCAGTGTGGAGTGCAATAGAGATTGCATCATCTGTGGACCTGTTAGGGTGGTATGGAAATTGGAGTGGGTCTAGGGTTTCTGGGATAATGGCGTTGATGTGAGCCATGACCAGCCTTTCAAAGCACTTTATGGCTACAGATGTGAGTGCTACAGGTCTGTAGTCATTTAGGCAGGTTACCTTAGTGTTCTTGGGCACAGGGACTATGGCTGTCTGCTTAAAACATGTTGGTATTACAGACTTGGACAGGGAGAGGTTGAAAATGTCAGTGAAGACACTTGCCAGTAGGTCAGCGCATGCTCGCAGTACACATCCTGGTAATCCATCTGGCCCTGCGGCCTTGTGAATGTTGACCTGTTTAAAGGTCTTACTTACATCGGCTGCAGAGAGCGTGATCACAGTCTTCTGGAACAGCTGATGCTCTCATGCATGTTTCAGTGTTGCTTGCCTCGAAGCGAGCATAGAAGTAGTTTAGCTCGTCTGGTAGGCTCGTGTCACTGGGCAGCTCTCGGCTGTGCTTCCCTTTATATTCTGTAATGGTTTGCAAGCCGTGCCACATCCGACATGCGTCAGAGCCGGTGTAGTACGATTCGATCTTAGTCCTGTATTGACACTTGCCTGTTTGATGGTTCGTCGGCGGGCATTGCGGGATTTCTTATAAACTTCCGGGTTAGAGCCCCGCTCCTTGGTACGTGGCAGCACTAGCCTTTAGCTCAGTGCGGATGTTGCCTGTAATCCATGGCTTCTGGTTGGGGTATGTATCTACGGTCACTGTGGGGATGACGTCATCGATGCACTTATTGATGAAGTCAATGACTGATGTGATGTACTCCTCAATGCCATCGGAGGAATCCCGGAACATTTTCCAGTTTGTGCTAGCAAAACAGTCCTGTAGCTTAGCATCTGCTTCATCTGACCACTTTATCATTCATTGAGTCACTGGTGCTCCTGTTATAATTTTGGCTTGTAAGCAGGAATCAGGAGGATAGAATTATGGTTATATTTGCCTAATGCAAGGCGAGGGAGAGCTTTGTATGCGTCTCTGTGTGTGGAGTAAAGTTGGTCTAGAGTTTTTTTCCCCTCTGGTTGCACATTTAACATGCTGATAGAAATTTGGTAAGACCGATTTAAGTTTTCCTGCGTTAAAGTCCTCGGCCACTAGGAGCGCCGACTCTGGGTGAGCGTTTTCCTATTTGCTTATGGCGGAATACAGCTCATTGAGTGCGGTCTTAGTGCCAGCATCAGTTTGTGGTGGTATGTAGACAGCCACAAAAAATACAGATGAAAACTATTTAGATAGATAGTGTGGTCTACAGCTTATCATGAGATACTCTACCTCAGGTAAAATCTTTACTCCACTTCCTTAGACTTCCTTAGATATCTTGCACCAGCTGTTGTTTACAAAAATACATAGTCCGCCACCCCTTGTCTTACCAGATGCCGCTGTTCTATCCTGCCGATACAGTATATAACCAGCCAGTTGTATGTTGATAATGTCATCATTCAGCCACGACTCTAATAATATATTACAGTTTTGAATGTCCCGTTGGTAGTTTAATCTTTCGTAGGTCATTGATTTTATTTTCCAAAGATTGCACGTTTGCAGGCAGAATGGAAGGCAGTGGGGGTTTATTCGATCGCCTACGAATTCTCAGAAGACAGTCCGCCCTCCGGCCCATTTTCTCTGCCTTCTCTTCATGCAAATGACAGGGATCTGGGCTTGTTCCCGGGAAAGTAGTATGTCATTCACGTTGGGCTCGTCGGACTCGTTAAAGGAAAAAAAGGATTCTGCCAATTCGTGTTGAGTAATCGCAATTCTGATGTCCAGAAGTTCTTTTCGGTCATAAGAGAGCAGCAACATTATGTACAAAATACAAAATAAGTAAAAAAATAAGTTACAAACAACGCAAAAAAAACAACGCGAAGAAACAACGCAAAGAAACATTTGGATAGGAACCCGTAAAACGTCATCCTTCTTCTCCGGGGCCATCTTAATAATATGGTCATACAATGGTAAAATAAAACTCATGAAAACACATGACATTAGCTTATCCTTAATTTACAAACGTGTAACTTCATTTACAGACTTGTATGAGGAGAGACATGACTTTCTGTTGACATCCCTGTGGAGATGTCACGACTTCCGCCGAAGTCGGCTCCTCTCCTTGTCAATCGCCGAACGCCGCCCGAACATCACCGGCTTTCTAGCCATCGCCGCTCCATTTTTCATTTATCCATTTGTCTTGTCTTGTTCCATACACACCTGGTTTGCATTTCCCCAATCAATTTACATGTATTTAACCCTCTGTATCCCATCATGTCTTTGTGTGTAATTGTTTATTGTTACGTGGTTTGTTCAGGCGCATTACTGTTGTTATTCGCCTTAGTTTTGGCACTTATATGTTTTTTTTTTGTGCTGTCTATTTTGGAACGGAAATAAAGTGTGCCTGTTTGCTACACTCTGCTCTCCTGCACATGACTTCGCCTCCGCTACACACGCATAACAGGAGAAGACTTACTGGAGGAGCTCTGTCCGCTGTAGAGGCTCTCCAGAGAGTTGCTGGTCTCTTCAGAGCCTTTCTCAACAGGAAGACTGCTCTCTGTTTCCTCCTCTAGGTCTCTGTCAGTGTCCTCACCCTGCATGGGGAAATACAAGATGGACAAGCCACTATGTGAGTCAGCTAAATCATCTCAGGGTCGATTCCTTTGCTATATAAATAACAGTGCCATTTATATAAGGAAGGAAGTGTCATTAGGTTAACAATTCAACATAGCCACTTACAAATACTGACCAGGTTGTTGGATACTATTTTGTCACTTAGACCTAATTTCAACACAAATTGAGTATTGCTTGGCCAGACTTATACTACATGACCAGAAGTATTTGGACACCTGCTCGTCGAACATCTCATTCCAAAATCATGGCATTAATATGGAGTTGGTCCCCCTTTTGCTGCTATAACAGCTTACCACTGTTCTGGGAAGGCTTTCCAATAGATGTTGGAACATTGCTGCAGGGACTTACTTCCCTTTAGCCACAAGCGCATTAGTGAGGTCGGGTACTGATGTTGGGCGATTAGCCCTGGCTCGCAGTCGGCATTCCAATTCATCCCAAAAGGTGTTAGATGAGGTTGAGGTCAGGCCTCTGTGCAGTTCAGTCAAGTTCTTCAACACCAATCTTGACAAACCATTTCTGTATGGACCTTGCTTTGTGGGGACAGTGGGGACAAGGGGACATTGTCATGCTGAAACAGCAAAGAGCCTTCCCAAACTGTTGACACAAAGTTTGAAGCACAGAAAAAAGAAAAAAAAAGAGCCCCAGACCATTATTCCTCCTCCACTAAACTTTATAGGTGGCACTATGCATTGGGGCAGGTAGCGTTCTCCTGGCATCCACCAAACCCAGATTCATCCATTGGACTGCCAGATGGTGAAGCGTGATTCATCACTCCAGAGAACAAGTTTCCACTACTCCAATGGTGGCGAGCTTTACACCACTCCAGCCGAAGCTTGGCATTGCGCATGGTGATCTTAGGCTTGTGTGCGGCTGCTTGGCCATGAAGCTTCCAACTAACAGTTATTGTGCTGACGTTGCTTCCAGATGCAGTTTGGAACTTGGTAGTGAGTGTTGCACCCGAGGACAGACAATTTTTGCGCATTACGTGCTTCAGCATTCGCCGGTCCCGTTCTTTGAGTTTGTGTGGCATACCACTTCGCGGCTGAGCCGTTGTTGCTCCTAGAAGTTTCCACTTCACAATAACAGCACTTACAGTTGACCAGGGCAGCTCTAGCAGGGCAGAAATTTGAAGAACTGACTTGTTGGAAAGGTCGCATCCTGTGTCGGTGCCACATTGAAAGTCACTGAGCTCTTCAGTCAGGCCATTGTTTGTTTATGGAGATTGCATGGCTGTGTGCTCGATTTTATACACCTGTCAGCAATGTGTGTGGTTGAAATTGCCGTATCCACTAATTTGAAGGGGTGTCCACATACTTTTGTATATATAGCGTATTTTACAAGAGTTTTCTTATGACATAGGTAGACGTCACAATGTTGCATTTGAGGATGTGGGTTATAACCAGTCAGATGGAAAATATACAATATTTTAAGAGCCTCTAGATGTGTTGATACACTATGCAAATATAAGCACTGTGTAGGATGAGAAAGAGGCAGTCTGTAGTGTGACTCACAGCTTCCTCAGAGAAGGTTTTGAAGTGCTTCTTGCCCATCTTCCTGCGCATGGTTAGAGAGATGGCCTTCATCTTCTTCCCCAGGCTGCCTTGTTTGGTCTGATCAGAACTCTCACATCCAGACTCCTCTGTCACTTTTGTTACATTTTCCTCTAGTCTGGCTGGTGATGGTTGTCTGATGCCGTCAAATCGCCCAAAACTGGTGGAGCGCTGCATGGAGAGATCACAGATGACAGATTGAATATGTGTTTGCCACAGTGGCAGCAGGAGTCAGGACTCAATCTGGAACATTATGCAATACATGTTGCACCCCCATCCCACCCAATCACTATGGGTTTTTGATGATTTCCTTTCCTTTTACGTTTCATATTATGCCTATGAGGGAACAATTCAATGGTAATGAATTATGTTATCCTACTCCCTTGATTTACAGTAATACTGTGCCATTGTCTTGAGCAATGTGTCTTGAGCCTAGAAGTCTGGCACGTGAGGCTACTTGAACTCAATCCCATTTGCACTATGCTTGTATCTCTATCATGATGTGCTTGTGAGGTACAGTTAATAGATTTTCTAATTTTTCATAAACCTAAAAGTATTTAATGAATAATTCCAGTAAACCCCTATTAAATACCAGGACCACACACTGCAGCAATCTAGGGAACCTTTTGAGTAATTTGACGGACCCTCCCCCTCCTCACAACTTTGACCATATATCTGCTGCACTTCCACACAGATGACCAATGTCTTCTTTCTACTGATCATCAGTCAAAGACATTGCTTCTTCTTTTAGTTAGAATCACATTTTAGTGCTAACTATTGTGGGTAGTTAGCACTAAAGAGTTTTCAATTCTACACAAATAGTTATCAATTCAATGTATTTAAACATGCTACTTAGAAATAATGTGTTTCCACCTACCTTTGGTTTACTGGGCTTTGGTTTGTCTGAAACATTTGAGGCTGCCCTCTGTAGCATTTTGTGTTGATGTTGTTTGGTTTTAGAGTTCAGTCTAATGTAATCTTAAAGAAGCCTATCTGGACTCTGACCAACTCTGATGGTAGTTAAGTGTTAACTGCACTAAACTAACCCAGAACGAATGCTTGGCTTCCTCAAAATGACAGGATGTGACTGATGAGGCAATCAACATTCTTTCTATTACCACGGTATCCGTTTCAGAAGGGGAAAAAACACATTCTGCTAGATGAGCACTTTGCAGTCACCCTCTAAAAACATTTACATTTCTAGGAACACTGTGATGAAGGTGACATAATTTTAGAACCTAGTTACCATTTGTGGTTGGGCTACATTTGCTGCATGACTCACACCTGGCATAGGCTATACAGTGCCTTCAGAAAGTATTCATACCCCTTGACTTATTCCACATTTTTTTGTGTTACAGCCTGAATTCAAAATGTTATAAATATATATTTTTCTCACCAATCTACACACAATACCCCACAATGACAAAGTAAAAAAAATAAGGAGATTTTTGCTAATTTATTGAAAATTAAATACAGAAATATCTAATTTACATAAGTATTCACACCCCTGAGTCAATACATTTTAGAATCACCTTTGGCAGTGATTACAGCTGTGACTATTTCTGGGTAAATCTTTAATAGCTTTGCACACCTGGATTATACAATATATGGACATTATAATTTTTTTAATTCTTCAAGCTCTGTCAAGTTGGTTGTTGATCATTGCTAGACAGCCTTGCATTAGATGTTAAAGCCGATGTAAGTCAAAACTCTAACTAGGCCACTCAGGAACATTCTTGGTAAGCAATCACAGTGTGTATTTGACCTTGTGGTTTAGGTTACTGTCCTGCTGAAATTATGCCGATTAAAAGCTACCCATAACATGAATACCATGCTTGAAAATATGAAGAGTGGTACTCGTGTTGGATTTGCCCCAAACATAACACTTTGTATTAAGGACATGAAGTTCATTACTTTGCCACATGTTTTGCAGTTTTACTTTCGTGCCTTATTGCAAACAGGATGCATGCATTGGAATATTTGTATTCTTTACTGGCTTCCTTTCTTTCACTCTATCATTTAGGTTAGTATTGTGGAGTAACTATAATGTTGTTGAGCCATCCTCAGTTTTCTCCTATTACAGCCATTGTTTTAAAGTCACCATTGGCTTCATGGTAAAATCCATGAGCTGTTTCCTTCCTCTCCGGCAACTGAGTTAGGAAGGACACCTGTATCCTTGTAGTGACTGGGTGTATTGATACACCATCCAAAGTGTAATGAATAACTTCATTATGCTCAAAGGGATATTCAATGTCTGCTTTTTTTTATTTGTACCCATCTACCAATAGGTGCTCTTCTTTGCAAGGCATTGGAAAACCTGTGTTTGAAATTCACTGCTCGACTGGTGACTTTACAAATAATTGTAAACTCAGCAAAAAAAGAAATGTCCTCTCACTGTCAACTGCGTTTATTTTCAGCAAACTTAACATGTGTAAATATTTGTATGAACATAAGATTCAACAACTGAACAAGTACCACAGACATGTGACTAACAGAAATGGAATAATGTGTCCCTGAACAAAGGGGGGATCAAAATCAAAATAACAGTCAGTATTATCTGGTGTGGCCACCAGATGCATTAAGTACTGCAGTGTATCTCCTCCTCATGGACTGCACCAGACTTGCCAGTTCTTGCTGTGAGATGTTACCCCACTCTTCCACCAAGGCACCTGCAAGTTCCCGGACATTTCTGGGGGGAATGGCACCAGCCCTCACCCTCCGATCCAACAGGTCCCAGACGTGCTCAATGGGATTGAGATCCGGGCTCTTCACTGGCCATGGCAGAACGCTGACATTACTGTCTTGCAGGAAATCATGCACAGAATGAGCAGTATGGCTGGTGGCATTGTCATGCTGGAGGGTCATGTCAGGATGTGCCTCCAGGAAGGGTACCACATGAGGGAGGAGGATGTCTTCCCTGTAACGCACAGCGTTGAGATTGCCTGCAATGACAACAAGCTCAGTCCGATGATGCTGTGACACACCGCCCCAGACCATGACGGACCCTCCACCTCCAAATTGATCCTGCTCCAGAGTACAGGCCTCGGTGTAACGCTTATTCCTTCGACGATAAACGTGAATCCGACCATCATCTCTGGTGAGACAAAACCACGACTCGTCAGTGAAGAGCACTTTTTGCCAGTCCTGACTGGTCCAGCGACGGTGGGTTTGTGCCCATAGGCGACGTTGTTGCCGGTGATGTCTGGTGAGGACCTGCCTTACGACAGGCCTACAAGCCCTCAGTCCAGCCTCTTTCATTCTATTGCGGACAGTCTGAGCACTAATTGAGGGATTGTGCATTCCTGGTGTAACTCAGGCAGTTGTTGTTGCCATCCTGTACCTGTCCCGCAGGTGTGATGTTCGGATGTACCGATCCTGTGCAGGTGTTGTTACACAGGGTCTGCCACTGCGAGGACAATCAGCTGTCCGTCCTGTCTCCCTGTAGTGCTGTCTTAGGCGTCTCACAGTACAGACGTTGCAATTTATTGCCCTGGCCACATCTGCAGTCCTCATGCCTCCTTGCAGCATGCCTAAGGCATGTTCACGGGACCCTGGGCATCTTTCTTTTGGTGTTTTTCAGAGTCAGTAGAAAGGCCTCTTTAGTGTCCTAAGTTTTCATAACTGTGACCTTAATTGCCTACCGTCTGTAAACTGTTCGTGTCTTAACGACCGTTCCACAGGTGCATGTTCATTAATTGTTTATGGTTCATTGAACAAGCATGGGAAACAGTGTTTCAACCCTTTACAGTGAAGATCTGTGAAATTATTTGGATTTTTACAAATTATCTATGAAAGACAGGGTCCTAAAAAAGGGACGTTTCTTTTTTTGCTGAGTTTATGTGTGGTGTACAGAGATAAGGCGATTCAAAAATCAGATTAAACACTATTATTGCACACACTTATTATGTGACTTGTTAAGCACATTTTTACTCCTGAACATATTTAGGCTTGTCATAACAAAGGGGTTGAATACTTATTGACTCAAGACATTTCAGATTTTAATTTTTAGTTACTTTGTAAAATTTTCAAAAAACATAATCCACGTTGACGTTACAGAGCATTGTGTGTAGGCAGTGGTGGAAAAAGTACCCAGTTGTCATACTCAAGTAAAAGTGAAAGTCACCCAGTAAAATACCGCTTGGGTAATAGTGTATTTGGTTTTAAATATACTTAAGTATCAAACGTAAATGTAATTGCTAAAATATACTTAAGTATTAAAAGTAAAATACTTAAGTATTAAAAGTAAAATAAAAAAGTCTAAATCATTTCAAAATCCTTATATTAAGCAATCCCAGACAGCACAATTTATTTATTTTATTTTTTGTGGACTGAAATCAATTACTATTATTTGGGTTCAGTTCTTTCCAAAGTTCTTTCACACAAAACATTCCAGTAAGAAAAAAGCAGAAAATAGAATTATCCGAAATTATACTGTCAATGTTGAACTTTTCTTTGCTCAAATGTCAAAATCTCGGGTGAATGTTTTGAGGAAGTGTTGAGGCTATGAACTGCAGACACAGAAAGATGGCAACTTTGTGATGTCGAGACGGTTTCCGTTTGAACATTTGGACTCCGTATGGACGGTTGACTAAAACAAGCTCTTCTTGATCTACTTGATAATACATTTGACACATTAAATGTTATTTACTGCCACATCATATCAAACATGCTGTGATTATCTTACATTAGGCTATATAAATAGCTATTCTAAGATAAATGTTGCCCTCAGGAAATTAGGGAATCAGTCAGCATCAATGACCTATTTAATTCATACTGTGGTTGATAACTTTATAGCAAGCTAGTACGTTGGTTATTAGGTTACAGTGTCACACCCTGATCTGTTTCACCTGTCTTTGTAATTGTTCTCCACCCCGGTGTCGCCCATCTTCCCCATTATCCCCTGTGTATTTATACCTGTGTTCTCTGTTTGTCTGTTGCCAGTTCATCTTGTTTATCAAGTCAACCAGCGTTTTTGTTCTCAGTGCCTGCTTTTCCCAGTCTCTCTTTTTCTCGCCTTCCTGGTTTTGACCCTTGCCTGTCCTGACTCTGAGCCCGCCTGCCTGACCACTCTGCCGCTCTGCCGACCTGTACCTTTTCCCCACCTCTGGATTATTGACCTCTGCCTGATAGTACGAACTGGCCATTACTGACCCAGCAGACCCGGGCCAGCTGCGCAACGCCATCTCCTCCCAAGGAGCCTCCATTTGTAGGCACAAGGAATTGCTTTATGGTCTTATAGAGAGGGTCCAAACGTTGGCTGAGCGACATGACTGGGCGTTGGACATGCTGCTGGAGCAATTCCGCGGGTAGTCTGGGGTGGCAGCCTGCCACGGTGGTAACCCCTCCGCCCCTCAGTAACTCAGTGGTTAGCAGCGTCGCCCCACCGGCCACTCCACCTTCCTGGGAGCCCCGCTTACCTCCCCCGGAACACTTTAATGGAGAACCGAGCACCTGTCGGGTGTTTTTAGCTCAGTTTTGAGCTTCACCCCTCCTCCTTCCCCTTTGATCACTCCAAGATAGCCTACCTCATAACGCTGATTTCTGGGAGGGTTCTCACCTGGGCTACTGCCATATGGGAACAGCCGGCCATGTGCGTGAGTCTGGAGGGGTTTGTGGGAGAGGTGAGGAAGGTTTTTGATGCCTATGAGAACAGTGAGGAACAGACAGCCCCCTAGACGGGGATTATCTTAGAAAACATCTAAGAAAGCACTGAGGTGTACCACACTGGTCGTAAAGGAAGTCCAGTGGACTTGTCCACCTCCAAAACAAATGGCAACAATAATCATTCCTTGAAACCATGTGTAGGTTCAACTACAATACAACTAGTAAAATGCTCCAATCATGTGTTCCGGTAGTATAATATTTCAGAATAAATCGGTAGGATAACTGGTCCCCTTGAGTACCAATGCCAATACCAGCAACAGTCAATCCAGCTACAATCAGTAAGAAGGTTAGAGACCTAACCAATCAAATTACCCTTGACAACAGCGACATAGGAGTCACTCAGAGTGCAACACATGGAAGGGAATCTCCAGTATACTCTTCCAATGGTTAACACACATGTCACTAATAAATAGAATCCTCAATTCAGGAGGAAAATTATTAGAAGTCATGAACCGTGATCACACCACGTACGACTGATCCAATAGTTAAAGAGTACTTCCGTCGTGAGGTTAGCTCCTCCGTGGATAACATAGCTATGAAATAGACTTCTTCATACCTATCACCACTACAATAGTGGACGACACAGTGACTTGTTGTAAAAACTACTACAGACTCCCGACACCAATTCTGACCGACCTCCAGGAATTGACCTGAAAATTATCTGACTACGTCAGACTCATTCTGAACAAGTTGTAATCTGCCAGGATACTTGGTTGTCTTCCATTGACATGTGCGCTTGTGTAAGCATAAACGCACATGCACAACGGAACATCCAATTAGGATTTATAATAGGATCACTTAAGGGTCCAAGCAAAATACCAGCCTTAGTAAAGTTGAACATTTACTTTGAGGCCTTTGACTCTACAGCACTCACCAGTTCTCTTCCCAGAAGTCCATAGGTCATCTCTGTAGACTGCCCAAAACTAGTGCCTTACAGCTGTTGACTTATCATATAGTTATCAACTTAGGATAGTGCCTAAGCAACACACCAAGTAGAAAACCCCTAGATATGGCATTAGAGACAATGCCATGATAGTCATTTTGCCAGAACATTGGACGTATATAGAATACAGTCCAATTAGATGATTTAAGTGTGAGAACTATATTTTGTATATCTTTTGTTTATGCTTTCATTCCTTTTCGGATCAGTTCCTTTGACACTTAGGAAGTGATACAGCCACAAAGAAAGTCCCCATACAACCATCACTTAGTGCCACAATGCCGCTCATTGGGGAGTGAATGTAATTATATGTATTTCATGAGTGTGTGTGCGTTGTTAATATCTGCCTAAGTTACTTCCCAGATCTTCCAGTCTGGACGACGACCAGACGACAGGTCCGGAACGGCGATCCAAAATCCGGACACCCACTGCCCATCCTTGTGGCGGCATGCCCCGCTGTCAGAGAGCCTACCAAGGTAAACCACCAGAGGGGGGGACCGCAACGGCGATCACCAACCAGACATCAACTGTCCATCCTTGTGATCCTTGTGCTCATCCTTGTGCTCTCTCCTACACCCAGGCTGCTGTTAGGCAGGTCATAAATTCCTGGAGGAGATTCTTCCTCATGGCCAGACAGTATAGAGAGTGAGTGAGTTTTCATAGAGAGAACAAAGGAATTTCTTCCACCTCACAGAACTTGAGAACTGAACAATATTCATGTTCTGGAGAATGTATAAAAGTTCGGTGAAGTAGCCAGCTACGAACTGGTTCAACTCATGAGAGACAATACAGCTACATTACCATAACCCTGTTTATACAAGAGTCTCAGTTATGAGGTCTGCATCTAATTATTGTATAAAATGAATGAGTAAAGATGAAACTATTTGTGAAATGATGTGATGCTATATAAGGATGTTAATGTGAGAGAATTGTATTTCTGCTTAAAGTTTCACTAAGTCATTGGCCCGCCCCCAGGAGCACAGACATGACCTGGTGTCATGGGACAGCCCCTAACTATGTTCAGAATAAAACCCCCACCTGGGTTTTCCCACTTCAGACCATGCTTCTCTCAATTACGAGAGGGCTAAGGTTTGAGCCCATTGCTGAATTCTTAACCATACCACGTGGTTAAACTCTGAGACTATCTAACCGACAGAATAAGAACAAATCTTTGATACTAATTACTGTCTGCAGCTAGGAATTTGGAATCATTGAACGCGAAGACCGACAACCGCCGAAACATCTATTCTATAACAACATTGCTGAATGTTACTCTGAACTATACGTTCTAACCACGGCAGAGAGAGAGAGAGTGCGGACAAACTCTCCAACAGAAACAAACTTTCCAACAGAGATCAAGACGACACACTGAGCGTAAATATATATATTGATTGCAATTATTCCCGAATGAGTGAGCGTTCATGTGCAAAGGATTAGCATTTCAATTGTTATAATTATCAACTTTGTAGTGTCTTTTAACTCAGTCGACCCCCACTTCCCTTTGTCCACCAAGCCGCCATGCCGGTTTAGCCCACTAGGGCACATTCCCCTCTCATTTCCTTCTAACCATATCTACTTGTTTGTTTGTGCATTTCTGTGATTATTTAGTTAGTTAATAAATAAACGATTTAAGACAATTGATGTATGGATGACTCATAGTGAAGACCGGGTTCGTGCAGATAACCAACAATTTATGACTGCTTTTCCCAGTCTCTCTTTTTCTCGCTCTCCTGGTTTTGACCCTTGCCTGTCCTGACCCTGAGCCTGCCTGCCGACCTGTACCTTTGCCCCACCTCCGGATTTTTGACCTCTGCCTACCCTGAGCCTGCCTGCCATCCGGTACCATTGCCCTACCTCTGGTTTACTGACCCCTGCCTGCCTTGACCTGTCTATTGCCTGCCCCTGTTGGAATATTAAACCATTGTTAAAACTTCTTATGGCTGCGATCCCCGTACAGGGATCAACATCCGGGGAAATTTCAGAGTGACTAACTAAAGATACAACGTCGTAACATCCTTCAAAAGATTAGAATCTTGGTAATCAAACTACGTTTTCCGATTTAAAATAGCTATTACAGAGAACAAATGCCATGCTTTTGTTTGAGAAGAGCGATCAACAACAACAAATACTTTCCGCCATGACAGTTTTGACACATTCACATTCTGATATCTTGCTCTTATTTCTCTTCCTGAGGGACCCAGTGATCAAATGAAGTGCCGTTTTCTTTGATAAAATCCATTTTCATTCTCGCCATTGACCAACAGACTAGTTGCAGTCACGCTTGTTACGCACAGCAGTGTTTTGGAAAGTGTTTTTTCAACGATTTCATTGAAGACATCATGGCGAATAAATCAGGAAAAGCGAAGTCCAAGAGATTGATCGGGAAAGTGAGACAGATTTTTTGTTTGAGGAATCTTTGAGTGAACACAGTTATGATCCAAACATTGAGGAGCTGTTTCTGCTTGGACAGGACGTACTACTGGACTGGTAAGTGTTAATGCCGTTTTATGAAATATAAATATATATATATTTTTCTTTTGCAAAAATATATATATATATATTTTTTTTTTGCAATTTGCAATGAAATGTGTAAAGTACACATTGGCTATAGTGTGTCTGTGTGTATGTATGTGTACGACCCATAACCTGTGTGTGTGTGTGTGTTGTTTGTTTGTTGGTTTGTTTGGGGGTGTGTGTGTGTGTGTGTGTGTGTGTTTGTTTGTTTGGGTGTGTGTGTGTATATGTCAGATATATATATTTTCCATTTTTTATTCAAATGGAATGGAGTAGAACAGCAAACACACACATATGTGTTCATATGCCACAGTTCATTACTGCAGGCATGACTGTGCCTCAGGGCCAAAAGGGCAGAGCATGGAGGCGTCGTTGTGTTCTGTGTCGCATGAAGTCCCCCATCACCTGCACCACTTGTTCAGTTTGCCTCTGCTTTACATCAGAAAGAGACTGCTATGGGACATGGTACAGGCAGCAAAATATTGTGTAGAGGACTTCCAAAGGGTCTACCCCTGTTTTTATTTATTTTTTATTATTTGTATAATTTTTTTTGTGTGTTAGAATTGCTTTTTGATATGTTGTATATAGTTATTTGCACTGTTGTATATAGTTATAGGTCATTTCACCAATTCGGCCACTTGGGTACATTTGGGCAACTTGTGTGGGACACCTGGGTGACTTCATGCTAAATGTCATGTAGCTCGCCCATTTCTGAAGTTATCAGTCTGAAACTTTGCACACCTACAGTTGCCCTGTTGTGTTATCCATCAAAATTATCTCTGGCTATTCTAGTACATGTGAAAGATGATGCTACAACAATAAAAAAAACAGAAAACGTATGCTCTTTCTTTCTCTTTTCTTCCACCAGATCTACTGTGTTATATTCTCCTACATTCAATTAACATTTCCACAAACTTCAGAATGTGAATATGCATATCCTTGCCTCTGGGGCTGAGCTACAGGCAGTTAGATTAGGGTATGTCTTCAGGCGTGAATTGAGAACAAGGGATGCAGCCATAACAAGTTAATTCGACGTTGTCTGCATCTGGGTCTTACCTTCATACCTGATACACAGCAAGCTTTTCTACATGACTTCTTCCTTGCATTGGAATGTTCCAAACCGTTAGTCATTCTCAACATTACTTATACACGTAGAAAAAAAGGTGCTATCTAGAACCTAAAAGAACCCAAAAGAGTTCTACCTGGAACCAAAACTGGTTCTCCTATGGGGGCAGCCGAAGAACCCTTTTGGAACCCTTTTGGAACCCTTTTTTCTAAGCGTGTAGGCCTAAGTTTGGAGAGGATCCTGTTGCCTTTTACAAAGTATTCAGCGCCGACAGAGATGGCCGCCTCGCTCCGCGTTCCTAGGAAACTATGCAGTATTTTGTTTTTTTATGTGTTATTTCTTACATTGGTACCCCAGGTAATCTTAGGTTTCATTACATACAGTCGGGAGGAACTACTGAATATAAGAGCAACGTCAACTCACCATCATTACAACCAGGAATATGACTCTCCCTAAGCGGATCCTGTGTTTTGCCTTCCACCCAGTACAATGGATCTGATCCCAGCCGGCGACCCTAAACAACGACGCCGTAAAAGGGGCAAACGAAGCGGTCTTCTGGTCAGGCTTCGGAGACGGGCACATCGCGCTCCACTCCCTAGCATACTACTCGCCAATGTCCAGTCTCTTGACAACAAGGTTGATGAAATCCGAGCAAGGGTAGCATTCCAGAGAAACAGAGAATGTAACGTTCTTTGCTTCACGGAAACATGGCTCACTCGAGAGACGCTAACGGAGTCGGTGCAGCCAGCTGGTTTCTTCACGCATCGCGCCGACAGGAACAAACATCTTTCTGGTAAGAAGAGGGACGGGGAGGTATGCCTTATGATCAACGAGACGTGGTGTGATCATAACAACATACAGGAACTCAAGTAATTCTGTTCACCTGACTTAGAATTCCTCACAATCAAATGTCGACCGCATTATCTACCAAGGGAATTCTCTTCAATTATAATCACAGCCGTATATATCCCCCCCCAAGCAGACACATCGATGGCCCTGAACAAACTTTATCTGACTCTTTGTAAACTGGAAACCACACACCCTGAGGCTGCATTCATCGTAGCTGGGGATTTTAACAAGGCTAATCTGAAAACAAAACTCCCTAAATTCTATCAGCATATCGATTGTGCTACCAGGGCTGGTAAAACCTTGGATCATTGTTATACTAACTTCCGCGGCGCATATAAGGCCCTCCCCCGCCCTCCTTTCGGAAAAGCTGACCACGACTCCATTTTGTTGCTTCCAGCCTACAAACAGAAACTAAAACAGCAAGCTCCCGCACTCAGGTCTGTTCAACGCTGGTCCGACCAATCTGACTCCACGCTTCAAGACTGCTTCGATCACGTGGATTGGGATATGTTCCGCATTGCGTCCAACAACAACATTGACGAATACGCTGATTCGGTGAGCGAGTTCATTAGAAAGTGCATTGACGATGTCGTACCCACAGCAACGATTAAAACATTCCCAAACCGGGGATTGATGACAGCATTCGGGTGAAACTGAAAGCGCGAACCACTGCTTTTAACCAGGGCAAGGTGACCGGAAACATGACCGAATACAAACAGTGTAGCTATTCCCTCCGCAAGGCAATCAAACAAGCTAAGTGCCAGTATAGAGACAAAGTAGAGTCGCAATTCAACAGCTCAGACACAAGAGGTATGTGGCAGGGTCTCCAGTCAATCACGGATTACAAAAAGAAAACCAGCCCCATCGCGGACCAGGATGTCTTGCTCCCAGACAGACTAAATAACTTTTTTGCTCGCTTTGAGGACAATACAGTGCCACTGACACGGCCCGCTACCAAAACCTGCGGGCTCTCCTTCACTGCAGCCGAGGTGAGTAAAACATTTAAACGTGTTAACCCTCGCAAGGCTGCAGGCCCAGACGGCATTCCCAGCCGCGTCCTCAGAGCATGCGCAGACCAGTTGGCTGGTGTGTTTAAGGACATATTCAATCAATCCTTATCCCAGTCTGCTGTTCCCACATGCTTCAAGAGGGCCACCATTGTTCCTGTTCCCAAGAAAGCTAAGGTAACTGAGCTAAACGACTACCGCCCCGTAGCACTCACTTCCGTCATCATGAAGTGCTTTGAGAGACTAGTCTAGGACCATATCACCTCCACCCTACCTGACACCCTAGACCCACTCCAATTTGCTTACCGACCCAATTGGTCCACAGACGACGCAATCGCAACCACACTGCACACTGCCCTAACCCATCTGGACAAGAGGAATACCTATGTGAGAAAGCACCCCCCCTACCCACATCGACGGGACAGTAGTGGAGAAGGTGGAAAGTTTTAAGTTCCTCGGTGTACACATCACGGACAAACTGAACTGGTCCACCCACACAGACAGCGTTGTGAAGAAGGCGCAGCAGCGCCTCTTCAACCTCAGGAGGCTGAAGAAATTTGGCTTGTCACCAAAAGCACTCACAAACTTCTACAGATGCACAATCGAGAGCATCCTGTCGGGCTGTATCACCGCCTGGTACGGCAACTGCTCCGCCCACAACCGTAAGGCTCTCCAGAGGGTAGTGAGGTCTGCACAACGCATCACCGGGGGCAAACTACCTGCCCTCCAGGACACCTACACCACCCGATGTCACAGGAAGGCCATAAAGATCATCAAGGACAACAACCACCCAAGCCACTGCATGTTCACCCCGCTATCATCCAGAAGGCGAGGTCAGTACAGATTAAGATCAAAGCAGGGACCGAGAGACTGAAAAACAGCTTCTATCTCAAGGCCATCAGACTGTTAAACAGCCACCACTAACATTTAGTGGCTGCTGCCAACATACTGACTCAACTCCAGCCACTTTAATAATGGGAATTGATGGAAATTATGTAAAAATGTATCACTAGCCACTTTAAACAATGCCACTTAAATATAATGTTTACATACCCTACATTACTCATCTCATATGTATATGTATATACTGTACTCTATATCATCTACTGCATCTTTCCATCTTTATGTAATACATGTATCACTAGCCACTTTAAACTATGCCACTTTATGTTTATATACCCTACATTACTCATCTCATATGTATATACTGTACTCTATACCATCTACTGCATCTTGCCTATGCCGTTCTGTACCATCACTCATTCATATATCTTTATGTACATATTCTTTATCCCTTTACACTTGTGTGTATAAGGTAGTAGTTGTGGAATTGTTAGGTTAGATTACTTGTTGGTTATTACTGCATTGTCGGAACTAGAAGCACAAGCATTTCGCTACACTCGCATTAACATCTGCTAACCATGTGTTTGTGACAAATAAAATTTGATTTGATTTGAACAAACAAACATTGTCCTCACAAATAATGGTCAAATTCACATCAGAAACAAATAAAATAGTGAGTGCATGCAGGAGTTGTAAAGGCAACGGTTTAACTCTTTGCATGTCATGGTACTACAGTTGAAGTTGGAAGTTTACATACACTTAGGTTGGAGTCATTAAAACTCGTTTTACAACCACTCCACACATTTCTTGTTAACAAACTATAGTTTTGGTAAGTCGGTTAGGACATCTACTTTGTGCATGACACAAGTAATTTTTCCAACAATTGTTTACAGACACATTATTTCAATTATAATTGACTGTATCACAATTCCAGTGGGTCAGAAGTTTACATACACAAAGATGACTGTGCCTTTAAACAGCTTGGAAAATTCCAGAAAATGATGTCATGGCTTTAGAAGCTTCTGATAGGCTAATTTACATAATTTGAGTCAATTGGAGATGTACCTGTGGATGTATTTTTAAGGCCTACCTTCAAACTCAGTGCCTCTTTGCTTGACATCATGGACAATTGCAGAATGGTAAACTTACTAAATTACTAGAGTTGACTGTGTGATATTAGGTTGCTTCTTGTGTAAATATTTTCAGTCTGGATTTTAATGATTTGTATTCAAAAGAAATCAGCCAAGACCTCAGAAAAAAATTGTAGACCTCCACAAGTCTGGTTCATCCTTGGGAGTAATTTCTAATTGCCTGAAGGTACCACGTTCATCTGTACAAACAATAGTACGCATGTATAAACACCATGGGACCACGCAGCCGTCATACCGCTCAGGAAGGAGACGCGTTCTGTCTCCTAGAGATGAACGTACTTTGGTGTGGAAAGTGCAAATCAATCTCAGAACAACAGCAAAGGACCTTGTGAAGTAGCTCGAGGAAACAGGTACAAAAGTATCTATATCCACAGTAAAACGTGTCCTATATTGACATAACCTGAAAGGCAGCTCAGCAAGGAAGAAGCCACTTCTCCAAAACAGCCATAAAAAAGCCAGACTACTGTTTGCAAATGAACATGGGGACAAAGATCGCAGTTTTTTAAGAAATGTCCTCTGGTCTGATGAAACAAAAATAGAACTGTTTGGCCATAATGACCATCGTTATGTTTGGAGGAAAAAGGGGGAAGCTTGCAAGCTGAAGAACACCATCCCAACCGTGAAGCACGGGGTTGGCAGCATCATGTTGTTGCTTTGCTGCAGGAGGGACTGGTGCACTTCACAAAATAGATGACATCATGAGAAGGGAAATTATGTGGATATATTGAAGCAACATCTCAAGACATCAGTCAGGAAGTTAAAGCTTGGTTGCAAATGGGTCTTCCAAATGGACAGTGAACCCAGGCATACTTCCAAAGTTGTGGCAAAATGGCTTAAGGACAACAAAGTCAAGGTATTGGAGTGGCCATCACAAAGCCCTGACCTCAATCCTATAGAAAATCTTTGGGCAGAACTGAAAAAGCGTGTGCGAGCAAGGAGGCCTACAACCCTGACTCAGTTACACCAGCTCTGTCAGGAGGAATGGGCCGAAATGACCCAAGTTCAAGGCAATGCTACCAAATACTAATTGAGTGTATGTAAACTTCTGACCCTCTTGGAATGTGATGAAAGAAATAAAAGCTGATGTCACACCCTGGCCTTAGTATTCTTTGTTTTCTTTATTATTTCAGTTAGGTCAGGGTGTGACATGGGGAATGTATGTGTTTTTGTAGTGTCTAGGGTGGTTGTATGGTTTAGGGGGTTAAGTAGAGTAGATGGGTTTGTGTTTAGTGTAGGTGTCTAGCTGTGTCTATGGTTGCCTGAATGGTTCTCAGAGACAGATGTCATTAATTGTCTCTGATTGGGAGCCATATTTAAGGCAGCCATAGGCACTAGGTTAATGTGGGTAATTGTCTATGTTGTACGTTTGTAGCCTGTGTGTGCACTTACGTCATTAGCTTCACGATTCGTTTGTTGTTTTGTTTCAGTTTGTTATAGTGTTTGTTGCGTGTTTTTTCCCTTTCTCTACAATAAAAGAGAATGTATTTTGCACACGCTGTGCCTTGGTCCACTTTCTCTCAGCAAGACGATCGTGACAGCTGAAATAAATCATTCTCTCCTATTATTCTGACATTTCCCATTCTTAAAATAAAAGTGGTGATTGTAACTGACCTAAAACAGGGAATTTTTACTAGGATTTAATGTCAGGAATTGTGAAAAACTGAGTTTAAATGTATTTGGCTAAGGTATATGTAAACTTCCGACTTCAACTGTATATCTGTATAATCAGTCCTCTGATGTTATAGGAAGGGGATTAAATTAAATGTTTACATTGCAGAGCTACAATTGACCAATGGCAAATAATAGAAGTCTATGGACAATAACATTCCCTAATCCCACACTGCTTGCAATCAGGAATGCTTGTCTCAGTCCAGGATTACAGTTTCTAATCTATTTCTTCAGACCCTCCAGGCAGACCCTTGGAAATAAATACTCAGCAGTTTTTCATGATTGTTCTTAAATGTTGCAAGAAATTATTTTCATCAACTAGTCCTACAGTTGTGGCCAAAAGTTTTGAGAATGACACAAATATGAATTTCCACATAGTCTGCTGCTTCAGTGTCTTTAGATATTTTTGTCAGATGTTACTATGGAATACTGAAGTATAATTACAAACATTTCATAAGTCTCAAAGGCTTTTATTGACAATTACATGAAGTTGATGCAAAGAGTCAATATTTGCAGTGTTGACCCTTCTTTTTCAAGAACTCTGCAATCTGCCCTGGCATGCTGTCAATTAACTTCTGGGCCACATCTTGACTGATGGCAGCCCATTCTTGCATAATCAATGCTTGGAGTTTGTCAGAATTTGTGGGGTTTTGTTTGTCCACCCGCCTCTTGAGGATTGATCACAAGTTCTCAATGGGATTAAGGTCTGGGGAGTTTCCTGGCCATGGACCCAAAATATTTATGTTTTGTTCCCCGAGCCACTTAGTTATCACTTTTCCCTTATGACAAGGTGCTCCATCATGCTGGAAAAGGCATTCTTCGTCACCAAACTGTTCCTGGATGGTTGGGAGAAGTTGCTTTCGGAGGATGTGTTGGTACCATTCTTTATTCATGGCTGTGTTCTTAGGCAAAATTGTGAGTGAGCCCACTCCCTTGGCTGAGAAGCAACCCCACACATGAATGGTCTCAGGATGCTTTACTGTTGGCATGACGCAGGACTGATGGTAGCGCTCACCTTGTCTTCTCCGGACAAGCTTTTTTCCGGATGCCCCAAACAATCGGAAAGGGGATTCATCAGAGAAAATGACTTTACCCCAGTCCTCAGCAGTACAATCCCTGTACCTTTTGCAGAATATCAGTCTGTCCCTGATGTTTTTCCTGGAGAGAAGTGGTTTCTTTGCTGCCCTTCTTGATACCAGGCCATCCTCCAAAAGTCTTCGCCTCACTGCGCGTGCAGAATGCACTCACACCTGCCTGCTGCCATTCCTGAGCAAGCTCTGTACTGGTGGTTCCCCGATCCCGCAGCTGAATCAACTTTAGGAGACGGTCCTGGCGCTTGCTGGACTTTCTTGGGTGCCCTGAAGCCTTCTTCACAACAATTGAACCGCTCTCCTTGAAGTTCTTGATGATCCGATAAATGGTTGATTTAGGTGCAATCTTACTGGCAGCAATATCCTTGCCTGTGAAGCCCTTTTTGTGCAAAGCAATGATGAGATGGCACGTGTTTCCTTGCAGGTAACCATGTTTGACAGAGGAAGAACAATGATTCCAAGCACCAGCCTCCTTTTGAAGCTTCCAGTCTGTTATTCGAACTCAATCAGCATGACAAAGTGATCTCCAGCCTTGTCCTCGTCAACACTCACACCTGTGTTAACGAGAGAATCACTGACATGATGTCAGCTGGTCCATTTGTGGCAGGGTTGAAATGCAGTAGAAATGTTTTTGGGGGATTCAGTTCATTTGCATGGCAAAGAGGGACTTTGCAATTAATTGCAATTCATCTGATCACTCTTCATAACATTCTGGAGTATATGCAAATTGCCATCATACAAACTGAGGCAGCAGACTTTGAAAATGTATATTTGTGTCATTCTCAAACCTTTTGGCCACGACTGTACATTAAGTTACTAGAGGGTAGCATGCAGTGGAAATGTATCTACAGTACACACACATTGATTTAGAATGGAACACCCTAAACACTCCTACTGTGACATTAGGAATGTTTATTTTTCCAATTGATGCTGTTGACAGATACAGTATAATCCTATATTTTTAGACATGGCCCTATTTTATATTTTATAACCCTGTTTATTAGAAAGAAAAATCTTAAATAGCCATATTACAGATTCCTAAAGATAAACATTTGTCCAAACACTAGCCACTCCTTTTTCCTAGTTTTGCCTTCAATGAACTGTAACCAATAGGTGTTGATCCCTCTCCAGGAACCAAATAAAAAAATCAATCTATAGGAGCCTATGCAATCACAACACTGGAGTAATCTGAAATAATCTGCCCCAGTGTCACGTAAACTCCAAACAACAGTTTTGTCTCACACAAAGCACTCAGAGCATGTGCTCACTGAATTTCAGATTGATACAGTATACTGCATGTATAGAAATATCTCAATGAGTGCATGTGAGCCCATCCTCTTTCTTAGTGTTTGTTTACCAAACCATAGTTTTTATAGCAGTCACCTACTATGGGTTAAAATAAAACCAAATCATCTATTTCAATGGAATGTAATGATTGGTTCGTTCCAAGGCATTTGGAGTAGGGTATAGATTGGAACAAAAATGTCCACAAAATTCCCAGTCTATTACAGATATACTATATCATCTACTATAATCTACTTTAACAGATGGCTATGTTGTTGTTTTTTGCCATTAACTCACATTAGGGTTGCAGAGGTCCACATCAGTAACAGAGAGGGGGACACCCTGGGGCGAGGGGTCCCGTTTCAGGCTTTCATCTTGGTACACCTCCTGGTGTTTGTCCTTGGCCCGGGGCAGGGTGTAGTCATGGGCATAAACGGGGTACTCTGTGAGGGGCCTGCGGCAGATGTGGTAGGACGTCCCACAGGCCGGAGCGTTCTCAGCTGGGTTACTCCAGCAATGGTTCCTAGGATGAGCTCCAGGGCCTCCAGGCCCGGTCCTAAGCTCCATGGCACCCGGGGCTAGGGTAGCATTCTCCTGGGCTGATGGTAGTACAGACTCACAATCAGCAGCTGACCTCCGGACCACATCCAGATACGGTCCTGCCATCACTGGGATGGGCCCTGCTGGGTAGTGACCGGAGAAGAAGGGTACAGAAATGAACATCTGACAAATTAGCGATATTCATCAAAATTGTATAGAACACATGTTTTGTCATGCTTTGTCATGTTGTTACTATCTATGTCAATATGATCAAGAAGACCATAAGTGTCGTGGTCTGTGGTAGATTTTCTGAGTTCCTTACTTCGTGTGGTGTCCTGATTTTTCTTGGCCCATTCTTTTCCATTTTTTGCACTCCCTTTCTTCCAAGTCTTCTGATTCCCAGGTTTTTGACTCCCAGGTTTTTGACTCCCAGGCTTTTGACTCCCAGGCTTTGGACTCCTTTTGATTGGCACTCTGGGCCTGGCCACTTCCCCGTTGGCATGGACAATCTGGAGCGTCACAAAAATCAAACACATAATAAAAACATGTCCGTTTTGGAGGTTGTCAATAACCACGTTTCCATTCACAGTTTTTATCCAACTAAAGTCATCATATAAAAAATTATAATAATATGACAACTGTGATGAAAACAGGAAGTTTCGGTACAAGTTTATAAATGCTGACAGATAATTTGTTCTTTCGACACGGTTGGATCTTTTGTGTCGATAAAATTAATTAGGACAGAAATGGCAGTTGAAATGGTGGAAATGTCTTTATGAGCCAATACTGATGTAATAACCATCATATCTAAGTAAACTTGGAGTAACGCGATGATATGGTGTGTGGTTCTCATCCCACTATGACTCGGGAAACCATGCAGTTTATTAGGCTACAGATCAAATAAGTTTGATGAACATCAGAGGGTGGTAAATACACTGTGATCTTGATGCTCCTTCTCAATACATTTTGAGGGTCTTGTTCTGGTGACATGATGATCGACGCTTGACAGCCGTCTGACAAATACACATTTTCTCGCTCTTATCAATAATAATCTCATCATGTAGACCAACTTTTTCGTTGTTTTGAAGCTAGTTTTCTTGCAATTATTCTATACATTTTGCCATGTCTGTTTATTAATGTGATATTTGAGTGACTCGAACAATACAACCAAATCTATGGGATAAAAAACCTGGCTAAAAAAACTTAGCTGACATGGGCTAGTTGATCTGGACACAGATTATCACCTTGGAGATTAGATCTTGCAACCTTTCGGTTACAAGTCCAACGCTCTAACCACTAGGGTACCTGGGGCGGCAGGATCGAATCCCCGAGCTGACAAGGTGAAAATCTGTCGTTCTGCCCCTGAACAAGGCAGTTAACCCAGTGTTCCTAGGCCGTCCTTGAAACAAAGATTTTGTTCTTAACTGACTTGCCTAGTTAAATAAAGTTAAAATAAAAAAAAATAAGAAAATAAATTCTGACAAGTTATAAATTGCTCTCTAAGGAATGCAATGCCCAACATTGCATGTTGTGCATTATACTATTACAACTTTGAAGAGTAAATTGAAAATTGGATTGAGTTCCTACAACTACAAAACATATTTGGGGAACCACTGATGTAGACTATACCCACACAGTCTACCTGCACTGTATCTGCGAGCTGTTGGCTAGAGCACACGTGCCAAGACCAGAGAAGGCCCATTTGCTATGTAACGCAACAGTTTGTGACAAAACTATTGGTAGAGTTGAAAATGTGATGGAAACATTTGGAACTTTAGGTACATGAAATCTTAAGAGAAGATGTACATGTTGTGTGCAAAATGTCATCACGCACTGATTTGTATCTGCAAAAAGTCAATCTGGTGGAAACACCACTGGTGGAAAAATGCACAGATGTTCTTTATGTGGATTCTAGAGTATGTCTATTGGTGTGAAAATATGTCGCCAATTGGATGGAAACCTAGCTATTGTCAGGTTCAAAAAGATCAGTCTTGTCTTATGGTGGTTTTACGGGTTAGTATTATGAACAGCTAGTCATGCATTTTCTCTGGGTGAGATGCTGGCATTACTGGTGTCCAAATCCCATTTTCGGATACCAGCATACTGCACTAGTCTTGTTAGCATCTGTGCCAAGCTGCCAACACAGCGACTGAGAGAGGCTCTGAGTGCCCAAATGTGGATCCACTCCAACACCATTGGCAAGCAATACCATGTCTGGACCACACTGTGAATTAGTGAGAGTAGACACTCCCTTGGCACTCCCATGGTGCCACCCCAACAACCCACCCCTCTTTGCCATGTGGCCCAGAGATTATGGGAGCATAGTGGTACCCATCTCCCAGCTGAGCCATCTGTACAGCATTGAAACTTAATCAGCATTTGTGTTAAGTGATTGCCCAATTTAAAGCCAAGAGGCTCTTTGGATGTGAAAACAGGCAGACCGCCGTCCTATTATTAAACCGTAAAACTCTGGGCTGGGATGGGCAGCATGGAGTCTGCTGCTGGGCCGATCACTCACCAGGTCTCTCTGCCGGCTGTTGCGCCTGTCTGGATTCTGAGCCCACCCCTCGTAACTCACCATCTACATACAACAACAGAAAGAAAACATTTATTAAATCAACTTTAGGAAAAAATAGATAGAGCAAATAGAAATACGTAAATTGTAAATAAATTGTATAAGCTCATGGTACTGGACAAAGTGAAGGATAGTTATTTTCCCCAACCTGAGTTGGTGGGGTTGGTGGTTTTTCATTCTTCTTTATGCTCGACTTGCGTCCTCCTCTTCCCCCTTTGGTCTTGACATCGGTTCTGATCATGGCTTTGGCCTGGACCTCAGTTCTGAGCATGGGCTTGACCATCTCTGAACAACAGAGTCACACCAGTCAGAAGTCTCTCTAAACTCCTAAACCTTGATAGTAATGTTCCAATATAGCACTGTGATTGAGACTTTTATTTTGAGATATAATCTCGTGTCCATTCATAAGGAGGCTAGTATCAGCTACATTTATGCCTTTACTAGACTATAGGGATATTTTATATATGAATGCTTCCGCTCAGTGTTTGAGATCAATTGACACCCTTTACCATGGCACTTTGAGATTTATTTTAAACTGCAAAACCCTTACGCACCACTGCACTTACAAGTATTTTGTAAGGCGTTCCAAGACGATGGCGCAGAGTACATAAAAGCTATTTTACCAAATTCAGTTCGGACATTTGGAACAGTTAGCAGGATAAAGTCCAGCGAACGAAGAGAGTACCTACCACATTTCTGAACAATTAAAATGCCCAAATAAAAAGGTAGTAAACCCTAAATGGCTTTGTAAATATAAGTATATCAGGGTTGGCTGGCCTTCTCTAGTCACTCGTAGGCTCAGTCACTGGTATACTTTTATTTACAAAGCCATTTTGGGTTTACTACCTTTTTATTTGGGCATTTTAATTGTTCAGAAATGTCCGAACTGAATTTGGTAAAAGGTATTTTATGTACTCTGCGCCATCGTCTTGGAACGCCTTACAAAATACTTTTAAACTGGAAGAACTTTTCCCAATTGGTATTTTTAAATCACTGATGAATGATCTTGAGACTGATTCCCTGACCTGTCAATGTTTTTAATTTGCTGTTTTTGATTTTGTTATACTCTTGTGAATTCTATGTTTTTTATTAGATTACTTGTAGTTTTTCATGTTGTTTGTCTGTAATTTTTGTAATGACATGGTGCTGCCTATCTTGGCCAGGACGCTCTTGAAAAAGAGATTTCAAATCTCAATGAGCCTTTCCTGGTTAAATTGTCTTGTCGTCCTTCACACCCGTTTCCAATCTCATCAATTACATGTTGTGTATTAAACCCTCTTTTTCCCCTCATGTCCTTGTTGGAGATTGTTTATTGTATGTGTTGTGCTAGTCATGTGTCGGTGTGCGACGGGTTTTGTACCCACTTATTATTTTTTGTATATTTTGGTTTTTGGTGTTTATGAGCACTTATTAAAAGACTCCGTTTATACCAAGTTCGTTTTCCTGCGCCTGACTTCCCTGCCACCGACACGCACTCATTACAAGACCCCTTGACTTTTTCCACATTTTGTTACGTTACAGCCTTACTCTAAAATGTATTAAATAAACCATTTTCCTCATCAATCTACACATAATACCCAATAATGTCAAAGCGACAACAGGTTTTTAGAATTTTTTTCAAATGTATAATTTTTTAAAATATATATACCTTATTTACATAAGTATTCAGAACATTTGCTATGAGACTCGAAATTGAGCTCAGGTGCATCCTGTTTCCATTGATCATCCTTGAGATGTTTCAACAACTTGATTGGAGTCCACCTGTGGTAAATTCAATTGATTGGACATGATTTATAAAGGCACACACCTGTCTATATAAGGTTCCACAGTTGACAGTGCATGTCAGAGCAAAAACCAAGCCATGAGGTCGAAGGAATTGTCCGTAGAGCCCTGAGACAGGATTGTGTCGAGGCACAGATCTGGGGAAGGGTATCAAAAAATGTCTGCAGCATTGAAGGTCCCCAAGAACACAGTGGCCTCCATCATTCTTAAATGGAAGAAGTTTGGAACCACCAAAACTCTTCCTAGAGCTGGCTGCCCAGCCAAACTGAGCAATCGGGGTAGAAGGGCCTTGGTCAGGGAGGTGACCAAGAACCCGATGCTCACTCTGACAGAGCTTCAGAGTTCCTCTGTGGAGATGGGAGGACCTTCCAGAAGGACAACCATCTCTGCAGCACTCCACCAAACAGGCCTTTATGGTAGAGTGGCCCGACGGAAGCTACTCCTCAGTAAAAGGCACATGACAGCCCGCTTGGAATTTTCCAAAAGGCACCTGAAGGACTCTCAAACCATGAGGAACAAGATACTCTTGTCTGATGAAACCAAGCTTGAACTATTTGGCCTGAATGCCAAGCGTCACATCTGGAGGAAACCTGGTACCATCCCTACGTTGAAGCATGTTGGTGGCAGCATCATGCTGTGGGGATGTTTTTCAGCGGCAGGGGCTGGGAGACTAGTCAGGATCGAGGGAAAGATGAACGGAGCAAAGTAGAGATATCCTTGATTAAAACTGGCTCCAGAGCACTCAGGCTTCAGACTGGGGGTGAAAGTTCACAACGACCCTAAGCACACAGCAAAGACAACGCATGAGTGGCTTTGGGACAAGTCTCTGGATGTCCTTGAGTGGCCCAGCCAGAGCCTGGACTTGAACCCAATCGAACATCTCTGGAGAGAATTGAAAATAGCTGTGCAGCGACGCTCCCCATCCAACCTGACAGAGCTTGAGAGGATCTGCAGATATGAATGGGAGAAACTCCCCAAATACAGGTGTGCCCAGCTTGTAGCGTCATACCCAAGAAGGCTGTAATCACTGCCAAAGATGCTTCAACATAGTTCTGAGTAAAGGGTCTGAATACTTATGTAAATGCGATATATAATAATTATTTTTTTACAAACATTTCTAAAAACATTTTTTTGCTTTGTTATTATGGGGTATTGTGTGTAGATTGATGACAGGGATTTTTTTTAATCAATTTTAGAATAAGGCTGTAACGTAAGAAAACGTAGAAAAAGTGAAGGGGTCTGAATACTTTCTGAATGCACTGTAATTCATCCAAGGCCTGACAGCAAAGTGTGTTAAGAAAAGCTCCAGTCTGCACAACACTCTACATAAGAGGGATTTGGGTGCTATGGAAATCTCAGACACTTGAAAACTGTAGGTCACACTCAAGTGACGCCACAGCCAGATCCCATGTGGTGGAGTGTCTAAATGAAAGCATGTGAATAGATCCGCTTAACCTCAAAATCCCCAAACAATTTACCTTTGTTTTGATTGTTCTCAATGTGGACTAAATCTAAATCGTTTTCTGGAGGGACTTTGGCGGGCAGCCAGAGAGCAGCATTGCCGCTGGCAGCGGCATGATCTGCAGGGAGAGAAATCAAAACTGTTAAGGGTTTATTTGGCTGACCAAGTTCAGGTCAGGCCACAGTGAAAACAAAATGGAGGCCCTAAGTACCACAGACAGCCAAGTAGGTTACCGTGGCTGGCTAGGAGAGTTTAAGCTTTCCAATTTTATTTTTGAATGTGTCCTCCTCCCTCAAACAAGTTTTGCAACAAAATACTGTAGTAGACTCCTGGGACAAGTGCCAGTGATCTTTTTACCTCATTCAGCACAAAAACATTAAGAGGTTTTGGTGCAATGCTCTCTTGGCAATGTAACTGTTTGTCTGTGCATTGCTCATGTTTGACTATTCGGTTGAAAATGTGTGTCTGGCTAATGCTAAACTGTTGATTGATCGTCTTTCAGATGGGACGTTAAACGAGTGTCCTGACTCTCTGTGTTCACTAAAGATCCCATGGCACTTATTGTAAGAGTAGAGGTGTTCATCCCGGTGTCCTGGCTAAATTCCCAATCTGGCCCTCATACCATCAGCCTCCAATTGACTAATTTCATCCCCCCTCCTCTCCGCTGTAACTCTTCCCCAGGTCGTTGCTATAAATGAGAATGTGTTCTCAGTCAACTTACCTGGTAAAATAAGGGTAAAATCAAAAATTCTATAAAATTGTATTTTTGTTCTTCGTGGTATAGTATATAATTTAGTCACACACTCTTGCTGCTGGTGATTCTCTGATCCACCTCTACGCAGACGACACCATTCTGTATACTGGCCCTTCTTTGGACACTGTGTTAACTAACCTCCAGACGAGCTTCAATGCCATACAACTCTCCTTCCGTGGCCTCCAACTGCTCTTAAATGCAAGTTAAACCAAATGCATGCTCTTCAACTGATCGCTGCCCACACCTGCCCGCCTGTCCAGCATCACTACTCTGGACGGTTCTGACTTAGAATATGTGGACAACAACAAATACCTAGGTGTCTGATTAGACTGTAAACTCTCCTTCCAGACTCACGTTAAGCATCTCCAATCCAAAATGAAATCTAGAATTCCTATTTCGCAACAAAGCCTCCTTCACTCATGCTGCCAAACATACCCTCGTAAAGCTGACTATCCTACCGATCCTTGACTTCGGAGATGTCATTTACAAAATAGCCTCCAACACTCTACTCAGCAAATTGGATGCAGTCTATCACAGTGCCACCCGTTTTGTCACCAAAGCCCCATATACTACCCACCACTGCGACCTGTATGCTCTCGTTGACTGGCCCTCGCTTCATATTCGTCGCCAAACCCACTGGCTCCAGGTCATCTATAAGTCTTTGCTAGGTAAAGCCCCGCCTTATCTCAGCTCACTGGTCACCATAGCAGCACCCACTCGTAGCACGCGCTCCAGCAGGTATATTTCACTGATCACCCCCAAATCCAATTCCTCCTTTGGCCGCCTTTCCTTCCAGTTCTCGGCTGCCAATGACTGGAACGAACTGCAAAAATCACTGAAGCTGGAGACTCATATCTCCTTCACTAACTTTAAGCACCAGCTGTCAGAGCAGCTCACAGATCACTGCACCTGTACATAGCCCATCTGTAAATAGCCCATCCAACTACCTCATCCCCATACTGTTATTTATTTGATTTATTTTGCTCCTTTGCACCCCAGTATCTCTACTTGCACACTCATCTTCTGCACATCTACCACTCCAGTGTTTAATAGCTATTTTGCAATGATTTCTCCACTATGGCCTATTTATTGCCTTACCTCCCTTATCCTACCTCATTTGCACACACTGTATATAGACTTTTTTCTATTTTATTATTGACTGTATATTTGTTTATTCCATGTGTAACTCTGTGTTGTTGTTTGTGTTGCACTGCTTTGCTTTATCTTGGCCAGGTCACAGTTGTAAATGAGTACTTGTTCTAAACAAGCCTACCTGGTTAAAAAAAAGGTGGAAAAAATAAAAAAGTATTGAAAAAAATCTGCCTGGCTATCACTTCTCTTTTCATCAAGTACGCCTCACAAGCAGACCTTTATTATACATACCCAATGTTCCGTTATCTGATGCTGATTTGGATACATGTGTTCTGAAATTAAAGGGCAGACAAATTACAGGATTAAAGCCACAATCTGCCATTTCAACAACCTGATTGACCCAAAGGGATACTGTGCACTTAAGACAGCAAGTCCCAGGGATCATTGCATTATATCTGACTACATTTTAAGTGGATATTGTTTTAATCCCCAGTCTAACAACAACACAATTTTATTACCAAGGGGCTGGGAACCATATTGTGGTCTACTGCTATAGATGTATTTAAAGAAAGTCCTGGTATGTCTTCAAGTGAGAGAGAATTCCCATATAATTCAATCATGTAAGTTGTTGTGGTTCAACATTTGTCTTTGCAGTTTATAGCTGTCTAAAACCATAAAGGACATAGAGATTGCTCTTAAGTGCTGCTTGTGTAGCTTTTGAAGTGGGACATCAATTAGAGAAGCCAAAGGTGTTGACTGAGATTTGTATAGTACGTGGATGGGCTCGAATCCACTTACTCAAACTAGCACAGAGCCCTGTGCCTCCTGCTTTCTTGGCAACCAACATAACAGGGCCTCATTTTCATCTGATCACATAAGATTGGTTTGACAAGTGACACCGAAATGAAAATGAAATTTTCCAGTGTGTAATTGATTTGGATTGCGATGTTCCTTCCTTTCCAATCCTTTGCTTTAGAGAGCATTGTATAAATAGACAGATGCTTGGGGGGCTTACAGTGTGAAATCTACATAGGGGCAGAAAGGCAGGAAGCTTGGTAAAGATTTGCGACTTAAAGTATTATCCCTTGGGAGATTAGAGCGCCTTTGGAGACATTTAACTCTACTGACTGAAGGCTGAACTCAGGGCTGCTCCACTCCCATGTGCTTTTTTATTATGGATACACTACCCTGCATGCACACTCTGTCAATAGAAACCGATCTGAGCAAAGTATGACATGAACTCACCTTCTTTTCTTCTTGTTGGTGTTGTTCTGCACCTGGGAGATCTCCTGAAAGCAAAAGACAACCGTATCAATCTTTGATTCTACATGCTTATACTGTATGTGCTCCCGAGATGTGCAGCGGTCTAAGGCACTGAGGCACTGCACTGCATCTCAGTGCAAGAGGCGTCACTACAGTCCCTGGTTTGTATCCAGGCTGTATCACATCCGGCCGTGATTGGGAGTCCCATAGGGCGTCGCATAATTGGGCCAGTGTCCTCCAGGTTTGGCCGTCATTGTAAATAATAATTTGTTCTTAACTGACTTGCCTAGTTAAATAAAGGTTCAATAAAAAATGTAAACACGTGGAAGAGTTTGCCTGTTGTCAAGAAAACATTTGCTTAAACATGACAAAATGATTGGTTGTGATGTCCACGTTATCTTAGCAGAGCAGAATGGATTGGCGGCTGATGGTCCATTGACAGGGCCAGCTGTCAATGGATTGTTTTCATCTTCATAATTGAATAATGAGCTTTATTGTTTGGGTCTAATCTAATCCTCTGGCAGACCACAAATCTCAACTCCTGCGAGAACAGGTACCCCACAAGATCTAGCTCTGGTTTTGTCCAGATGGCTAATTTATACCCATGACATGGCATTATATAAATTATACACAATATAGTTGACAATATCCTGCCATGAATGCACTAATCAGTGAGTATGTTGGGGGCACAGAAAAGAGGAGCTACAGATTTTAGCATTTGGTATGTTTTAGGTATGTGTGTGTAATCACCATGGAGATGGATCGTCCCGAGCCACGCAACTTGGGGTTTTCATTCAGCAGCACTGCGGGGCTACAGGAGCGGCTGGAGGAACGGCTGGGGATGGTGTAGACCTGGGCATCACTGGAGTCCTGCACAGCCTCATACAGACTGCCCATAGAACCCTCCTGGACACACACACACACAATCACAGACACAATCAGGAGACACACTGTAGACTGCTGCGCTAATCTAGCAACAAAGACCTGTTTGAGATTTCTTGCGTCTTGGGGGAAGGTTGATAAGATTTGATCAGATATCTCTATGGATTACCATCTCTTGATTGAATAATTTTTTACACTGAACAAAAATATAAACGCAACATGTAAACTATTGTTGGACCCATGTTTCAGGAGCTGAAATAAAAGATCCCAGAAATGTTCCATATGCACAAAAAGCTTGTTTTTCTCAAATTTGTCAGTAAGCATTTCTCCTTTGCCAAGATACTGTAATCCATCCACCTGACAGGTGTGGCATATCAAGAAGATGATTAAACAGCATGATCCTTACACAGGATTGTGCCAGGGACAATAAAAGGCCACTCTAAAATGTGCAGTTTTGTCACCCAACACAATGCCACACCGCAGACCACGTCTAACCACGCTAGCCCAGGACCTCCACATCTGGGATAGTCTGAGACCAGCCACCTGGACAGCTGATAAAACTGTGGGTTTGCACAAACTGTCTGAAACCATCTTACGGAAGCTCATCTGCATGCTCGTCGTTCTCACCAGGGTCTTCACCTGACTGCAATTCGGCGTCGTAACCGACTTCAGTGGGCAAATGTTTACCTTTGATGGCCACTGGCATGCTGGAGAAGTGTGCTCTTCACGGATGAGTCCCAGTTGCAACTGTCCCAGGCAGATGGCAGACAGCATGTATTGCATTGTGTGGGCGAGCAGTTTGCTGATGTCAACGTTGTGAACAGAGTACCCCATGGTGGCGGTGGGGTTATGGCATTGGCAGGCATAAGCTACAAACAACGAACACAGTTGCATTTTATCGATGGCAATTTAAATGCACAGACATACCGTGACGAGATCCTGAGGCCCATTGTCGTTCCATTCATCCGCCACCATCACCTCATGTTTCAGCGTGATAATGCACAGCCCCATGTCGAATGGATTTGTACACAATTCCTTGACGCTGAAAAGCCATTGAAGAGGAGTGGGACAACATTCCACAGGCCACAATCAATCAATTCTATGTGAAGGAGATGTGTCGCCCTGCATGAGGCAAATGGTGGTAACACCGGATACTGACTGGTTTTCTCATCCACGCCCCTACTTTCTTTATAAGGTATCTGTGACCAACAGCTTCATATCTGTTTTCCCAGTAATGTGAAATCCAGAGATTACGGTCTAATACATTTATTTCAATTGACTGATTTCCTTATATGAACTGTAACTCAGTAAAATCGATGAAATTGCTTCATGTTGCGTTTATATTTTAGTTCAATGTAAAAAGACAATCTGTCAGCAGCACCTGTAGAACTGTCTTGATCCATTACATCTGGGCCACTACTATGTATTGTGAACTATTCCGTAGAAGATGTACACATGATGGTGAATAACAATAGAAACAACAAATCTGCAATCAAAAGCCTGAAGCAGCAATCACGCTTCATCAATCTGCTGATCTTGGATCAGTTCTGAGGACAAGTAGGTCAATAATAACTGTGTTCAACATCCCTAACATCTGGCCAAGGAGAGGACTTGGTAGGCTACAGCAACATACTCCTCTAATACAGTTGTGCTTGTGATTTATTTACTTTCTATGAAAACTCCCATATCTGTGTCATCCCAAAAACAACCCATCAAAGCTACACTCTAGTGTAATTACAGTAATAGCATCCCTTAGTTGCTTCCATACACAATCACAGAAATGTACAGTACAAGACACAATTGTACTCCTTCCAAAGACTACAACAGCCATTTTAAAATGAGATTTTATAGCACCATAAAATTCATCAAAAGACACTGAAGTAAAGCCCCACAGAAATCCTAGTCCGTTTGTGTCCTGCTTGGCTCAAATCCACCACCAAATCAAGCCATGCCTCTCCAGTGGCGTAGTGCAAAGTCCAAGGGGCAGAGAGAAAAATGTTTTAAAACGAATTTCCTGTCGTAAAAAAAATGAACAATCATGGCTTATGATTTGTTCATGTATTTTTTGGTGTGGCAAATTGTGCTATGCCAGTGTGCTGTATTTTTAGGAACACATCAGCCCCTCCTCAACACACAGACACATCTGAGAGAGAGAAGCCCTACACTCTGAGGAGAGGTAGAAAAAGAAAGTTGAGCCTTACCAGAGAGAAGCAGAAGAGGTTCATCTTTGCAGAGAGGAAAGACTATACCAGTCTCTTTCCCCTGGAGCTGGTGAGAGCAGTGTGGACTGGATAGAGCTTTAGAGAGTTGTGTGGACCGGACAGAGCTGTAGAGAGCTATGTGGACTGGACAGAGCTGTAGAGAGCGGTGTGAACTGGACAGAGCTGTAGAAAGCGGTGTGAACTGGACAGAGCTGTAGAGACTGTTGTGGACCAGACAGAGCTGTAGAGAACTGTGCCGGGGAGTCACTCCGTCAGAGACACAACAGCCCTCCGCTAGTCGCTAGTCAAGGACTGCCTGTCTGCCGTCTGCTCAGATTAATATCACATGAAATCTCTTCCATAATCCAATAGAAGGAGGGACCATTACTCCATTAAAACCAAAGAGACCTCACTCATTCACAAAAGAAGCCCCTCACTGGAGTACCAGAATGCTACACTACATACACTACCGCTCAAAAGTTTTTTTTTTTATTGTATTATTTTATAAATTGTAGAATAATACTGAAGACATCAAAACTATGAATAACACACATGGAATCATGTAGTAACCAAAAAAGTATCAAACTTTTATATATAATATATTTAATATTTGAGAATCTTCAAATAGTCACCCTTTGCCTTGATGACAGCTTTGCACACTTTTGGCATTCTTTCAACCAGCTTCATGAGGTAGTCACCTGGAATGCATTTCAATTAACAGGTGTGCCTTGTTAAAAGTTAATTTGTGGAATTTCTTTCCTTCTTAATGCATTTGAGCCAACCAGTTGTGTTGTGACAAGGTAGGGAGGGTATGCAGAAGATAGCCCTATTTGGTAAAAAACCAAGTCCATATTATGGCAAGAGCCGATCAAATAAGCAAAGAGAAACGACAGTCCATCATTACTTTTAGACATGAAGGTCAGTCAATGCAGAACATTTCAAGAACTTTCAAAGTTTCTTCATGTCAGGCGGTGGGTGTAGCTGGTGCATGAAGTCAGGCGCAGGAGAGCAGAGATGAGTGAACAACGCACTATACTCAAGAAAATAGCACAAGTAACAGTACCAATGTGCGAACAATAACGGTTGCCACAAAACACGGGTGAAAACAGCACCTGGACAAAACCAGCCGGAAACGTACCGACATGAACAATAAACAATCACACACAAAGACATGGGGGAAACAGAGGGTTAAATACATGACATGTAATTGGGAAATGAAAACCACGTGTGTAGGAAACAAAGACAAAACCAATGAAAAATGAAAAGTGGATCGACAATGGCTAGAAGACCGTCGACGTCGACCGCCGAGCGCCGCCCGAACAAGGAGAGGAACCGACTTTGGTGGAAGTCGTGACACTTCAAGTGTAGTCGGAAAAACCATCAAGCGCTATGATGAAACTGGCTCTCATGTGGACCGCCACAGGAATGGAAGACCCAGAGTTACCTCTGCTGCAGAGGATACGTTCATTAGAGTTACCAGCCTCAGAAATTACATCCCAAATAAATGCTTCACAGAGTTCAAGTAAAAGACACATCTCAACATCAACTGTTCAGAGGAGACTATGTGATTGGTCGAATTGCTGCAAAGAAACCACTACCTCATGAAGCTGGTTGAGAGAATGCAAAGAGTGTGCAATGCTGTCATCAAAGCAATAGGGTGGCTCAAATATTAAATATATTTTCGTTTGTTTAACACTTTTTTGGTTACTACATGATTCCATACGTGTTTTTTCATAGTTTTGATGTCTTCACTATTATTCTATAGTGTAGAAAATAGTAAAAATAAAGAAAACACTTTTGACCGGTAGTGTATACAAAGTATGTGGACACCACTTCAAATTAGTGAATTTGGCTATTTCAGCCACACCCATTGCTGACAGGTGTATACAATCGAGCACACAGCCATGCAATCTCCATATACAAACAATAGTAGTAGAATGGCCTTACTGAAGAGCTCAGTGACTTTCAGTGTGGCACCGTCATAGGATGCCACCTTTCCAACAAGTCAGTTTGTCAAATTCCTGCGCTGCTAGAGCTGCCCCGGTCAACTGTAAGGGTTGTTATTGTGAAGTGGAAACTTCTAGAGCAACAACGGCTCAGCCGCGAAGTCGTAGGCCACACAAGTTGACAGAACGGGAGTGCCGAGTGCTGAAGCACGTAAAAATTGTCTGTCCTCGGTTGCAACACTCACTGCCGAGTTCCAAACTGCCTCTGGAAGCCATGTCAGCACAAGAACTGTTCGTCGGGAGCTTCATGAAATGGGTTTCCATGGCCGAGCAGCCTAAGATCATAATGCACAAGCTTGCTGCCATTGGACTGTGGAGCAGTGGAAACTTCTCTGGAGTGATGAATCACACTTCACCATCTAGTAGTCCGACGGACAATCTGGGTTTGGTGGATGCCAGGAGAACGCTATCTGCCCCAATGCATAGTGCCAACTGTACATTTTGGAGAAGGTGGAATAATGGTCTGGGGCTGTCTTTCATGGTTTGGGCCAGGCCCCTTAGTTCCAGTGAAGGGAAATCTTGATGCTGCAGCATACAATGACATTCTAGACGATTCTGTGCTTCCAACTTTGTGGCAACAGTTTGGGGAAAGACCTTTCCATGACAATGCCCCTGTGCACAAAGCGTGGTCCATACAGAAATGGTTTGTTGAGATCAATGTGGAAGAACTTGACTGGCCTGCACAGTCCTCAACCTCATCAAACACCTTTGGGATGAATTGTTACACCGACTGTGAGCCAGGCCTAATCGCCCAACATCAGTGCCCGATATCACTAATGCTCTTGTGGCTGAATAGAAGCAAGTTCCCGCAGCAATGTACCAACATCTAGTGGAAAGCCTTCCCAGAAGAGTGGAGGCTGTTTTTACAGGAAAGGGGGTCCAACTCCATATTAATGCCCATGATTTTCGAATGAGCTGTTCGACAAGCTGATGTCCACATACTTTTGGTTATGTAGTGTAGATTAAGCCATGGGGTGGATAGAAAGTCAATGTTTCTGGGGCCATGCTTTCATAGGTTATTTCAGTGGGCCACTCGTACTACTGCACAATGTGACTGATGTTTTAGACTAGAGGTATTGAATTCATAATGGTGTGACGTTTACCACTTTCAGCGTATGCATATTGCTGACGTATGTTCTTGTTTTAAACCACTTGCCACTCTTCTCAGTTCCACACAAGTCAGCATGTGATGTGCTGTAAAGTGATTTGGTTTCAAAGGGCATTTTGGGTCCCTTCAATTTAATTTTAATTTTAATTGAACCTTTATTTAACTAGTCAAGTCAGTTAAGAACAAATTCTTATTTACAATGACAGCATACCGGGGGAACAGTGGGTTAACTGCCTTGTTCAGGGGCAGAACAACATATTTTTACCTTGTCAGCTCGGGGATTCGATCCAGCAAAGCTCTAACCACTAGGCTACCTGCCATCCCAATTAAATATAGGTAAACATGTAGTAGTTGTTCTAGCAGCCTTGACCCAACTGCAACTATAAGGCAATGTGATATGGAGTGAAAGGTTGCAAGAGGTTTCATCAAAGGTAACTTTACTCCCAACCAGCTACTAGTTTTAGGCAAGGCCATGCAAACCTTAACCTTATGTGAGATATTTCCATGAAGTCTTTGAAAAACAGATGTATTCCTTAGTAGCCCATTGGTTGTAATGCTGTATGTCATCTGTGTCATACATTCCTACAGAGACAGACTGGCCATAGGCAGTTCTGGCAAATTCCAGATGGGCTGATCAATCTGTAGCACAATGGGCCTGTCTAAGTTGGTGTTTTTGCACATATGTATAATTATTTGGCTAATAATGGGGCATCTGGAGGAAAAATGGGGGGCCGGTGTGTTAGAAATGCCTAATTTCTGGTCCTAGTTGGTTCCTGCATACCAATTTGAAAACTTCTGAAAGTAATGCTTTTTTAAGATAATGAATAGGACTATGCTTGTGAAGTTCTATTCATTTAGTTGTTTGGACTGTAATGAAAGAATGCAGTCCAACTGGTTAGGTTATTTAACCAGGTTATTTCCTGGTTATTTCCTGGTTATTTCCCAGCAATGGGGACAACACTCTATTGTCTGATTTGCATGCCCAGATGCTGATGCCAGATTCACTGGCAAGAATGCATTCTTAGAACATAGAGAGGACTGAAAAACCACTTCACCAGTCCCTCCACTGTAGTTGCTCCTCCTCCTTGTCTCAGGGGAAAGGAATGTATTTAATGTAAGTGCACAATGAAATAAACCAGTCTGTTTAGGTGAGTACTCAGTACAGTGCAAGGTGTATCAGTACAAAAGCTGTATCTGTACATTACTCCTTCACACTACTGAACAACATGAGGACCCTGCTACTGACAACCGTGCTGCTGGTGCTGCTCTGTAGCACTCAAGGTGAGCAAACTTAATAAATATAGACTGGTTTATAAATATGATAGATGCAACACTTGGTTGAGGTGTGCTTTAAAAAAACTAAATTTCAGGTCCAGGGTAAAATGATTTATATGTAGCCTATGTTGCATGATGTTGCTGAACTATGTTTGTTAGGGGAAAGTTTGATCTTATAACAGTGAAGGATCTTCAACAACTTAGTAAGGAATGAAAATGCTCACAGTCCTCTTGATAGACTTACAACTAACTTTCTCATAACCAATGAATTTATTTGCAGTGGTGTAAAGTACTTAAGTAAAAATACTTTAAAGTACTACTTAAGTTGTTTTTGGAGTATCTGTACTTTACTTAACTGTTTCTGTTTTTGAAAACTTTTACTTTTACTCCATACATTTTCCCTGACACCCAAAAGTACCAGTTACATTGTGAACGCTTACCAAGAAAAAATGGTCCAATTCACACAATTATCAAGAGAACATCCCTGGTCATCCCTACTGCCTCTTATCTGGCAGACTCACTAAACACAAATGCTTTGTTTGTAAATGATGTCTGAGTGTTGAAGTGTGCCCCAGGCTATCCCTCAATTAAATCAACAACAAAATCGTGCCGTCTGGTTTGCTTAATATAAGGAATTTGAAATGATTTATACTTTTACTTTTACTTTTGATACTTAAGTATATTTTAGCAATTACCTTTACTTTTGATACTTAAGTATATTTTAGCAATTACCTTTACTTTTGATACTGAAACATATTTAAAACCAAATACTTTTAGACTTTTACTCAAGTAGTATTTTACTAGATGACTTACACTTTTATTTTAGTCATTTTCTATGAAGGTATCTTTACTTTTACTACAGTATGACAATTGGGTACTTTTTCCACCACTGTTTTTTTGATAAGCTAATGATGATTTACACTTTAAGAATCCTATCATCACTTCTGCTCTGAATGTGAATTTCTCCACAGTGCTCACACTCAGGTGTTACACCTGTGAAGAGGATGACGCTGACTGCAAGCAAGTGACAGAATGTCCACCATCGAGCATGTACTGCAGAACTGTGGTGACTGGTAAATATTCCACTTTTCTTCTTTCATTCAGTCCTTTCAATCTGTATCAATAATATTGATGTATTATTAATCAACTGAGTGCAATAATCATCTGTAAATTGCTCAAACATTTTCTACTTCCTTCTTTTCCTTCACAGCGGACACGGTGACTCGTACCTGCGAGGAGATGTGTGTCTCGGGTGTCAACGCCTACTGTTGCCAGGGTGACCTGTGTGAGAACTGACATGATCCACGGAGAACCATCACCACTGACTACACACGGTCACCTTCTGTTTAGATACAGTTGAATGTTGTGTGGGAAATACTTTAGAATATGGGATACATTATAACCTTTCAATGAATTACATTAACATTTTAGTAATTTAGCAGACACTCTTATCCAGAGCGACTTAGTTAGTGCATTCATCTCAAGATAGCTAGGTAAGACAACCCATATCACAGTCACATTTTTCCTCAATAAAGAAGTTATCAGCAAAGTCAGTGCTATTGTTTGTGATAATCTTTAAAAAAAGCAATCTTATACTTTCTGTCGTGCAAAAAAATCGAGCCCTTTGAACGACTCTCAACTGTTTCTGCTGTCCTTCAAAGCTTGACTTAATGCCATAAAACATGGAGGTTTTACAGTAATGAGGATTTCCAATGCCTGAGCTGTGATTCTAGTGTAGCCTCTCCTAGTCTCCTCTCTCTCCGGATGCTCCTGAGTGGGTCATGCTGGCTCATGGCCTCCTGCTGGGATGTGGGTCACCAGACGGGGACAAAGCTGGCCTGTCGTGGCCGTATGCATCTGGGCAGGCAGGATTATCTAAATCCCTCCGATGAGGGGGAGTTATAGAGAACCTTTACCACTCACCTGGCAACTCAACCCCACTCTCCTCTGAAAAAAGTATGCTTGATCATGGTGTAGATTGCTTTCTTTTCGAGAGATTAAAAACAAAGAAAATGACAGTTTTAGAGTGAGAAAATAGGAAGACTTTACACATATAAAATAATCTTATTCTGCATAACTGTAGATAAGGCAAATGTTTAAATGTCATCACTCACCACAGGTCAGTGCCCGCTGGGCACAGACGTTAATTCAACGTTTATTCCATGTTGGTTCAACGTAATTTCATTGAAATGACGTGGAAACAACGTTGATTCAACCAGTGTGTGCCCAGTGGGTGGTCTGTGGCTGGTCATCTAAATCAAACAGGCAAATATGTGTCACATCTAGATATGTATTTATCTTCTAACCATTATTTATTTTTCCATTAGAGCTCCAAATTTGAGGATTTGTGGGTGTTAAAAATAACCCTGGAGTGTTAGAGAGCCAACCTTCACTCCTTTGCACATCATGTGAAAGGTGTTTCATTCAAACCTCTTAAAGGGGTCAACTTAACACACACATTCCATGAACAAAAGAGAACATGTTATCCCAGAAAACCTCTGATCAAGGCATTTTTATAGTTGCCCAGAAAAGGCTGAAACTGATTTACAGTTTACAGAAACAGTGCAAACGGTGCATGGAAACAATACGTTATGATATGAATGGCATGAATGGCATGTTTGGCATTCAACCAAATTAACAACATGTAATACAAATGAATTTTTGAATGAAGCAATGATTAAATTATTTGTTCCTTTACCCTTCGTGATCCAACAACTACATCACATGCTGACATTTAGCGGCCTGGTATACAGCTCCACATTATGGATTTAATCTCTATTTTGAATCATAAGGGACACTGTTATTAAGCAGGTTTTATGATAAACCCAGTTGCATAACTTACAGTGATGAACAAAAGCCACTAGAATCAGCATAACCTTTATTTTAACAGGGAAGACATATTGAGACCAAGGTCTCTTTTAGAAATGCTGTATATACAACATATAGTGCATTCAGAAAGTATTCAGACCCCTTGACTTTTTCCACATTTTTTTTTACGTTACAGCCTTATTCTAAAATTGATTCAATTGTTTTCCCCCCTCATCAATCTATACACATACACCATAATGACAAAGCAAAAAACGTTTTTTATTTAAAAAAAATGGAAATATCACATTTACATAACTATTCAGACCCTTTACTCAGTACTTTGTTGAAACACCTTTGGCAGCCATTACAGCCTCAAGTCTTCTTGGGTATGACGCTACAAGCTTGGCACACCTGTATTTGGGGAGTTTCTTACATTCTTCTCTGCAGATCCTCTCAAGCTCTGTCAGGTTGGATGGGGAGTGTCGCTGCACAGCTATTTTCAGGTCTCTCCAGAGATGTTCGATCAGGTTCAAGTCCAGGCTCTGGCTGGGCCACTCAAGGACATTCAGAGACTTGTCCTGAAGCCACTCCTACATTGTCTTGGCTGTGTGCTAAGGATCGTTGTCCTGTTGGAAGGTGAACCTTCGCCCCAGTCTGAGGTCCTGAGCGCTCTGGAGCAGGTTTTCATCAAGGATCTCTCTGTACTTTGCTCCATTCATCTTTCCCTCGATCCTGACTAATCTCCCAGTCCCTGCCACTGAAAAACATCCCCACAGCATGATGCTGACACCACCGTGCTTTCCTCCAGACGTGACGCTTGACATTCAGGCCAAAGAGTTCAATCTTGGTTTCATCAGACCAGAGAATCTTGTTTCTCATGGTCTGAGAATCTTCAGGTGCCTTTTGGTGAACTCCAAGCGGGCTGTCATGTGCCTTTTACTGAGGAGTGGCTTCCGTCTGGCCACTCTACCATAAAGGCCTGATTGGTGGAGTGCTGCAGAGATGGTTGCAGAGAAGGTTCTCCCATCTCCACAGAGGAACTCTAGAGCGCTGTCATAGTGACAATCGGGTTCTTGGTCACCTCCATGACCAAGGCCCTTCTCTCCCGATTGCTCAGTTTGTCCGGGCGGCCAGCTCTAGGAAGAGTCTTGGTGGTTCCAAACTTCTTCCATTTAAGAATGATGGAGGCCACTGTGTTCTTGTGGACCTTCAATGCTGCAGAATTTTTTTTGGTACCCTTCCCCAGATCTGTGTCTCGACACAATCCTCTCGGTGCTCTCCGGACAATTCCTTCGACCTCATGGCTTGGTTTTTGCTCTGGCATACACTGTCAACTGTGGGACCTTATATAGACAGGTGTGTGCTTTTATAAAGCATGTCCAATCAATTGAATTTACCACAGGTGGACTCCAATCAAGTTGTAGAAACATCTCAAGGATGATCAATGGAAACAGGATGTACCTGAGCTCAATTTCGAGTCTCATAGCAAAGGGTCTGAAAATAAGGTATTTCAGTTTTTTATTTTCTAAAAACCTGTTTTCGCTTTGTCATTATGAGGTATTGTGTTTAGATTGCTGAAAAGAAATGTGGAAAAAGTCAAGCGGCCTGAATACTTTCCTACGGCGCTATAAATATACACATTAATAATTAACAGTGCCCTCTTCAGGTCAAATATAGTAATGTTGGCATTATGTTCAATAACGCCAGCTCTCTTGTTTACCAGTCAAGGTTACGTCCTCACCAGGGGAGAACTACTGCCCACTCTCATTGAAGCCATGTGAGTTCAAGGCCGAGCCCGGTACTGCAGGCATTGTTAACAGAAAAGAGGACACCGCCATTATAGTGAATGGAAAAATGTGAATCTTCATGTAATTAAAAAAATGTTTGGAAGACAATCATGGTACCAATAATTGCTTCTAATACACCAGAAGTATGTCCTTGAACCGATCATTTAAAAATCACACTGAAGAAGTTCTAAGAATAATTGTTGTTAATGGCAGTCTGCAGTACCCTGGTCGGCCTTCAACTTGTGTCAATAAGAGAGATCAAAGGCGGCAGCACTGAGCCTACCTGCAACGTCACTTCATGGTTGAGTTCAAACTGTGTATGTTGTCTCCATGAGATGCCATCTTAACTGACTTTATTTGGCTTCAATGCGCTATAGAGAGAAATATAAATGACGTCATTTTGTAGGCACTACCTCCGCAATGGTTCGTTGGACAAAGCTTATGGGGAAATGAATGGCATTTTTGTAGGGTTTTTGGATAAACACCGAAAATAAGGTCTGTGGTAAACACAGGTTTTTTTCTATGAGATAATCTTCATCAGCTACACAACTTTTTGTGAATTTTTAAGCATTTATGTAATTTTAAAAAGCACATAAAGACTTCATAATTTATAAAGATCATGTTAACTAACTGATATTATCTCATAGTACAAAACGTATAAGATCTCCTAAGCCTGTGTATACCACATACCTTTTCAGCGTTTATCTCAAAACCCTATTCTTTCCCCATAGGATGGCTGAGTGAACCAGAGATAACTCATTTCCGGGCTTTAGGACTACAAGCTGACGAGCCCTATTGAGTCTTCACATAGGAATGAATGGTGTCGATGGCTTTGTCCAATCATATGCAGTCATTGGTCCTCACCCCAAAAGTAGACAGGTCTACAGATATATGATCTTAATTTGACCAGTTTCTCACAGCAGATTATAATTAATGGACAGTTTTGTAGGGCAAAAAAAAAATGTTTAAGTGGAAATGACAAACTTAAGAAGCCTTTTTAAACTTTGAATACACTACAAGTTTGCATTTTCTGCTATGCAAATTAAGATCCTACTTCTGTACATTGATTGGGAGTGGTTGAATAAGTGACAAAAAAACACGACTCATCTAATCCAATTCATGCATAATACAGTGTTACACCAAAACCCTTTAGATAGGAGAAAGGCTGACTGCAGACTAAAACAGAAGGATCACAGTTCTTACATTGATCCTTGACTAAACAGAACACATTTTGAGGGAAAATATTCCTAAAAATACTTAGTATTCTAAGCTATTGCAACAGTGACCAGGCGGCCAATAGGCAAAGACGATTTGTGATTTACTACATTGCAACTTTTATTCATGTGGCCATCATAGAGAGGTGCAGTCCTCTTAGAATAGATCTATGAATAGACACTCCTTCCTGTCTGGCCTGCTCAGCAAGGTGTGTCCAAACTCGAATACCAGTTATTCATCCCACGGTGGTGCGTTTCTGGGAGGTAGTACAGGGAGAGAGTACAGGGTGGCAGTACAGGTGTGTCTCTCTCTGTGTGTGTGTGTTTCTGCATGAGTGTGTGTCTGCATGTGTGTTTACTCTGTTATTGCCTCCCTCCATCCCTCTCTCTCTCTCTCCCTCTTTCTCTCTGTGTTAGTTTGAATGTATACACAGTAATCTCCTCCTGATCCTGTCTGATAGGTGAGCTGCCGTTGCACAGGCAGAGCAGCTTAGGTAGCCAGTGAGCACAGAACTGAGAAGGACAGAAGAGAACATCACCAACAAAAGAGAGATAATGTTTTCCACCAGAGTAAAACATTAACAATACACTGAGAATAAAAAGGAAGGAGAAACACAGGAAAGAATGGATTTTCAGAGAAGAGTAAAGCGAATGCTCCAGAATGCGGAATGACCCAGTAGACACTCCGTACTGGTGAGAATATATGGACCTGGGGATCTAATGTGGCCTTTGCGGCTCTGGGACGCACAGGAAGTCGCTCTTTTCCTCAGCCTCACATTGTATGTGTGCCACCTAGGTATGTATCCTACCCATACATGGAAACACTTCTGTCAGCATGTATTCATATATGGAAATACTGATTTGAATGTGTTTAAATGTGTGAGTACTTGCGTGTTTAAGGGCATGCCTATGTTTGCCTCAGGGTGTATGATGTATGCCAATCACTTGCAGAAGAAACTTTCTTCTGGTATCAGTTGACTAACTTTGAGTATTCTCCAACATTTGCTCTGATGTGGTTTGTACCGGTGTATCAGAATAATAGTACAGTTAGACACACAGTGGTTTGTTAATTCACCAAAACTTCGATACGGAATGATGGTTTCAAGGCATTCTTCTGGCAGCCAAATGTTTCTCTGTCATTCTTTCCACGCTGTAACAAAATGATTTGTGCATGCTTCATCTTGAGTGCATGCTTCATCTTGTGTACACACACACCTTTAATTGGACTGGTGTGTCTGAGTCAGTAATTCACATTGATTGCAACACATCTTACATGATAAAACAACCGAAAGCAGGTAGCCATGTGGGCAATTCAAAACCCATCAATCAATCAATCAAATGTATTTATAAAGCCCTTTTTACATCAGCAGAGTGCTTATACTGAAACCCAGCCTAAAACTCCAAAGAGTTTGTGGCTAGGAAAAACTCCCTAGAAAGGCAAGAACCTAGGAAGAAACCTAGAGAGGAACCAGGCTCTGAGGAGTGGCCAGTCCTCTTCTGGCTGTGCACGGTGCAGATTGTAAGATTACATGGCCATTTAGGCCAGATTGTTCTTCAAGATGTTCAAACGTTCATAGATGACCAGAAGGGTCAAATAATAATCACAGTGGTTATAGAGTTTGCAACAGGTCAGCACCTCAGGAGTAAATGTCAGTTGGCTTTTCATAGCCAAGCATTCAGAGGTCGAAAAAGAAGGTGCGGTAGAGAGAGAGAGAGAGCGAAAGAGGGAGAGGGAGGGTCGAAACAGCAGGTCCAGGACAAGGTAGCACGTCCGGTGAACAGGTCAGGGTTCCATAGGCAGAACAGCAGAAATGAAGATCTCCCCCACCGCACGAGCCTGAGTGGGCGCAAAACCGAACAATTCGAGTATAGCAAAAAAGGCCTGGCACGACGTGATGCACCCCTCATAGGGATGGCATGAGAGAGCACTAGCAAGTCAGTGACTCAGCCCCCGTAGTATGGTAAGAGACAGAGAATCCCAGTGGAGAGAGGGGAGAGAGACAGCAAGGGTGGTTCATCACTCCAGTGCTTTGCAGTTCACCTTCGCACCCCTGGGCCAGACTACACTCAATCATAGGACCTACCGAAGAGATGAGTCTTCAGAAAAACTTAAAGGTCAAGACCAAGTCTATCTCTCTCACATAGATAGGCAGACCATTCCATAAAAATTGAGCTCTATAGTAGAATGCCCTGCCTCCAGCTGTTTGCTTAACAATTCTAGGAAAATGAAGGAGGCCTGCATGACCGTGGGGTACGTGTATGTATGTACGGCTGGACCAAATTGGAGAGATAGGTAGGAGCTAGTCCATGTAATGCTTTGTAGGTTAGCAGTAAAACCTTGAAATCAGCCCAAGCCTTAACAGTCAAGATTCTAGCGGCTGTATTTAGCACTAGCTGAAGTTGATTTAGTGCTTTATCCGGGTATCCAGGGAGTAGAGCTTTGCAGAATTCTAATCTCGATGTGACAAAAGCATGGATTGGCATTTCTGCGTAATTTTCTGACAAAAAGTAAAAGATTTTTGCAATGTTTTGAAGATGGAAAAAAGCTGCTCTTGAAATATTTTTTATATATTTGTCAAAAGAGAGATCAGGGTCCAGAGTAACATTCAGGTCCTTTACAGTTTTATTTTGATACAACCATTGAGATTAATTGTCAGATCAAACAGAACATCGCTTTGTTTCTTGAGACCTAGAGCTAGCATCTCTATTTTGTCCAAGTTTAAAAGTAAAAACATTTGCCGCCATTGTAACGATTGTCTGTGGTGGAAGAAGGATCGGACCAAGGTGCAGCGTGGTAATTGTTCATCTTGTTTAATGAAGGTGAACACTCAAAATACAAACAACAACAAATGTGAAAAACCGAAACAGTACTGTCTGGTGCAGACACACAAAGACAGAAAACAACCACCCACAAAACCCAACACAAAACAGGCTACCTAAATATGGTTCCCAATCAGAGACAATGACTAACACCTGCCTCTGATTGAGAACCATATCAGGCCAAACGACAAACCCAACATAGAAACACAAAACATAGATAACCCACCCAACTCACGCCCTGACCACACTAAAACAAAGAAAATACAAAAGAACTATGGTCAGAACGTGACAGCCATTCACTTCCATATGTCTGAAACACAGGCTTTCAAGGTAGGCAATTTTGGGGATTCACCATGTCTCATCAGTGTCGTCTGCATAGCAGTGAAAGTTAACATTGTGTTTCCGAATGACATCCCTAAGAGGTATACACTGAGTGTCCCAAACATTAGGAACACCTGCTCTCTCCATGACAGGTGAATCCAGGTGAAAGCTATTATCCCTTATTGATGTCACTTATGAAATCCACTTCAATCAGTGTAGATGGGGAGGAGACAGGTTAAAGAAGGACTTTTAAGCCTTGAGACAATTGAGACATGGATTGTGTATGTGTGCCATTCAGAAGCTGAATGGGCAAGACAAAAGTTTATGTGCCTTTGAACGGGGTATGGTAGTAGGTGCCAGGCGCACTGGTTTGAATGTGTCAAGAACTGCAATGCTGCTTGGTCTTCATGCTCAACAGTCTCCCGTGTGTATCAAGAATGGTCCACCACCCAAAGAACATCCAGCCGACTTGACACAACTGTGGGAAGCATTTGAGTCAACATGGGCCAGCATCCCTATGGAACGCTTTCGTAGAGTCCATGCACTGATGAATTGAGGCTGTTCTGAGGGCAAAAGAGGGTGCAACTCAATATTAGGAAGGTGTTCCTAATGTTTTATACACTCAGTGAAAACAGTAGTGTTCCTAAAATGGAACTGAGCAACACCGAAACCATCCACAGAAACAAACTGATATCTTCCTGTCAGATAAGATCTAAAGCAGGCAAGAACTTGTCCGAGTATCCAAGCTAGTTGGAAGAATTCCAATTTGGTGGAGCGCTATTTCCGTTCCAATTTTCTGGAAACTTGCTTCAGGGCTTGGGTATTTTCTGTATATCAGGGAGCTAGTTTCTTATGACGAATGTTTTTGTTTTTAGCTGTGCAACGGCATCTAGGGTATTACGCGAGGTTAAGTTTAGATCCTTGGTTAGGTGGTTAACTGATTTTTGTACTCTGGCGTCCTTAGGTAGGTGGAGGGAGTCTGGAAGGGCATTTAGGAATCTTTGGGTTGTCCGAAAATGTATAGCAAGGGTTTTAATAATCCTTGGTTGTGGTCTGAGCTAATTATTTGTTGCGATTGCAAACCTAATAAAATGCTAGTCCTATAGTCCAGGATTATGAGAAAAAATATTTAGATCCATAATATCTATTCCACGGGACAAAACTAAATCCAGGGTATGATTGTGACAATGCGTAGGTCCGTAGACATGTTGGACAAAACCCACTGAGTCGATGATGGCTCGAAAGCCTTTTGGAGTGGTTCTGTGGACTTCTCCATGTGAATATTGAAGTCATAAAAAATGTGAACATTATCTGCCATGACTACAATGTCCGATAGGAATTCAGGGAACTCAGCGAGGAACGCTGTAAACAGTAGCTATAGAAAGTGATTGAGAAGGCTGCATAGACTGCATAGACTTTTTTTGTAAATTTAAATTTGCTTTCATAAATGTTAGCAACACCTCCACCTTTGCAGGATGCTCAGGGGATATGGTCACTAGTGTAACCAGGAGGAGAGGCCTCATTTAACGCCGTAAATTCATCAAGCTTTAGCCATGTTTTAGTCAGGCCAATCACATCATATGATTAGTGATTAGTTCATTGACTATGACTGCCTTTGAAGTGAGGGATCTAACATTAAGTAGTCCTATTTTGAGATGTGAGTTATTAACACAATCTCTTTCAATAATGACGACAGGAATGGAGGTCTTTATTCCAGTGAGATTGCTAAGGTGAACAACCGCCATGTTTAGTTTTGCCCGACCTATGGGGAAAACTGAGCTGACTACACTGACTGTGTTGGGAACAGACTCCACTAAGCTGGCAGGCTGGCTAACAGCCTGATGCCTGCACCCATCTCATTGTGGAGCTAGAGAAGTTAGAGACCTGTCTATGTTGATAGATAAGATGAGAGCACCATTCCAGTCCGTCCCTCCTCAGCAGGCCAGACTTGGTCCTGTTGGTGGTGAGTACCAGGAAGAGGGCCAGTTATGTATAAATTCTATATTTTGGGAGGGGCATAAAACAGTTTGATTTGTGTTAGTCTGCTGTAGAGCTCATCACTCCCCCTAACTGGGAGGGGGCCAGAGACAATTACTCAATGCCAACACATCTTTCTAGTTAAGTTACACGCCAAAGTTTTGTTGCGCTTGGTGACCTCTGACTGTTTCATCCTAATATCGTCGGTGCCGACATTGATAACAATATCCCTATAACCTACACTCTTCAGACTAGCCTTTACGCCCCCTGGTAAACAATATATGATTGCTGGATAATTCTTTTTAAGTTTAATATTGCGGTTAATGGAGTTGCCAATGATTAGTGTTTTCAATTTGTCAGAGCTAGTGGTGGGAGGCTTCGGCGGCTCAGACCCGGTAACGGGTGGAGGAGAGACCTGGAAAGTCTTGGGCTCTGACTCGGGCTCTGACTCCGACTCGTTGGTTGGTGGGGAAAACCAGTTGAAAGTTTCTATCGGCTGAATGAGCGACAACGGTTGAGAATGCCGACAGCATTTCTTTCCAGAAGCCATAAGCTTGTTTGGCAAGTTTCAAGGAAGACGAACTAAGAACAACCTGTTATTAAAGACAGTGACGCAGAAGGTTCACAGTACCTGGAAGAACCTGTTCTATAGTATAATATATTTTTAAATTCCTAACATTTCTAACATCTTACTGGTCTCAAGACTGACTTGGACATGACTTAGGTTTCAGGCTGTTAGGCGTGCACATCATTGACGACCTGGAATGGTCCCTTCACACAGACAGTGTGGTGAAGGAGGTGCAACAGCGCCTCTTCAACCACAGGACGCTGAAGAATTTCGGCATGGCTCTTAAGACCCTCATGAACTTCTACAGATGCACCATTAAGAGCCTCCTGTCGGGCTGTATCACCGCCTGGTACGGCAATTGCACCATTCGCAACCGCAGGGCTCTCCAGAGGTTGGAACGGCCAGACCAACGCATCACCGGGGGCAAACGGCATGCCCTCCAGGACTTCTACAGCACCTGGTGTCACAGGAAGGCCATCAAGGACCTCAGCCACGAGCCGTGGCTATTTTACCCCGCTACCATCTAGAAGGTGAAGACAGTACAGGTGCAAAGCTGGGACCGAGAGACTGATAAACAGCTTTTATCTCCAGGTCACCACTAGCCATCCTTCGCCCAGTACCCTGCCCTGAACCTTAGTCACTGTTACTAGCAGGCTACCACCCGGTACACTACTTACTGCACCTTATAAGATTGCATTTAATAATGTTTACATACTGTACTGTTTTTCCCACTTTATAGGTACATTGCATTCGGAAAGTATTCAGACCCCTTGACTTTTTCCACATTTTGTTACATTTTGCCTTATTCTAAAATGGATGAAAAAAATACTCCTCAATCTACACATAATACCCCATAATGACAAAGCGAAAAAAAGTTTTTTAGAAATGTTTGCAAATGTATTAAAAATAAAATCCAGAAATATCTTATTTACATAAGTATTCAGACCCTTTGCTATGAGAATCGAAATTGAGCTCAGGTGTAACCTGTTTCCATTGATCATCCTTGAGATGTTTCTACAACTTCATTGGAGTCCACCTGTGGTACATTCAATTGATTGGACATGATTTGGAAAGGCCTGTCTATATAAGGTCCCACAGTTGACAGTGCATGTCAGAGTAAAAACCAAGCCATGAGGTCGAAGGAATTGTCCGTAGAACTCCGAGACAGGATTGTGTCGAGGCACAGATCTGGGGAAGGGTACCAAAATGTCCCCAAGAACACAGTGGCCTCCATCATTCTTAAATGGAAGAAGTTTGGAACCACCAAGACTCTTCCTAGAGCTAGCCGCCCGGCCAAACTGAGCAATCGGGGAAGAAGGGCCTTGGTCAGGGAGGTGACCAAGAACCCGATGGTCACTATGAAAGAGCTCCAGAGTTCCTCTGTGGAGATGGGAGAACCTTCCAGAAGCTCTGCAACACTCTACCAATCAGGCCTTTTACGGTAGAGTAGCCAGAAAGAAGCCACTCCTCAGTAAAAGGCACATGATAGCCATCTTGGAAATTGCCAAAAGGTACCTAAAGACTCTCAGACCATGAAAAACAAGATTGAACTCTTTGGCCTGAATGCCAAGCGTCACGTCTGGAGGAAACCTGGCACCATCCCTACGGTGAAGCATTGTGGTGGCAGCATCATGCTGTGGGGATGTTTTTCAGTGGCAGGGACTAGTCAGGATCAAGGGAAAGATGAACGGAGAAAAGTATAGAGAGACCCTTGATGAAAACCTGCTCCAGAGCACTCAGGACCTCAGACTGGGGCAAAGGTTCACCTTCCATCAGGACAACGACCCTAAGCATACAGCCAAGACAACGCAAGAGTGGCTTCGGGACACGCCTCTGAAGGTCCTTGAGTGGCCCAGCCAGAGCCCGGAATTTAACCCGATCGAACATCTCTGGAGAGACCTGAAAATAGCTGTATAGCGATGCTCCTCATCCAGCCTGACAGAGCTTGAGAGAATCTGCAGAGACGAATGGGAGAAACTCCACAAATACAGGTGTGCCAAGTTTGTAGCATCATACCCAAGAAGACTCGAGGCTGTAATCGTTGCCAAAGGTGCTTCAACAAAGTACTGGGTAAAGGGTCTGAATAGTTCAGTAAAAGTGATATTCAGTTTTTTTAATATGTTTACAATTTTTTTTTAAATCTGTTATTCCTTTGTCATTATGGGGTATTGTGTGTAGGTTGATGAGGGAAAAAAACTGTTTAATCAATTTCAGAATTAGGCTGTAACATAACAAAATGTGGAAAAAGTCAAGGTGTCTGAATACTTTCTGAATGCACTGTATTCTAGTCATGGCTCATCCTATATACCGTAACTACTGCTCTATTCATATACTGTCCATACACATATAGGGACAGACTGATATTCTGCAAAAGGTACAGGGATTGGACTGCTGAGGACTGGGGTAAAGTCATTTTCTCTGATTATATATATATATATATATATATGTGTCACGTTCGCTGGAATGATTGTCGGACCAAGTCGCAGCGGATGTTGAGTTCCACATTATTTATTAGAAAGTGAAACTAAGCAAAGACAAAAACAAATAAACAATAAACTAACAACGAACCGTGACTACAGAGTTGCTACGTGCACTAACTCAAAACAATATCCAATCAACACAGGTGGGAAAAACAGCTACTTAAATATGATCCCCAATTAGAGACAACGATTACCAGCTGCCTCTAATTGGGAATCATACAAATCACCAACAGAGAAAATAAACTAGAACACCACATAGAAAGAAATTCGATCACCCCCAGTCACGCCCTGACCCACTTCACCATAGAGAAACAATGGCTCTCTATGGTCAGGGCGTGACAGTACCCCCAAAGGTGCGGACTCCAGCCGCAAAACCTGAAACCAAATAGGGAGGGTAGGGGGGGGGTGATTAGTGTCGGTGGCGTCTCTGGTGCGGGCCGAAGAACCTGCTCATCCCGCGGATCCAGCCATGGACCCAGGCTGAACACTGTGCCTAGACTGGATCTCGATGCCGAGGAAGGCTCCTGCCATGGAGCGGGACTGGACACCGGCCCTGGCCTGGACATCGGTGCAGAGGAAGACTCCTGCCATGGAGCTGGACTGGAAGCCGTGTTAGGAGTGGGCATCGGCACAGGGGAAGGCTCCCGCCATGGAGCGGGACTGGTCGCTGTGCCTGGACTGGGCACCAACGCAGAAGAAGACTCTGGCCTTGGAGCTGGACTGGACGCCGTGCTCAGACTGAGCATCGGCACAGGGAAAGGCTCCGGCCATGGAGCTGGAGGTTCCGGACCGTGGACCGTCTCAGGAGGTTCCGGACCGGGAACCGTCGCCGGAAGCGCCGGACCGGGAACCGTCGCCGGAATCTCAGGACAGGGAACTGTCGCCGGAAGCTCTGGACTGGGAACCGTCGCCGGAAGCTCTGGACTGGGAACCGTCGCCAGAAGCTCTGGACTGGGAACTGTTGCCTAAGCAAAGACAAAAACAAATAAACAATAAACTAACAACGAACCGCGACTACAGAGTTGCTACGTGCACTTACTCAAAACAATATCCCATCAACACAGGTGGCAAAAACAGCTACTTAAATATGATCCCCAATTAGAGACAACGATTACCAGCTGCCTCTAATTGGGAATCATACAACTCACCAACATAGAAAATAAACTAGAACACCACATAGAAATAAATAAATTAGATCACCCCCAGTCACGCCCTGACCCACTTCACCATAGAGAAACAATGGCTCTCTATGGTCAGGGCGTGACAATATATACAGTATGTTTGGATGAGCAATGTAAGAGCGGCATAGATTAAGATACAGTAGAATAGGATAGAATACATTATATATAGTCGTGGCCAAAAGTTTTAAGAATGACACAAATATTAATTTCCACAAAGTTTACTGCTTCAGTGTCTTTAGATATTTTTGTCAGATGTTACTATGGAATACTGAAGTATAATTACAAGCATTTCATAAGTGTCAAAGGCTTTTATTGACAATTACATGAAGTTGATGCAAAGAGTCAATATTTGCAGTGTTGACACTTCTGTTTCAAGACCTTTGCAATCCGCCCTGGCATGCTGTCAATTAACTTCTGGGCCACATCCTGACTGATGGCAGCCCATTCTTGCATAATCAATGCTTGGAGTTTGTCAGAATTTGTGGGTTTTGTTTGTCCACCCGCCTCTTGAGGATTGATCACAAATTCTCAATGGGATTAAGGTCTAGGGAGTTTCCTGGCCATGGACCCAAAATATTGATGTTTTGTTCCCCGAGCCACTTAGTTATCACTTTTACCTTATGGCAAGGCGCTCCATCATGCTGGAAAAGGCATTCTTCGTCACCAAACTGTTCCTGGATGGTTAGGAGAAGTTGATCTCTGAGGATGTGTTGGTACCATTCTTTATTCATGGCTGTGTTCTTAGGCAAAATTGTGAGCCCACTCCCTTGGCTGAGAAGCAACCCCACACATGAATGGTCTCAGGATGTTTTACTGTTGGCATGACACAGGACTGATGGTAGCGCTCACCTTGTCTTCTCCGGACAAGCTTTTTTCCGGATGCCCCAAACAATCGGAAAGGGGATTCATCAGAGAAAATGACTTTACCCCAGTCCTCAGCAGTCCAATCCCTGTACCTTTTGCAGAATATCAGTCTGTCCCTGATGTTTTTCCTGGAGATAAGTGGCTTCTTTGCTGCCTTTCTTGACACCAGGTCATACTCCAAAAGTCTTTGCCCCACTGTGCGTGCAGATGCAGATGTCCTGCTGCCATTCCTGAGCAAGCTCTGTACTGGTGGTTCCCCGATCCCGCAGCTGAATCAACTTTAGGAGACGGTCCTGGCGCTTGCTGGATTTTCTTGGGCGCCCTGAAGCCTTTTTCACAACAATTGAACCGCTCTCCTTGAAGTTCTTGATGATCTGATAAATGGTTGATTTAGGTGCAATCTTACTGGCAGCAATATCCTTGCCTGTGAAGCCCTTTTTGTGCAAAGCAATGATGACGGCACGTGTTTCCTTGCAGGTAACCATCGTTGACAGAGGAAGAACAATGATTCCATGTACCACCCTCCTTTTGAAGCTTCCAGTCTGTTATTCGAACTCAATCAGCATGACAGAGTGTCACGCCCTGGCCTTAGTTATCTTTGTTTTCTTTATTATTTTGGTTAGGTCAGGGTGTGACATGGGGGATTTATGTGTTTTGTCTTGTCTAGGGGTTTTGTATGTTTCTGGGGTGTTTTCTAGTCTAGGTGTTTGTATGTCTATGGTTGTCTAGATTGGTTCTCAATCAGAGGCAGCTGTTTATCGTTGTCTCTGATTGGGAACCATATTTAGGCAGCCATATTCTTTAGCGATTTCGTGGGTTATTGTCTATGTATTGGTTGCTTGTGTCTGCACTTTATATATATATATAGCTTCACGTTCGTTTTGTTGTTTTGATTAGTTTGTTTAAGTGTTCTTTGTTTTCGTGTTAAATAAATAGAAGAATGTATTCGTATCACGCTGCGCCTTGGTCCTCCTCTCTTCCACCTTACAACGAACGTGACACAGAGTGATCTCCAGCCTTGTCCTCGTCAACACTCACACCTGTGTTAACAAGAGAATCACTGACATGATGTCAGCTGGTCCTTTGTGGCAGGGCTGAAATGCAGTGGAAATGTTTTTGGGGGATTCAGTGCATTTGCATGGCAAAGAGGGACTTTGCAATTCATCTTATCACTCTTCATAACATTCTGGTGTATATGCAAATTGCCATCATACAAACTGAGGCAGCAGACTTTGTGAAAATTATATATTTGTGTCATTCTCAAAACTTTTGGCCACGACTGTACATATGAGATGAGTAATGCAAAATATGTAAACATTATTAAAGTGACTAGTGTTACAGTTATTAAAGTGGCCAGTGATTTCAAGTCTGTGTATATAGGGCAGCAGCCTCTAATGTGCTAGTGATGGCTATTTAACAGTCTGATGGCCTTGAGATAGAAGCTGTTTTTCAGTCTCTCTTGTACTGACCTAGCCTTCTGGATGATAGCAGGGTGAACAGGCAGTGGCTCGTGTGGAGGTTGTCCTTGATGATCCTTTTGTCATTCCTGGTCCTGGTGCTGTAGGTGTCCTGGAGGGCAGGTAGTTTGCGATGGGCAGACCGCACCACCCTCTGTAGAGCCCTGCGATTGCAGGCAGTGCAGTTTCCATACCAGGCGGTGATACAGCCCAACAGGATGCTGTGCATCTGTAAAAGTTTGTGAGAGTTTTATGTGCAAAGCCAAATTTCTTCAGCCTCCTGAGGTTGAAAAGGCACTGTTGCGCCTCCTTCAGCACACTGACTCTGCCGTTTCCTGAAGTCCACGATCATCTATTTTGTTTTGTTGACTGAGTGAGAGGTTATTTTCCTGGCACCACACTCCCAGGGCCCTCACCTCCTCCCTGTCTCGTCATTGTTGGTAATCAAGTCTACTACTGTTGTGTCGTCTGCAAACTTGATGATTGAGTTGAAGGTGTGCGTGGCCACGCGGTCATGGGTGAACAGGGAGTACAGGAGGGGGCTAAGCACACCAGTGTTGAGGATCAGTGAAGTGGAGGTGTTGTTTCCTACCTTCACCACCCGGGGGCGGCCTGCCAGGAAGTCCAGGACCCAGTTTCACAGGGCGGGGTTCAGACCCAGGTCCTTAAGCTTAATGATGAACTTGGAGGGTGCTATGGTGTTGAATGCTGAGCTATAGTCAATGAACAGCATTCTTACATAGGTATTCCTCTTGTCCAGATGGGATAGGGCAGTGTGCAGTGCGATGGCGTTTGCATCGTCTGTGGATCTATTGGGGCGGTAAGCAAATTGAAGTGGGTCTAGGGTGTCAGGTAAGGTGGAGGTGATATGATCCTTGACTAGTCTCTCAAAGCACTTCATGATGACAGAAGTGAGTGCTATGGGGCGATCGTCATTTAGTTCAGTTACATTTGCTTTCTTGGGTACAGGAACAATGGTGGACATCTTGAAGCATGTGGGGACAACAGACGGATAGGGAGAGATTGAATATGTCTGTAAACACTCCAGTCAGCTGGTTTGCACATGCTCTGAGGCCAGCAGCTTTGCGAGGGTTAACATGTGTATTGTTTTGTAGCTTCTAGGTATTACTGCACTGTTGAAGCTTGAAACACAAGCATTTCGCTGCACCTGCGATAACATCTGCAAATCTGTATACGCAACCAATAAACTTTGATTTGAGATGAGCGAAGCGCCAGAATCACATACCAATGAGCCATCTCAAAGTAATTTGATGACAGCAACCCCATCATACAGTATGAAATAGGCCAATATAAATGTAAAAGTCTGTTTTTTATAGAATAATATGTTATGTAATGTCTGTTGTGGAACTGGTTATGTAAGGGAATAGTGTAAAGGGTGGGTATTTCTTATGTCCAGAACTGAGGGGCCAATTGTGCTCTAAAGAAAATAAAAATTGAAGGTATTTGATCCCTTGCTCATATAAAGGCAAGTGGGCTCGAGTCAGGAAGTTTCTATGGTGATAACATGTCAATAACACATCAGTGTGTGGGTCATAATATGTTGATTTATCTGATTCTAAAATACAAATCATATATATCAGGTTCTCTCTATCTATCATACATTAACCAGCACTGTTCCTCTCTTTCCCTTCCTCCCTCCACTATGTCCTTCCTCTGGCAGCTGGAGCCATCTCAATACGGTCTCCTCAGCAGAGTCTGACCAGGCCTGTCCAACAGGATGTGTTGTTCTCTGTGGACATCTCCTGTGTTGGGACTCCCACCATACAGTGGACCTTTATGTCTGGCAGGGTGAGCAGAGACATTGGGGCGTGGCAACCTGGTGGGTATACCAATGTATCAGAGGACTACATGGACAGAGTCCACACATACACTAATGGGTCTATGGGACTGTCGGACCTACGTATTCAAGACGCCGGCTTCTACGTGATCACTGTGACTGAACTGTCCGGGAGCAGCAAAGATGAAGGCTTTGTCTTGAAGGTGGAAGGTGAGTGAATAGTGGGCGCAGGCCTGTATCACAATGTGGCATTTTGCTTTACGGTACAGTGTTAGTGTTTCATCATAGCTGACATTTACATGAACCCCTTTATGGAACTGTTTTCTTCTCAGTCCTGGAGACGGTTTCTGTAGCGGCCTTATGGTGTTAATGAACAGTATCTTTACAAGTAGTTCAGTACAAGTGACCTTCATTTCTGAGTAAGCTAGTTAGCGGAAGTGAGAATGAACATGGTGTGTTCTCCCTCCCTGTGTTGTAGAAGTTCTGTATGAGGACCTCCAGTACCTGGCAGTGTTTGCTGTAGGGCTGGCCTCCCTGGCTGGCTTTCTCATGGTCTCCATGTGGCTCATGGACAAAGCCTACTGCCGGATCAAGGCATGGAGACAGAGGCAGCAGATGCCAGGTAAATTATTTTAGAATGCTTTTTGGTGTAATAGATACATTTAGTAATTCAACGACTCAAGTTTAATTGTTCTTGTGTGTACTCGGTTTGTGTGTCATTGAATCTCATGTTTTCTCTCTCCAGAGAATGATGTAACTGACCTGCAACCTCTCTGATATGAAGATCTATGAGACAGCCAGATGACACTGCCCAAAAACCAATCTGAGCTAAAAATTAAAGACTAATGTTAAGCGTCCACAGCGTGTAAATATGACCAGGTTACTGATTCCAGGAACAGATGAAGGATTGTCAACCTACGTGCCTCAAGACTAGCTGCATGTATTATTTTACTGTACACACAACAGCTGATATTAGTCCATGCTATTTTATGTAAGGAAACACACTGACAAGTGGAAACAAATAATATATTTATTTTCACAGCTGAGTTTTTTTACTGTAACAACATTTGAAATATATATTTTTTTACATTGACACGGGTAAGTCAAATGTCCAAGCAATTCTACTAACATCAATGCATGATTTCCACAAAAGTGGATCAAGTTAGGATTCAGCACATAGAAAACATTCAGAGACAGCAAGAGAGAGAGAGAGTGTGATAGTGGCCAGACCTAAGGACAGGGGGTGAGGGCAGCCATGAGAAGCTCCATCTTGTAGACAAAGTTGCGTCCCTCCATCTTACTCCAGTGGACCTCCTTGTAGGGCCCTCGCAGGTGGTTCCACTTCCCATCCTGGATGACGTCAGACTTGGGCAGCTCCTTGCTCTGGCTGCGTGGGAACTGGACCAGGACCTTACAGCCACTCTCTGGACCATTACGCACTGGAGAAGATACAACACATTAATTTGGACAAATGTTACAATTAGCTTATACATTTCAGTCATTATATTAGTTTTCAGACTAAATTAGTTGTTTAAGGTGTATGACATCCAATATGCCAGATTGATTGATTGAAGACGGTACCCGAGATGGCGTATTCCCCATTGGAGGAGGCGACGGTGATGGCCGAGGCATTACCGATGCTCTCCACAGAGCCCAGGCCCACATGGTTACTGAAGCTCAGAACATGCCAACCCATCACCTTAGCCAGCTGCTGTACCGCATGGACCTGGTGCTGAGACATCTGTAGTGCCAGGGGACAGACACAGGGGACACTGTTACTGACACTGGTTCAGACAGGCAGCTACAAAAAGGCTACATCAATACTTTGAAATTGATTTGAATAAAAGTTCAAATCAGCAATAAGCAATAAGCCAAGTGAAGAACTAGGTCTAGCAAATGTTATGCACTTTAGAATATATAGGTGGCTTCTAGCTATACTTGAGTGTAATACTGGGTACATAAACAGCAGTTAACGGTGATGTGACAGCAGTCAGTGAGTCCCTTGACCTGGGAGAGAAGAAAGTCCTGCAGCTCCTGTTCCTGGTGAGAGAGTGTGATGACACGGCCGTCCCTGTGCACCACTCGTATCTGCTCAACCCCTATGTTCAGCTGCAGCTGGATAGACCTGCACACACCCACACAGAAGGTCATGGAACATTCTTTTTCCATGGTCAAAGTTTATTGCTAGACAATACTTTTTATTTTTACCGAACGTTGAAAAAGCTGAATAATTGCCCAATTAAATTGGTGGTAATTCATTAAGGTGAAACCTCTTCTTCTGTTGTTCAAGCACGGAACCTAACTTTTTCCCTTTTAATTTATTCTCACCATATATCCAGGCTGTATCACAACAGGCCGTGATTGGGAGTCCCATAGGGCGGCGCACAATTGGCCCAGTGTCGGCCGGGTTTGGCCAGTGTAGGCCGTCATTGTAAATAAGATATTTTTCTTAACCAACTTGCCTAGAAGATATGTTGACACTTCCTGGCCCAGAAGTATATTCTCTAAACACAGTCCCTTAAACAATGTAGAAAGAGTACTCTCTGCCTCTGTTCTCCTGGCTTTAACAGTACTCTGTCTCTGTTGCTCTAGCCTAGCCAGTCCTCCTGGCTTTAACAGTACTCTGTCTCTGTTGCTCTAGCCTAGCCAGTCCTCCTGGCTTTAACAGTACTCTGCCTCTGTTGCTCTGGCTTGGCTCCTGCTCCACTTACTTGCAGATCTGCTCGTAACCCTGGGAGGTGATGAGGACTTTGACACTGGACTCGTACACATCGTTGATGTTGGACCAGTGGGCCTGGATCTGGGGGTCTTCTATACGGCTGGCCAGGCTGTCGATGGTCCGCGCCGTCCTGAAACAGACACGAGGGGTGGACTTGCAGTCAATGTTGATTTGCTGTCCTGTAAAATGTTTATTTAGTAACATATTGTTTCATTGTGCAAACATTTTCATGATTTGTGATTTGACAAAAAAGATAAGGGGTGCTTTGAGTGAAACAACAAGCCTGACAGAAGAATATTATTAAAAAATAAAACAATATGACAGTATGAGCTTACCATTGATGTGGTGTGTTTTTGTGCCTACCTGCTGCGTAGGAAGATGTGTTTGGCCTGTTTGATGATCTTCTCCAGTAGGCCCTCATTCTGCTGCAGGTTGGAGATCTCAGCCTTGTCGTAGGCCATGGGCCCTGCCATACGCTGCCTTTTGTGGCCAAAGGGGGCACTAGCCGGATGGGGCATCACTATCGAACTCAGGGTCTGCTTGTGGAACTGTGGGTGGGAAGGGCGGGGCATTTATATTGATCAATATGTATCACAGTTCACACAATCAGCAGTGATACACACATGTGCATATGTATAAGATGAAATAAAACACGGGGGACTTAGTTTGGTCAGTATCTGTCTGAGTACGTCTTTGGTCAACAATATAATTACTAGATGGAATTTTCCACCCAGAAAGACTGGCGGACCCACCTCTCTCATGAGCTGGTGCAGGTTGTGTTCTAAAACGTAGAGGTGGTCGTCGGGTTTGGGTTTCTCTGGTGACGCCCTCTGGTTCTTCTTCTCTCCAGTGGAGTGACACAGAGAAATGGACAACTGGAGACCTGCAGGGAGGATAGACAACCTTAATAGTGGTGTAATACAGAAATCTCTTAAGAGTAGGACTCTGCACATCTGACGAGGGGTGAATAACAGCAAAATAACAGCTAAAGCATCTCTGGACACTTAGAACGTACTACTCCAGGTAACAGACAACAACAACAAAAACGCATTGATTTTGCAAAATGCATGGTTTCATGGAGTGTTCATTTTCCATGGGCTACAATAACTCTCCTAAAAGCATTGTGAAGTGTCCTCACCTGGGAAGGGTTGATAAATGATCTGGTTCTTGACAACGATGTGGGGGATCTGGGACTTGATCTGAACCGCCTCCCGGGACAGCTGGGCGAAAATCTCCTTACAGAGCAGCACGTTCTGGGCAGCTTCCAGCTTCACATGCCATGGCTGAGTACCTGCTTTAGCTTTAGGCTGCCTCCTGAACAGGCTCACAGTGCCTAGGTCACCTATGTCAGGGGCTTGTTTCTGGATTGAAACCTGGAAGACAACACATAATGTTTGAGAGGCCAGGCCGAACATCAACATTATCACAATGAGGTATGTTCCCTGAGCAGTATCTATTCACTTTGATGTAAGCTGATCCCTCCAGATCACTGGGGATCTGGACGTTCAGTGGACAGTAATCCTCCGGGAGCTTCTTGTCCAGGTCGATGTCAGTGTTCTTTATCACCTCAAAGGTGCCGGCATGAGGAAACAAGGATCCTGCAGAGAGATACATGGCATTAGAAATTAGCTATATAATGTCATAAAAACAATGAATGTGCAGAAGGTGGTAAATACTGCAATGACACTAAATGAAACATTTGAGCAGAGTTAAAGCCTCCACACCTGCGCTCCTGTAGCTGAGGTCTCCCAGGATCTTGTCTCCTACTTTGCGTAGTTTCCACTGCGAGCGGAGCCGCAGCAGCTCTGAGTTGAAGTCTCTCTGTCTCCTGTTCTCCTGGTTCTCTGCCACTGACTTGCTTAGTTTGTCTGCCCCCTTCAGGAGCAGCTGAGCTGCTGTGGCCAAAGACTTCTTCTTACTGATGAGCTGGAACACCTGGGGTGTCTATAGTAAGGAGTGAGGTAGGGAGGTCAGGGGAGAGAGAGTGAGGTCATAGGTACATGTCAAATAGTCCAGTGGCTTCATCTCCTTCATCTGCAGTGACCTCAAAACACAGGATGGATCAAAGTAAGCAATATGTTGGATGTGTATTGTGTACCGGGAATTAGCTTTCATTATCAGTTTAGTTCTTCCACGTCAGTGCAAATGAAGACAGAATGAAAAAAGAACCACTTAAGACTACTGAGATGCATTGAAAAGATTGAAGTCCGGAGTAAAGCCACTTAGCTAGGCCTACCTTTCCGGCTGATGGGTCCTGGGACACTGGGTCCAGGGCCATGTACTTCTTCTCCTTGACTACGCTGAGGACGTCGTATAGCACACACATCTCTGTCAGGGAGCTGCGGAGGTTGTTACGCACAGAGTCCCAGGGCCACAAGGACGGCTGGAACTTCACTGTGGCTGGAAGAAGGAGCAAGTATCAATCAACCATTCTGTTCAGATCAACTCCATACAGAGCGCTTAATAGAAATCATAAGTGTTGCTTCAGATTTGGGCCGGGTACATACCAGTATTGCGATACTTATTAGTATCGTGGCAAGGAAACAAAACACGAAGCAGATTTAATTTTTTAGGAAAACAGACCTAATGTTGGAAACAAATGTCATTATGTTGTCATCCAGTCACATTTATTTATTTTCCAAGCTATAGCACACAATGTTTTACAGACAGCAGGTTTTCAAAGGACCAAAGACTTAGGTCTGCTTTGTGTTTTCATTTTTGCCATGGAAAAAATATTGTGCTATTGGTATCATTGCAGCCCTGCTACAGATGTCTATCAGATGGTCTCAGGAACATAAGGTACGGTGGTTTTTCGATAATAACTCTCCAAGGCAGAAATAATATCTTTACAGTCAATTAATGAAGCTGGTGTAGACTGTCGTGGAAATTCAGTCCTGAGAGAGATTTGGTCAATTCTTCAAACAATCATCTTTATTTAATATTGATTAATTATTGCAATAATGAGGCTGGTTGACCCCCCCACCCTTGAGTGTTGGACCGAGTAACCTAACCTTCACACATATGAAGAATACTTTATATTGCTGACACTAACAATGCTCAGCCATGGTTGGTTCAACCCCCCTCATGCAGACCAAAGAGCATCATAAGCCACTCTGGGTTCATCCTGTCATTATCTGCACGTGGGTTGTTGTCTTAACCCAAACCCTGGCTTAGTTTCCCAGATGCAAAGATGATTTTGAGACAATGAGGGATTGTTCTACTCCTAAGCTATCTCTAGGAAAACACATTATTGTCTATGCAACGCTGTCTTTAACTCATTTGTCAGCTCAAACCATCTCTGCAGGGAACTAGAGTGGAGACCATAAAAACACAGACACTAACAGGACAGAAATATCCTCATATTTGTTAAGTATTAATTGCTAACTATTAATATCAAACAAAATCAGGTAAATGTGTAATTTTTCTATCGCAAGACAAACACTGAATGTGTCCATGGGGTGACATACCTTCATCCTCCTCTGGTTCTTGCTTCCCCCACTCCTGGGGGTCCCTGGGCTCTGTTTCCGCCCCCTCTTCATCGGAGTCTGATCCCTGGCCAAAGTCGATCCTCTGGGCTAGCTTGGCCAGGTTCTGGGACATGGACAAGGGAGGGACATATGTCTCCATGCCATCCAAAGACACCTCCTGGACCTGCTTCTCGCAGGACGACTCGATGCTGACACGCACTGCTGGACCACTACCCGACATGTTGATGGTGAAGAGGAGTCACACCTAAAGCACACAAAACCATTCTAATCACTACATTTTACCCACCATAACTATGATGATCATAGACCATGGGCAAGTTAAGACAAATAAGGAGCTAGCTAAAAAGACTACAGCTAGCCATGTAGAAAATATAGTTGGCTAACTTAGCTAGTTGGCAATGAGTGATGCTAGACATTGTCACATACTGTAGCTAGTTAACTTTAGCATTGGCTAACAACAGATAGCTAGCTAAACAAAGCAAACAAGCCAGTCCAATTAGCCTAGTATAAAATCCAGCTCCCTAATACACATTACAATTAGATACAAGTGGAATACAATCTATGTTAATCAAACGATTTTCAACGGAATGTGAGATAGATAGCTAACTAGCTAAATATAAATATAGCTCACAGTTAAGAAAAGGGCGACTTTTGCATTGTCTTCTTCGTGTGTACTGTCCTGGAAACCACTGGTCGTGGGCTATGCTGCCACCTACAGTGCATTTCAGTGTACAATATATGGGTACGTTCCACACATACTGTGTGTTCAGGCAATTTTGTGTTTAATAACTGATAAAGAAAACAATTTCGTCAAGTATTTTATTTATTAAAGGTCCAATGCAGCCATGTTTAACTCAATATCAAATCAAAAGTAAATTTGATATCAATAAAGAATCTATCAGCAAAGTCAAGAGCTAGTAAGGGGGGAAAAGTAAGGTGCGAGTGTTAGTTCACGAAAGGCATTTTGGGGGCAGGGTGAGGAAGGGGTGCGAGAGGGGTGCTGTGAGATTATTTAAAAGACTCTTTGAAGAGGTAGGGTTCAGATGTTTTTGGAAGAGGGGCAGGGACTCTGCTGTCCTAGCTTCAGGGGGAAGCTGGTTCCACCATTGGGGTGCCAGGACAGAGAAGAGCTTGGACTGGACTGAGCGGATGCTGCCCTCTCATAGGGGTGGGAGGGCTAATGAGACCAGAGGTAGCAGAACAGGGTGTTTATAACTAAACCAAGATAGACCACAGCCTGTCATTTCCAATGGGAACAAATGAGTCATAGTGGGCAGAACAAGCAAGGAGGTGGGCATTGCCAAGCACGAGCTAGCGAGATCCTATTAGCCCGTTCTAGCAAACATCTGCATATTTCCGTTAGGGAACTCCTACTCTGTGAAGTGCGCGTGTGCAATAACTCAATTCGCCTTTGCACTCAGAAAACTGTATTATTAAGATCAAGTGTTTCATCAATGAGAAAATTTGCAGAATGTCGTCCAAAATCCATCTCGTTCCATCTTCTCCCACTGTCGGATACTGGGCTTCCTCTCTCTACCATATTTGGTAGTGAGTGGAAAAGCCAAGCAGGTGCTTCACATTTATAAATCTGTTGAAATATCTGTCTCATTGTTCTATCTGTGATGGAGTGCTCGGTTTAGGGGTGTAGGGTTTGACCATAACCTAAAGGTATGGAGGGGCAGTTCCTCTTGCTGATCCGTAGGCTAGTACCATTGTCTTGTAGTGGAAGAGCAATATCTCAAGCAAGAATTTAGCTAGGACTGTCTGGAATTGGAGAGGGGAAAACTGAAAACTAGCTGTTATTGGCAGATTGGGTTGGAACTCTCTTTCTTATTGGTCTATTAAATAGTTACCTTCTGTGATTTCACCAGGCAGGCCAAAACTCCATCCCATCAAAACAGGCTGACATTTCTTTCCAAAGACTTGTACTAAAAGGGCGTTATCATAATTTCCCCAATTTCACAGTATTATTCCAACCTCATAAAGTGGAAATATATAAAAAACACAAGAAAATCAAGTTGACTGCACTGGTCCTTTCAATTTGAAAGGATGTCCCATCAGCAATGCAGCAACAGATAAATTATATGTTGCAAGCATTTCTAAGGCTGTGTTTAGACAGGCAGCCCAATTCTGATTTATTTCACTAATTGGTCTTTAAAAAAAAAAGATCAGCTCTGAAAAACACCCAATTAAGGAAACATTTCAGAATTGGGCTGCCTGTCTAAACGCAGCCATAGTCGCCCAGTTTGTGGTCATGGTGGAACGCATCCAATCACATGATTTAGCGGGCAGTTTAAAATACAGGAAGTGACGTTTGACGATGACCTAACGCTTTTACGCGTTGGCTAATAAACAACACTTTCGAAGATGATTTTGCAACGCATTTGAACGTTAGCTAATTCAAATTAGCAGAGTGTTTTATTTATTTGTTCAGCTAACGCATCATAAAGATTTAAAACAATGTAGAATGCGAAAACGGGTATATTTGTTCTGCTATGAAGTTTCTGGTGCTAGCTAGCTAGCTAACTAGCTTAGCACAACAACTGAATGGCCTTTGTTTCATGGGTGTTTTTCAGCCAGACCAGCGAACTAATCTTTTCGCCTGGCAACATCCCTGGATTTTCTAAAGCTGAAGAGAAAGGTGTCTCGATTACGGTTAAGTCCAAATGAAGAAGCGCAACTCATTCGAGAGGAACACGAAAGGAGAAGGAAGCTGCGAATAGAACAGGTATACCGTAGCTAACGGCTAGCAAACTAGCTAGAAAACACTCACTGTCAGTATGCCAATGCATACACTGCCAAGTGCGGATCATTAGCTACCACTCTTTCACAGGTGCGGGAACAGGAGCGGTATATCGCCCTGCAAATCCGCACGGAAATTCGGCAGCGACTGGAGCGCGAGCTGCAGAACCTGGCGCAGGAGTTGAAGGAGGAGTGGGAGCGACAGCAGAGGAAGAAACAGGAGACCCTGCAAAAGTTATCAGGACAATCTCCGAGTTTTGGGAGAGGGACATAGAAATGCCAAAGAAAATGTAAAATCTCTCAACCCATGTCTTAGCTATGTGTGATCCATTGCAGACTGCCAGTGTAATGTTACTGGGTTTTGTTGGAATGTTTAGGGTCATGGGTCTTGCCCCAGATCACAAAATAACTGTCTTTACTTCACTATACAACAGGTTGATCAAGGCACACGTCATGTTTCCCCAGAAGCCTGACTGTGAGGCAATTGCACAGAAAAATGAGGAGAATTACGTTCGGGTAGATGAGCGCTATCGAGACGCCATCAAAGAGCTCAAATCACAGAGACAGAAAGAAAAGGAGGAACAAAATCGGTGAGCCTATCCACTGGATTTTATTTGGCCAAACAAACATGGTATTTTTTTACTTTGTTTTATATTAATTTGTTTTTCTTCTCCCCAAAGTTTTGAGGCTAGGAAGAAGGCCATACAAGTGGAGAAGGAGAGGGCAGCAAAAGTGGCCAACCTCCCATCCCTTCCACCCAACCCAATTGAGGTACAATTCATGTTTAGGATTCGGGCACATTGTGACCTGTGGTCCTACCATTAAAAAGTTGTACTATGAGCCTGTAGGTTTGCGATGGGAAGTTCATAATCAAATGCAGCATGAAACAATGGAATACAGAACCCACATAACATTCTAAAAGCACACATTTAAAAGTATTCCATTGTAGTACTAGCTAACAACAGTCTGAATAGAGCTTATCTAAACAATACCAGAAAAGATATTCTAAAATGTTTGTGCATTTCATTTGACTATTAACAGAATATTGAGTCAAGGAAGCTACCTGGAGTGAAGAAATCGGACGTGGATGCCTTCTCTGTGACCCACTATCACATGCCAGAGACTGCAGTGGACAGGGAAGTCGACACAGCACAGGTAATCTACTCTTTCAAAGCTAAAAAATATGCAATGGCGCAGTGTGATATTTCTAATGTAACCGGTGTGTTTTGTTCCCTCAGCCAAAGGCATGGGAGGAGGTGCGGCACCTGCAGGAGCTAGGACAGGAGGAGCAGAGGGAGAGACAGGAGCAGCTGGAGAAAGCTCGTCTTAGGGGCAACCACGCACTGAGGAGGGAACGGCTCACACAGGTACATACTTCTACACAATCACACTCAACTTGTTGAAGACTATTCAAGTGATAACATGACAGAAAAGTTAATGTACAACTTTCTGCATTACGAGGATAAATCTGTCCTGAGCTGTTAAAGGAATGCCTGAAATCCTTTCAATGCATATTGTATGCGTCAAGGCCAAGACAACAGCAATACTTATGTTTTTCTGCTGTGTCAGGACCGAGAGCGTCTCCTGGTGGACCTGGAACACATGCATCAGACAGACCTGTTGAGGCGCAGGCAGGTGATGACTCAGATGCCTGCCCAGATCTTCCAGCCGCTCTACAAGAGACAGGAGATGAGGGAGGACTGGCAGAGGGACATGGAGTTCACTTTTGAGGATATGTACACTGGAGAGAGGAGTAAGGAGGGGAGGTGGGGGGTCCAAATCAGGATCTACCAGACCCGAGTGCTCTACTCTGGCCATGAGTACAAAATTTGTTGGTATTGCCCTGGTGCATAGATAAGTTGTTTTACTTGATTGAAATGGAGAGATTTACCCTATCCTAGACAGTCGTGTGGACACATCGTTAGGACACCTAATTACCATTAGTACGTTGGGCATGGAGTTTCTCTATTCGTCTAATTAAACATGTACTGCTCTCTTGCCTGCAGGAGTGAAAGGTGCCCTGGTGCTGCAGCTGGTCCCAGAGCCTCTCGCAGCTGTGTCCACTGGCAGCCAGGATGAAGACCTAGACCTGACCCTGGAGGAGGCCACTCCTGACCTTACACCCTTGGCTGGGGCAGAGGAACAACAGGATGAAGGTGATAAGATGGATGACATTCTGATGTTGGACTCTGGCTTTGATTAATGTTTGAATTACTGACTATCAGAGGATGACCATAGTGTTGTCAAAAAAGGTTATGCAAACTGTAATAAATGGATTCGGATCATGTGCACAAAATAAACAACTATTTTGCCTTTAATGGTAGAACCATCCAGGCCTCTAGGTGGTGCTCCCAGACAGGCCTTGAAGAAACTATTGACCAGCATCAGGTCACAGAGACACCAGTGGGGCTACCGGAGGCTGGTTGACCCCACGTCTGACTGCCAAACTATTCAGACAGCGGAGCGCGACACGACCTCAGGTGGTACGACCATTGAGTCAGGCTCTCTGGCCAGCGAAAAGCGGGGCCGACCGTTGACCACTAGTCCCAGACTCCCTGACCCCTCTCAGCCAGCCCAAGGTTAGTGAGCCCTTAGTAGACCGTCTGTATTTGCTATCAAAAGTTGAAGAGTCAAGAGAAGCATTGATTGAGAAAATAGCGTCCCAGTGTTTGTTTGATTTTCCACTTCATGTATTTTATCTGTTCAGCTATAGAGACAACAGAGGAGTACATAGTAGCTGGTACCCTGCTCCATCCTGATTAACAAGCCATCAAGATCCACACATTTGAAACCGAGAGGAAGAGAAGGGTACCATTCATGCATGTCTATAACATGTCTGTGTAATATTTCTGTCTTGAGGGGATGTATAATAAAACAAGTGAATGTATTTACCTTTCTGGGAAAGTGTCTCTAAAGCTGAAAGCTCATAGTTTGACCTGTGGGTGCCTCTGTTTTCCAGGAGGAGGAGCTGGAGAGGCAGGAGCAGATAGCTCTGCTACAGGATTTAGGGGAGAAGAACAGCAGGCCGGAGCTGCTGCTACTACAGGAGGCCCAGGAAGAGAGAGGGCAGCTACAGACGGCCATGACCCAAGACACTGCTGCTGCTGCATCTGGAACACCGAAAACACCAGCCCAGGACGTCAGCCCTGCTGCTCCATCTCCTGATGTAAGTGGATGTGGGTGAGATTGTGTGAATGTATCTGAGTCATGATGTAAATCAATAATAGCCTGAATTTTATTTTTCAATATATTTCATGATGGTTTTTACACTTGAACTGCGCTCTGTGTGTTTCCACATGCAATAGCGACACTGACTTGTTCTGTGGTTGTCCCTGTGCAGTCTACTATACACTCAGCTGCTGAGGATGACCACTCCAGGAGAATCAGAGAGTATCAGCAGTGTCTCTTAGACCAGAACAGGTGTGTTTCTCACAATGGCTGATTCGTATGATGAAATTTGAAAGAGCTGCCTATTGCTGATTTTGCGTATCGCATGTGCACAGCAGATATCGTAGGGTGGCAGGTAGCCTTGCGGTTAGTGTTGGGCCAGTAACCAAAGGGTCGCTGGTTAGAATTACATATATATATATAGAATTACATATTATATATAGAATATATATATATAGAATTAGAATTACATAGCCATCACGGTTGACAACTCCATTGTGTCCTCCTCCCAGAGTGCTAAGAACCTTGGCGTGATCCTGGACAACACCCTGTCGTTCTCAACTAACATCAAGGCGGTGACCCGTTCCTGTAGGTTCATGCTCTACAACATTCGCAGAGTACGACCCTGCCTCACGCAGGAAGCAGGGCAGGTCCTAATCCAGGCACTTGTCATCTCCCGTCTGGATTACTGCAACTCGCTGTTGGCTGGGCTCCCTGCCTGTGCCATTAAACCCCTACAACTCATCCAGAACGCCGCAGCCCGTCTGGTGTTCAACTTTCCCAAGTTCTCTCACGTCACCCCGCTCCTCCGCTCTCTCCACTGGCTTCCAGTTGAAGCTCGCATCCGCTACAAGACCATGGTGCTTGCCTACGGAGCTGTGAGGGGAACGGCACCTCCGTACCTTCAGGCTCTGATCAGGCCCTACACCCAAACAAGGGCACTGCGTTCATCCACCTCTGGCCTGCTCGCCTCCCTACCTCTGAGGAAGTACAGTTCCCGCTCAGCCCAGTCAAAACTGTTCGCTGCTCTGGCACCCCAATGGTGGAACAAACTCCCTCACGACGCCAGGTCAGCGGAGTCAATCACCACCTTCCGGAGACACCTGAAACCCCACCTCTTTAAGGAATACCTAGGATAGGATAAAGTAATCCTTCTAACCCCCCCCCCCTTAAAAGAGTTAGATGCACTATTGTAAAGTGGTTGTTCCATTGGATATCATAAGGTGAATGCACCAATTTGTAAGTCGCTCTGGATAAGAGCGTCTGCTAAATGACTTAAATGTAAATGTTAGAATACCCGAGCAGACAAGGTGAAAAATCTGTCTGTGCCCTTGAACAAGGCACTGAACGCTAATTTGCTGTGGCTGACCTTGTATAAAAAAACATCTCACCGCACCTATCTATTGTATGTAACAATACAATTAAAATCTTCTGTTATGGTTGTTTTTGGGAATAACCCCCCCATATTTTTCTATGTTTCCATCTCTTAGCCTTCATAAGCAGTCAGTGGAAGAGACTCGCCGGCGTCTGGAAGAGTACCAACACACGCTAAGAAACTGCTATTCTGGTATAACTACGTCAACATGTCTCCCTCCTGGTACCACAGCCTGTCCTCTACCACACTTTAAAGTAGTGTGGTAGTGCCACTAGAACTCCCCTCTGGCTCTGCCCTTCTCCCCTGTCTCCCTGTAGCACTTAGTACCCACTCTAGAGCTCACACCCCTCTGGACCTCCCCACACGGGAGCCCTCCATCTTGGCTCAAACTCTCTTCCTTCCTGGCGCAACAGTCTGCTCGCATATCAACTCCAGGGCCTCACCAGTGCAGCTAGAACCCACCGCTAAAAGCCTGAGAGACCAAAGAGCAGGTGTTTCTGCTTGGCTGGCGGACAATGTGTTTAGTATTGTCACAGAGGACCTCCCTGAGAGGCTACCTCTACCTCGTTGGACCCCCAGTCCTACAGACCACATCCTGTTTCCCTCCACTCTACTCCACACATCCCACTCCCATCAAAAACGGACTCCATCCCAGCCATCAGCCCAACCCTTTCAGAAGAGTCAGCTACTCTCCCTGGGGAGGCCCCGGTGAAGCCTGGGCCTGTCCTGCGGGCCTCAGCCAGGTCTGGGGAAGAGGTGGAGAGGCAGAGGCAGGAGATACGCGAGGCCCAGAGGGAGCAGGAGGAAGAACGGAGATGGCTGGAGGAAGAGCAGAGGGAGGATTTACAGGCACTGCTCACTGCTGATGAGACACAGGTGAGGAAACAAACAATACCTGAAGGGTTTTACCTGCTGTTACTAAGACAGGGCCACTATTGGTTTAAAGTGATTCAAAAAATAAGAGTAACACTAACATATAAAATAAATAGGTAGCCCAAACATGTAAATTATTTCAATGAAATTGCGTGGATATACTCTTGTCTACTGACTCTAAAGTAGTTTACCAGACTTCTGTGTCTGCCGGTCTCTCTCTGTGTCGGTGTGTGTGGCTCCCCAAGCCTGGTCCAGAGATCGCTGATGGTTTGGGGTCAAAGGTCCTGGGGTCAGAGCGTGTCCATCTGATGGCAGCTCTGCTCAGGGCCATCGAGTCCAATGGGCAAACATCATCTGTAGAAGTTAATCTGAGCCAAGACAACACACTCAATGTCCAGAGTTCACACCCAGACAGACCTGCCCCTCACCAACTTCCCCACCACCACCCCCGAGCAGCCAAACCCCCGGTGGCCCGTGCCAGGCTGGCCGTCATGGAGATGACAGAGCAGCATGAGCTCAGTGCCATCCAGGAGGTGGAGACGCCAGCTAACGCCAGCCTGATCACAGGTCGGCCAGCCAGCCACACACTCAGGGGGCACCATACACTACACCAAACGTGGCAGTGGTCAGCTCTGGTAACCACTTGTATACATTCTTCATAAACAAGGGTGTATCTCTAACCAGCTACTCTGTGCTGTGTCCACAGGTCCAGAAGGGAGTGTGAGGCTGTCTCGTATTGAAAGGGCATTCCCAGAAGAACAGGACCACTCGGCCCACTCTGAGAGAGGTCACTCCAGCACCTCTGTGTTCAGTGTAGGGGAACACACAGCTGGGAGTGAGACATTAACCGGGTCTGGTAGATCCAGCAAGCTATCCTGGAGAGAGAGATTACGGCTGGAGGCTGGTGCCTCTCCTGAACCTGGTAAGGAAAGGAGGAAATGGATGAAGGGGAATAGGAAGTTATCTTATGCCAGGGTGGTTACCACAGGAGTATATGACAGGGATCCTTTCACTTAGATTTAGACTGATGGTCATGGGGTCCTCTGACATTTTCATTCACTCTAATCCAACTATTATTTTTCCTGGATCCCACCCCAGTCTGCACAGAACAGTCTCATCACTCCTCTGAGTTTGGGAGAGGTGTCCCTGGAAAATCTCCTGAGGCAAGTTTAACCCATGATTTATGTCTGAGGGTTTTTACTGGTTATATTTGGCTCCCTCGGAGGTCCACCATATTGTGGATAAATTGAGGAGTTATCAAATCTGAGTGTTTATGGTCTGTCCTACAATGCCCATGATATTGCTTGAGAATAAGTTTGTTGTATTTGTGTCTTGTGTTCGTGTCTGGATTCCTGTTTCCTTTCTGAGCGATGATGTAAATCAATATTGTCCTGAAGTATATTTGAAATATATTTAATGATGGTTTCTACACTTGAACTGAGCTCTCTGTGTGTGTGTGTGTGTCTGTATTTTCTTTCTGAGCCATGATGTAAATCAAATATTCCTGAACTATATGTGAAAACATATTTCATGAGGGTTTCTACACTTGAACTGAGCTCTTTCCACAGTATTATTTACAGTGCATTCGGAAAGTATTCAAACTCCTTGACTTTTTCCACATTTTGTTACGTTTGTTAGGTTCTAGTTATCAGAGTAAGAACTCGACGGACACTATGAAAACTTAAACCAAGTTTATTCCTCCCAAAGGATCGAACAGCTAAATCGACAAAAACATGTTTACAATAGTGGTGGTATATATATACCACTTTGAGTCTCCTCCTCGCTAAACATTGTATATTTATTGCTAGGCAGGAAACTAAGTGAAACTGCAAACTTGTCCTTCTCCCTTAACCTGACCTGACCCCTTCATCACTAATCCATGACTCTCTCTCCTCTTATCAATGCCTGCCACATGATCGTTTTCCCTACACTCAGTACATTCCAAGCTTAATTGCACACCATATACTTTCCTCCTACCATTAACTTCTGGTGTAGACCCTCTAAAGCATAGCACTCAATATTTCAATAGAATACCTGATAGAACCCAGAATCCATCACGTTACAGCCTTATTCTAAAATTGATTACATAGATTTTTTCCCCTCATCAATCTACATACAATACCTCAGAATGACAAAGCAAAAACAGGTTTTTAGACATTTTAGCAAATTTATAAATAAACTGATAGCACATTTACTTAAGTACTCAGTACTTTGTTGAAGAACCTTTGGCAGCAATTACAGACTCAAGTCTTCTTGGGTATGACTCTACAAGCTCGGCACACCTGTATTTGGGGAGTTTCTCCCATTCCTCTCTGCAGATTCTCTCAAGCTCTGTCAGTTGGGATGGGGAGCGTTGCTGCACAGCTATTTTCAGGTATCTCCAGAGATGTTCAATCGGGTTGGGCTCTGGCTGAGCCACTCAAGGACATTCAGAGACGAAGCCACGCCTGTGTTGTCTTTGCTGTGTGCTTAGGGTCGTTGTCCTGTTGGAAGGTGAACCTTCCCAGCCTGAAGTCCTGAGTGCTCTGGAGCAGGTTTTCATCAAGGATCTCTCTACTTTGCTCCGTTCATCTTTCCCTCGATCCTGACTAGTCTCCCAGTCCCTGCCACTGAAAACATCCCCACAGCATGATGCTGGATGCTGCCACCCCCATGCTTCAATGTAGGGATGGTGCCAAGTTTCCTCCAGGTGTGATGCTTGGCATTCAGGCCAAAGAGTTCAATCTTGGTTTCATCAGACTAGAGAATCTTGTTTCTCATGGTCTGAGAGTCTTTAGGTGCCTTTTGGCAAACTCCAAGCGGGCTGTCATGTGCCTTTTTTACTGAAGAGTGGTTTCTGTCCAGCCACTCTACCATAAAGGCCTGATTGTTGGAGTATTGCAGAGATGTTTGTCCTTCTGGAAGGTTCTCCCATCTCCACAGAGGAACTCTGTCAGTGACCATCGGGTTATTGGTCACCTTCCTGACCAAGGCTCTTCTCCCCCAATTGCTCAGTTTGGCCGGATGGCCAGCTCTTGGAAGAGTCTTGGTGGTTCCAAACATCTTCCATTTAAGAATGATGGAGGCCACTGTGTTCTTGGGGACCTTCAATCCTGCAGAAATGTTTTGGTACCCTTCCCCAGATCTGTGCCTCGACACAATCCTGTCTCGGAGCTCTACTGACAATTCCTTTGACCTCATGTCTTGGTTTTTGCTCGGACATGCACTGTCAACTGTGGAACCTTGTATAGATAAGTGTGTGTGCCTTTCCAAATCATGTCCATTCAATTGAATTTACCACAGGTGGACTCTAATGAAGTTGTAGAAACATCAAGGATGTAAATAAGGTATTTCTAGTCTAAATTCTAAAAACCTGTTTTCGCTTTGTCATTATGGGGTGTTGTGTGTAGATTGAGGAAAAACATGTATTTAATCCATTTTAGAATAAGGCTGTAACGTAACAAAATGTGGAAAAAGTAAAGTGGTCTGAACACTTTCTGAATGCACTGTATATACACTCGCTATGTTATCAAACCTTGTCTAACCCTGGTGTCTTCCCCTGTGTTGTGTCCCTGTCAACTGTTTTGTCCAGTTGGAGAGCCTGTCCTTCCAGTCAGCTGGTAGACCCTCAGAACCAGACTACCTGTCCTCCACCACCATCTCTTCTGCCAGCTTCGCCACCACTGACCCTGAACACACCTCCACCAAAATAGGTGTGTGTGTGACTTGTTTGTAAGCCTAATCAATTATCTATCCAGGCCAGTCATGTCAGAAATTCTTATTGATAAATGATAGTTGCATTTAAAATGGAGAAATCTAATCGTCTGTTTTATTTTCCCCCCCTATAAGACTCTTCCCTGCTCTTGGCTGGGTTTGGAAGAGGGAAAAAATCATCGGTCAATGGCTCCTCTTCGCGAAGACACAATTCCTGTAGGGACGTATCTGGTCCTGGGTCTCCCATCTCAGACTCACTCCTACACGGCAGCAGTATTCAGCGCATCATAGACAAATACACCAGGGAGTTCAACCTGGGAACCAGATGGGTACACACACAATTTTAATCTTTCTTTTTGATTGCAGTATCCTACCCATGGGAATTTCCAAACAGCAGCCTCTTACAATTCCCCTTCCTCTCTAATTATTTTTCCTCCTCCCACCCACGTTCCTCTGCAGTGATAGAGGGGTCAGTGTTTGAGGAGCCCAGCTTCTCTGTGTCCCAGCAGCAGCAGAAGCCCCGGTCAAAGCAACTGCAGGAGAATGAGGGACCAGACAGGTCACCTGTGTGGGGGGCCCGACCCACACACTCTCCCCTTGGACACCGAGTCAGGAGCTCAGAGGCACGACCAAGTGGGTTCATCCACACCCTCACACTCCATTCAATGGCAATATGGGTTCAGAGTAAATACTCAAATTTTGTTGTTTTAGTATCAACATTGACTTTTTTAAAAATCTTATTCAGGAATGGGACAGCACTGTCAACCGGATCATAGATCGCCTCTCAGACAAGTCCTCCTCATTGGCTCTGGACCAGGGGCAGGACTCCACTATCAGCCCAATGATTCGCCAGCTCTCAGGTCAATCAACCTCACTGGACCACGGGTGGGATTCGACTTTGAGCAGAATGATTGGTGGACCCTCCAATCAATCAACCTCTGTGAGCCAGCTGATTGGTAGGATGCGACTGGACCAGTCATCCCAGTGGCTGGATGAAGGCCAGGATGAGAGCTGGATTATGGGGCCTCAGGTTGGAGAGCTGGATGAGTCTGCTTCCCAATGGAGTGGGAGCTCAGGTAACAGTAATATTCCATCCATATTCATTGACGGTCTGCTTAGGGTGTGTTGGTTTGTGTTATTGCATGTCTTATTTCAGTGTGCAAGAGCACATTTCTTGCTAATGCTGTACTGAACCCCCCCTACATTAGGAGCTGATGGGTCAAACTTCCTAGGCTGGGTGGATTTGAGAAGCTCGGGCCAGACAGGAGTCTCATCTGACCGAGAGGGAGCCCCTGAAGCCCATTCACTGAGCAGCTCCTTTCTCCCTGGACTGGAACCTCTGCCACACTACCAGTGCCTGCAGCGCTCTGGCACCAGCTCCCAGGAAGTAGACAGGACTGGGGGTAAGTCTATTCGAGATGTTTTCTAATGATGAATCAGGATTTCCTGATAAAAAAAAATATATATATTTTTTTTTTTGTAAAAAAATAATTCTGACCTCATCCTCCATTTCCTACATCGTTGACCCACCTAACTAGTATTCCCCTTTCCCTCATTTGTTGTGATGGTATGGCTGAGGTACTAGGTTCAGACTGTTAATCATATTTTACTATGTTCTGTCTCTGTGGATCCAGCCTCTGACTCCTTCCACCCCCTCCTGGCTGAAGTAACACACAACGAGACCGCTGAACCGTCCATGACCTTTCACCTTCCAGAAGAGGAAGTGGAGGGGCCATGTTTCCACGAAGAAGAAAGTGACCATGAAGCACCTGCAGGGGACCTTGAAATCTCTGCATGCTCAGAGGAGTTTGTGGACAACACTTGGTCTGTCACCTCTGACCCCTCTCCTGAGTGCCTGAGAGGAGGGGAGGAACCACCTCAGCCATCGCCTACCCTGTACGACTCCTTGTACCAGCTGACCACGTCCCAGTGCCTCCCTCATAACTCTGCTCTGGGTGTATCCCCAGGAGCAGCAGTGGGGGGTCTGGCAGCATGTTCCCTCTCAGGCGCCTCTCTCTGTGAAGATGTCCCCACTTTGGACAAGCCACTTGAAGGCGGGGATACTGATATGGAGAGCACACCAGCACCTCAGACAGTTGACCAAGGAGGTGCTATTATTAAGGACCTGGGTGCAGGAGAGCCGGATGTCCAGCTATGTTCAGAGTCAAAGATCAGCCCTCCCATCTGGGAGAGAATAATGGTATGTCATTACATATAATTCACTATTCAAATGTTTCAGACTATTGGTCCAGTGAAGGGGTTGTTTAACGGATGTCACTCGAGGCGGGCTTTGAGAAGGTGTCTTTGATGCTAATAGTTGATCTTTGTGATTTGATGTCTTTCTCCTCTTCTCTCTTAGGTGGGCAGTGTGAAGGGGATAATGGACGATTCCATGCTGACCCTGGTGAGCCTGACAGACACCACATTTAAAGGACAACGGACTCGCTGAGGAAGGAGAGATGGATGAGGTATCAGACCAAGAAGGTATTGTGGAAAAGGTAATTGCCCAATGACCAGAGGAGTCTGTGAAGACTGAGCAACTGAATCTCGCTGTAACTTCCTCCTGTGCATGCATTTTGTTGGGTAGTCTCTGACCTTGGTGTGATGTTTTCTAGGAATCAGAGTGGACAGTGTTGCCAGAGGAGGACGCCAGCCTACAGGAGGAAGAGACAACCCCCTCTCATGCAGGTGAGAACCAGAAGACCTGAAACTTCTGACTCCTCTCTTTTCTTCTGAGTCCTTTCTTGGTCTGTACAAGATCCTGAAGTGCTTTAAGTACAGATGTGAATCCTTGTTTATACTTTTTCTCTTTCCATGGCAAGTAATGCTGCTGGAGTTCCAGTCGTGTCCCAGCGTGAATCTACAGGAGGCCTTCCAGGAGAAACGCAGAGCCCTGATCCAGAGGTCTGCCCACAGGGTGGAGGAGATTCAGGCCAAGACGGCTGAAGCCAAAGCAACCACCAGGGCCCAGTCTGACCCAACCACTGTTCAGCCATCCACTACTAAACCCAGGAGAGAGGGGAGGAGTGCAGAGTCAACCTATGCAGGAGTGGATGCCAAGCAGAAAAAGCAACAGCCAAAGCTCCAAACTCCCTTGCCCCCTCCCATGCTAGGTAACAATAGATGCGTCTAATATTGTGTTAACAACCAACCAACACATGGCAACTCTTGGGGAAGGAATGTGGGGTTAGTGATGGGTCAAACACTTGGTCTTAGGCGTTGTACTGTTACTGAACAGAGTCCTCTCTTTGTCCTCGGTGAGTGAAGCCAAGCTGAAGAAGGTTGGGGAGGTGAGGATCAGCACTCCTGAGATGATGTGTGTGGCTGACATGCGCCAGAGAACAGAGAGGTGACAAGTTCTTTCTATTCTGCTGGAACAAGACCCAACCACACATCACATTAACATGATATCCTACTCTGGTACCTAAGATGTTTTTTCAGTGCCACCCGTTTCTCTCATGGTCTCCCTGCAGGTTGTACAGCCGACTAGATGAGGTGAAGCTTCAGAAGGAGGTCAGGAGCAGACAGGAGGCATATGCCAAAAACAGGGAGAAGGCCAAAAAAAGGTCACACGGTAACATTTAAAATACCCCAAATTTTAAAGGAATTTAACATGATACTGTATCTGGCATTACTGTATATTGAATTAATTGAAAGTTGAAGTGGATTGATATACATCAACATTAGTCAGTTTGAATTGATATGATTTCTGTTTTCTCTCGTTACAGAAAACCTTACAGAAGCTACGGGCCAAGCAGTCTCCGCAATGATACTGAATATCAGTTTTATCTGTTGTCATGTGTGTTCTGTTTGCACTTATTTTGTACTTCCATGTGTTTTTGTACAGTTTAATCAGTAATGTAAAATATATTTTTAAAGTGTGTATATAATCTGCGTTCAGTCTATTCATCACAACTTACTACTGTGTTCACACAACAAAAGCAGCTAGTGCACTATTGCACCTTGAATACTGTAGGTACACACATTGCAATATGAGAATGTTATGTTGCCTGTAAAAATATTTTGGTTTTAGGTTTTTATAGCCAATAAGGTTGTTTGTTGCTGATTTTGCCTGTCCTTATAAGTTGTATTGTGGAAGGCCACTTGAACTGAAAAGATTGGAAAACGTCTAAACTTGTCACACGAAATAAAGGCCTCCCACCATTTTAAAAGGTGATACACTGGGGCATATTCATTACAAAACTTATCAAACGGAAGGAAACGGGAAGGGACCTACCCTAATTTGTTCAATAGAAACTCCTTTCGCTGTTTGCTTCCGTAATGAATACGCCCCAGCTCATTATATCGTGGTATTGTTGAATACTTATTGGCTTGAAGGGCATTCTTGAGCGCGCATTATTTCCCTATAACACACAGTATATTTGCACGGTAGAATTCAATGGATATAGTTCCGTCTTACATGTTCTATGTTTGAGCTGCTTTTGAAAGCAAAAGTCTAATTGAAAACCATTATTGGCATTGTTGAATTCGCTTTTCATAATGGCAAGCTAGTACTAAACAAAACTAGGAAGTCTGTTTGGTTACTATGGCAACTACTGTTCCTATCTAGTGAACTTTCTAGCTACTTCTAGCGGTATAAAAAGGATAATCAACTCGGGACTATGCGTTCTCCGGAAAATAATGCAACTCTGTGGAAGGTCACTCCGCTAGCACGTCGTGGAACATATACTGTACCTTCCACGTCATTCATTATTTTCCAAAGAACGCATAGCCCCTCGTTGATTCCCCCTTATTTAACAATAGATTGGAGTATACAGTATTTCTAAAACCATGTGTAGGTTACCACTTAATCTGTATCCATACCCATTGGATGCAGTGATCACAATATAGTAGCTATATCTAGGAGAACCAAGGTTCCAAAAGCTGGGCCTAAAATAGTGTACGAAAGTTTTTGTGTAACTCTTATGTGGATGATGTACAAAATATTTTTTGGTCTGATGTGTTTTAATAAGGAGCATCCAGATGCTGCACTTGATGCATTTATGAAATTGCTTCTTCCAATTATTGATAAACATGCACCTGTTAAGAAACTGACTGTTTGAACTGGTAAGGTTCCATGGATTGATGAGGAATTGAAAAACTGTATGGTTGAAAGAGATTGGGCAAAAGGAGTGGCTAATAAGTCTAGCGGCACAAATTGAGAAATTATATGACTTAACTTAAAGAAACTGTATTATGAAGCCAAGATCAATGATATAAAGAATGATGGAAAAAAACAACATTTTGGCTTACTTTAAATGAAACTATGGGCAGAAAGACAAATTTAACTCCATCTTTAAGCTAATCAGATCTTATTCATCACAACCATTTGATGTTGGCAATTATTTTAATGATTACTTATTTGGCAAAGTGGGAAGACTTAGGCAGGAAATGCCAACAACGAACAGTGAGTCATTGTATTCATGCATAAAAAAACAAATTATGAAAGAAAAGCATTAAGTTACAATTTTGTGAAGTGAGTGTGGGACAGGTGGAAACATTATTGTTATTGATCAATAATGACAAACCTGGCATTGACAACTTAAATGGAAGGCTACTGAGGATGTTAGCTGACTCTATGACCACTGCTATCTGTCATATCTTTAATCTTAGTCTAGAGGTAGGTGTTTGTCCTCAGGCCTGGAGGGAAGCCAAAGTAAATCCGCTACCCAAGAGTGGTAAAGCAGCCTTTACTGGTTCTAACAGCAGACCTATCAGCTTGCTACCAGCTCTGAGCAACTTTTGGAAAAAAATTGTGTTTGCAAATACAATGCTATTTCTCTGTTAAACCTCTACAGTATCGGTGCCCCCCCCCCTACGTTAAGCTAACGTAGGCTAATGTGATTAGCATGAGGTTGTAAGTAACATGAACATTTCCCAGGACATAGATACATCTGATATTGGCAGAAAGCTTAAATTGTTGTTAATCTAACTGCACTGTCCAATTTACAGTAGTTATTACAGTGAAAGAATACCATGCTATTGTTTGAGGAGAGTGCACAATTAGGAACTTGAAAATGTATTAATAAATCAATTAATAATCAGGCACATTTGGGCAGTCTTGATACAACATTTTGAACAGATATGCAATGGTTCATTGGATCAGTCGAAAACTTTGCACATACACTGCTGCCATCTAGTGGCCAACATCTAAATTGCGCCTGGGCTGGAATAAGACATTATGGCCTTTCTCTTGCATTTCAAAGATGATGGTACAAAAAAAATACAAAAAAACACTGTTTTTTTCCTTTGTATTATCTTTTACCAGATCTAATGTGTTATATTCTCCTACATTTAATTCACATTTCCACAAACTTCAAAGTGTTTCCTTTCAAATGGTATCAGGTCCTGAGCTACAGGCAGTTAGATTTGGGTATGTCATTTTAGGCGAAAATTTTAAAAAGGTGCGGATCCTTAAGAGGTTTTAACAAATTGACAACAGCCTTTCAGCATGCTTAAAGGAAGGGGCACTCAACATGTACTGTACTGACACAAATTACTGATGATTGGTTGAAAGAAATTGATAATAAGAATATTGTGGGAGTTGTTCTGTTAGATTTCAGTGCATTGATGTTATTAACCATAACCTGTTGTTGAGAGAACTTAGGTTTAATGGCTTTTCAATCTCAGCTCTGAATCCACGATATGGCAATCTAAAATAACTCAAAGGGTTTTCTTTAATGGAAGATTCTCTAATGCCAAACCTGTAGGGTGTGGTGTACCGCAGGGCAGTTCTCTAGGCCCTCTACTTTTTTCTATTTTTACCAATGACATGCCACTGGAATTTAACAATGCCTGTGTGTCTATGTATGCTGATGATTCAACCATATACGTGTCAGCATTCACAGTTAATGAAGTCCCTGAAACCCTTAACAAGGAGTTGCAGTCCATTTTGGAATGGGTGGCCAGTAATAAACTGGTCATGAACATCTTTAAAACTAAGAGCATTGTATTTGGTACAAATCTTTCCCTAAGCTATAGACCTCAGCTGAATCTGGTAATGAATGGTGTGGCTGTTGTACAAGTTGAGGAGACTAAATTACTTGGCATTAGCTTAGATTGTAAACTGTCATGGTTAAAACAAATAGATTCAATAGTTATAAAGATAGGGAGAGGTTTGTCTGTAATAAAGAGATGTTATGCTTTTTTGACACCACACTCAGCAAAGCAAGTCCTGCAGGCGCTAGTTTTGTCTTATATTGATTATTGTCCAGCCATGTGGTCAAGTGCTGCCAAGAAAGACCTACGGTGCATTCGGAAAGTATTCAGACCCCTTCCCTTTTTCCACATGTTGTTACATTACAGCCTTATTCTCAGCAATCTACACATAATACCACATAATGACAAAGTGAAAACAGGTTTTAGAAATTTTTGCATGTTTATAAAAAAGAAGAAAAAACAATACCCTATTTAGATAAGTATTCAGACCCTTTGCTATGAGACTTGAAATTGAGCTCAGGTGCATCCTGTTTCCATTGATCATCCTTGATGTTTTTACAACTTGGAGTCCACCTGTGGTAAATTTAATTGATTGGACATGATTTGTAAACTCACACACCTGTCTATATAAGGTCCCACGGTTGCCAGTGCATGTCAGAGCAAAAACCAAGCCATGAGGTCAAAGGAATTGTCCATAGAGCTCCGAGACAGGATTGTGTCGAGGCACAGATCTGGGGAAGGGTATGAAAACATTTCTGCAGCATTGAAGGTCCCCAAGAACACAGTGACCTCCATCATTCTGAAATGGAAGAAGTTTGGAACCACCAAGACTCTTCCAAGAGCTGGCCGCCCGGCCAAACTGAGCAATCGGGGGAGAAGAGTCTTGGTCAGGGAGGTGACCAATAACCCAATGGTCACTGACAGAGCTACAGAGTTCCTCTGTGGAGATGGGAGAACCTTCCAGAAGGGCAAACATCTCTGCAGCACTCCACCAAACAGGGCTTTATGGTAGAGTGGCTGTACGGAAGCCACTCCTCAGTAAAAGGCACATGAGAGCCCGCTTGGAGTTTGCCAAAAGGCACCTAAAAGACTATCAGAAACAAAGATTGAACTATTTGACCTGAATGCCAAGCATCATGTCTGGAGGAAATCTGGCATCATTCCTACGGTGAAGCATGGTGGTCGCAGCATCGTGCTGTGGGGATGTTTTTCAGCGGCAGGGACTGGGAGACTAGTCAAGATTTACATTTAAGTCATTTAGCAGACGCTCTTATCCAGAGCGACTTACAAATTGGAAAGTTCATACATATTTATCCTGATCCCCCCGTGGGGAATGAACCCACAACCCTGGCGTTGCAAGCGCCATGCTCTACCAACTGAGCCACACGGGACCGTGTCTAGGGCAAAGATGAACAGAGCAAAGTACAGAGAGATCATTGATGAAAACCTGCTCCAGAGCGCTCAGGACCTCAGACAGCTGTCAAAGGTTCACCTTCCAACAGGACAACGACCCTAAGCACACAGCCAAGACAATGCAAGAGTGGCTTCGGGACAAGTCTCTGAGTAAAGGGTCTGAATACTTACGTAAATGAGAGATTTCAGTTTTTTCTTTGTAATAAATTTGCAAACGTTTCTAAAAACCTGTTTTTGCTTTGTCATTATGGGTTATTGTGTGTAGATTGATGAGAGAAAAAAACAATTTAATCCATTGTAGAATGAGGCTGTAACGTAACAAAATGTGGTAAAGGTCAAGGGGTTTGAATACTTTCCGAATGCACTGTAGTTAAGCTGCAGCGGATCCAGAACAGAGCGGCACGTCTTGCTCCTTATTGTAATCAGAGGGCTAATATAAATACTATGCATGCCAGTCTCTCTTGGTTATGTGTTGAAAATTCCTAATTGTTTGCATAGTCAACTTACGCACAGCTCTGACACACACTTACCCCACCAGACATGCCACCAGGGGTCTTTTCATAGTCCCCAAATTCAAGAAAGCGTAGAGTATTATATAGAGCCATTATTGCATGGAACTCCCTTCCATCTCAAATTGCTAAAATATATAGTCTCTCGTTCGTTCGTTCGTTCGTTCGTTCGTCCAGGCTACATGTTATTCTATTCCTGTGTCTCTCTCAGGCAGAGAGGAGTCGTGTGGCCAAGCAGCTGCAGGAGCAAGACCTCCTTCTGGAAGTATCCAGGCAGAACTTCAGGGGGCACTATCAGCTAAAGTTAAATTGCAGATGGAGCTGTGGGTGCTAAAGCTAATACTCATAGGAATTAATCATCTCTATGAATGAGGAATGAATAGGATCTCAATGATAATGCTAGCCACACACATCCACCACATCCTCTCTTTCTGCTCCACACGGAGACTCTGAAGGTTGACCATGCCCGACTACTGCAGAGTTCCGCAGTTGCCCAAGAGACAGTTGTCACTCAGCGGGAGCTTTTGGATCGTACCATTGAGAGGTTGCGAGGGGATCTGAACTCGTATGTAAAGGAAGCGGAGGTTGTGAGGACAGACAGGGACAGTGCAAAGACTGAGGTGCAGCTGCCATGTCTCTTAGAAAATACATAGCCTAAGAGTATAAGGTTGTTAAAACCTAACTGTGCTTTGCATTGTCTCTTTTTATAGTGTCTGTGGATGTCCTTAAATGTTACAGTATGTCCTTATCTCTCTGTCTTTGGGTCACAGATGTGCATTGTGGTCACCAAGCTAGAGGGTGAGAGGAGTGCTCTGGAAACGCAACTCGCTAAAGTCAAGGTACTGTACTGCCAAAGATCTCTGATGGGCCTCCGTATTATGAAATGGGTCTCCGCAGTATGAAAAGGGCCTCAGCATTAACAGTGAAAACACTTTGTGTCTGAATCTGACCATATCTTCCTTAACTGTCCTCTGTCCACTTTTCATCCTGTGTTATTGACAGTTGGAGGCAGGCAGTCTGAGCTCCACCTTGCAGAAGCAGGAGGAAGAGAACAGGAGGCTCATGGGAAAGCTGGCTGCCATGGAGCACCAGCAGGTGAGCGATCCATTCAGTATCTACAGACTGGGGTCACATCACTTTAAATCTGTCCATCCATAGTGAATGTGTGTTTGTATGTAACATACTTTCTCTATTATTATCTTTAATTTCCCCTCACCTCTCATCTCATGGTGTCCTCTTTACCCAAATTGCTCAGCAGCAGGTGGAGTAGATGCTGAAGGAGCTGACAGACAGTAAGAACAACCTGGCCTATGAGAAAGGGAAGCTACAGGTAAGGACTTTACACATAAAACCAGTGATGGAAAAAGTACCCAATTGTCATACTTGAGTAAAAGTAAAGATACCTTAATAGAAAATTACTCAAGTAAAAGTGAAAGTCACCCCGTAAAATACTACTTGAGTAAAAGTCTAAAAGTATTTGGTTTTAAATATACTTAAGTATGAATAGTAAATGTAATTGCTAAAATATACATTCGTATCAAAAGTAAAAGTATAAATAATTTCAAATTCCTTATATTAAGCAAACCAGACAGTATGAATTTCTTGTTTCTTTAATTTACGGAGAGCCAGGGGCACACTCCAACACTCGGATATAATTTACAAACGAAGCATTTGTGCTTAGTGAGTCTGCCAGATCAGAGGCAGTAGGGATGACCAGGGATGTTCTCTTGATAATTGCGTGAATAGGACCATTTTCCTTTTTTGCTAATCATTCAAAATGTGTCAGGGAAAATATATGGAGTGAAGGTAAAGTAGTCAAAAATATAAATTAGTAAAGTACAGATACCCCCCCAAAATGACTTAAGTAGTACTTTATTGGTATTTTTACTTAAGTAATTTATACCACTGACTAAAACACACCGACCACACCTGTTGATATGTGTGTGTTGATGTATCCTCATGTTGAAGTGTATTTCCTCCTAATGCTCTTCCTCTTCACCAGACCAGGAGGAGCTGCAAGCTTTAAGGGACACCCATGTAGGAAGTGTCCAACAACGCACATTGAGCTCTGTGTTAGAGGACAAGTACACACAGGTACACACACTCATGGTAGTAATGTGGTCATGTAGTAATGTGTTCATATGTCAAAAACAAGTTAACTCCCTAACATACACCTGTCTACTCTCCTACAGGTCAGCTCTGAAATTAGCACCCTAAAGACAACCTGTCATAAATTGGAGGCTCAGGCAGGCCCAGGCTGCAGTCCAGGTGAAGGAGGGGGAGGTGGTGCCGGCGATGTCAGCCAGAGACGAGACTCTCAGGGACAGCCAGACCCTGAGGGGACAACTGGACAAACTGCAGGAGCAGCATGGGGACAAGGTCAAAGGGCTAGTAAAATGGTTACCCAACCTGGGTCCTGGAGAGCTACTGGGTGTATGCATGCTTTTGTTCCAGCCCAGCACTAACTCACCTGATTCTGCTCTTTGTGTTTGTCCTGTAGCTGTGTGAGCTGGAGGGCTGGCTAGGTGTGTCTCGTCAGGGTGGGGGCAGTGTGGCTCAAACCCTGGAGAATGTTTTGGCCTCCCACTCCCGTCTGCAACACAACACTGAGTCTGTACAGAAGGAGGTGGGGCGACAAGAGCAGGAGCTAGCCTCACTCAGAAGAGATGGGTAGGTGTGTGTCTGTCTGTTGTGTATGTATATATGGGTGTATGTTTGAACAACCAATGTATTTGTCAGACTGCAGGGTCAGAGAGCGATGCAGAGGCTACAGGCAAAGGTGGAGAAGCTCCAAGAAAAACTAAATGGTAACTACATCCATTAATGAGTCATCAACACACATGTACCCACAAACAGCTCTTACCTTTTAATAGTCATAGTAGTTTACAAAGATACATTTGATTCTCTAGCTGGAACCCTTGCATAAGGCCTTGGATGTTGCAAGGCTGGACAACAAGAAACTAGCCCAGAGTTTGGAGCAGGTTGTGTTGGCCAACAGCACTCTGCAGGCCAACCTAGACCGAGCCAGAGACCAACCCCAGAACAACATCACACAGAGGTAACTAACTAGGACTAATGTAGATAGTGGGGGTTTATTTTAGTGTGGTTTAATTATGTGAAAGCGTACATGGTTACTTAGCATGAATGTGACATTCATGTCTAAATTTTGCATGTCTATCAGAGAGACGGAGCTGGCTGAGGCCAGAACAGAGAATGGTCGATGGTCAGAGCATCTGGAATCTATGAAGCTTCAGATAAGGAAAGAGAGGGACTCTGTGAAGAGGTTGTCACAGAGAGAAATCTCAGAGGTACTGCACTCTCTCTCACACTCCATCATCAGTCAGAACTCATGAACATGAACATGAAATATCATCCGGCCTCGTTCCTCATCACTCTTTATTTCTGTCTTTCCCTTCTGTTTATGTGTCTCTCTCTTTCTCTTCAGTTGAGAAATGCGCTTGCGGATTTGTCATCTAGGTCAGCTGACCTCTCCAGGGCCAATCAGGAGCTGCGGGAGAAGATGTCTGAGTTGGAGAAAGTGGTGTCCAATCAGAAAGCCTGTCTTCTCAGAGATCAGAAGACACAGCTCAAACAACACCTGGATAACAGAGCCACTCTGGGCAACTCTCAGAAAATAGAAGTATCTACAGCACTATCTAATATATCAAATCAAAGTGTGTTGGTGGCGTACATCGTTTAGCAGATGTTATAGCGGATGCAGTGAAATGCTTATGTTACTAGCTCCTAACAATGAAGTAAAATGTCAAACACAAATAGTCAACAACAAAAAAGTGAGTGCACACAGTTCATCATGCAAATGCAACAGAAAGGTGCTTTCCTCTCGTATCCCTTTATCAACTCTCACTTATAATGCCATGAGTCTGCAGTCCTCTCAGCTTTTAATGCATTCTTTGTTTGGTGTTTCAGCGGTACTTCTTTACCACAGTTCTCCCAAAGTGACTCCATTAAACTCAATGAAAGATAGACTCTAGAGTGCTAGGAAGTGCTAAAATCACTGAGTGACTAGTATGTCTTAACTGCCTGTGAAATTCAGAGAATTGTCCAATCTGTAGGAGTAGGAATTACAGCTATTCATTAACTTATCAAATATTTAAGTCCTCACACCCTCTGAGAAAGCCTCTTAGATCTAAAAGCACTATCGGGTAAATGTTTGGTTCTCTAGAGGGGGTTTAAAGACCTGAGAATTTTCTCGGTTGCAGGCACAGACTATTCACATTTTTCAGGGAAGGAGATTTCTAATAAAAAGGAGGTATTGAGTAAATTTTCTGTACAAAAATCTCTTTGTAATGGCGATTTAAAGTGCTCCACCAAAGTTAACAAAGACGTGCAGAACTGTAGCTGGAAAAACATCATCAAGGCTGGAACCATCCAATTTTATATTTTTGAAATACGGTCACGACTTTGCCCTGAGCATTTTTATAAGCACACACCTTATTGAAACCTCTTGGTGGGAATGTTAAGCACAGTTATGTGATCCAAATAACTTTGTCAGACACTTTATGAAAATTGCCTGAGGTGTTTGTCTCAATGGGGTTATTCTGTGTCTTGTCAAAGAGAGTGGTGTTGTCTTACAGACAGTTACCCAGCGGCTATGGGGATGTGTATCTGAACAGGGGATGAGAGCGGTTCCGGACGTAGACACATAAGTTCTCTATTTTATTCTTGTCATGTTCCAGACTCTGTGTGATAGCAGGCCTCCAGAACCACCAGAGTGGGAGAGATGGAGATCCACCATGCAATGCTGGGAGACCAAGAGCGAGCTGGCTTGCATCGCAAGTGGATACAAACCTGGTGGGACATATGCGCTAACACACTGACACACACAACAAGATGTGCATACTGTATAGTGCATACATACACACAACTAACACACACAACTAGTGGACCAAGGCACATGGAGAAACCAGCCCCTCACAGTGATCCCATTTATTTATTTAAAACATTGAACACCAAGAAATATGAGCGAGCACGAGCAGCCACATATATGAGATAGCAGTCACATATATGAGATAGCAGTCACATATATGAGATAGCAGCCACATATATGAGATAGCAGCCACATATATGAGATAGCAGCCACATATATGACATGGCAGCTGAATGCTGAGAACTGTGTGTGATGTCATCCTTTTATCTCAGTCTTAACTGTAAAGCTGGTTTTGAACATGCTGTTTTCAGAAAAAGAACTGTACAATTATAACTTATACATAGATTGTTCTTATTTTTTAGATTCTTTATACAAAATTATAATATATTTTTTATATCACTGTACAAATGTTTTTTCTTTTTTTCTCTGACTTGACTGGAGTCACAGTTTTGTGTGTACAGCATGTAGATGATTTGTTATGACCGTGGAATATCAGTCATATTGATCCTTCCTTTGAAAGCTTCTTGGCTATGCAGACCAGGCCAGGGGCATTCATCAAAGTTCATCAGAGAGAGTATGTGCTGTATCAAGGAAGGCCCCGGAGTTAACATAATCCAATAGGAAGGCCCCGGAGTTAACATAATCCAATAGGAAGGGCTCCGAGTCCATAATGTCAAATCGAAATGACTCTCAGTTGAAGTTGTCCAATAGGATAGATGAAGTTGTTCAACAGGACCATGCTTCCATCTTAGAAACACAGTCTTCTTGCTAAAGAATCCATACTCTAGGGTATGACAGTGAGACATGGGGTTGTGAGGAGTTTGGAGTATCCGGTGGATCGTGAAGCATAGTTCACCATGATTTACACTAAGGTAGGAGTGGAGAGGTTAAGGGTTTAGACGGACTAATCCATGATGTTCCATCACTATTCTTTGGCACTTTGGCCACTGGACACACACTTAGCTACAAATCCTGAGCAAAAGGTCACTATGGATTCCACTCTCATTAAAAAAGGGACCTTCAAAACCGTACAAACACACACATACTCACAGTAACACCATTCCAATGATGTCCACAAGGCCAAGACCAGACAAGAAACAACAGTCAAGACGAACAAGGACTCCACAGTGGAGACCACTTCTTTGTTCAGCCACTTGAGGGCAGCATGGCAGCACGGTGTCCACTATTTACCTCATAGAAAAGACTCACAAAAACATTGGCAGGCAACACACTGATCCCAGTGAGTGCAGTCCATACTGGCCATTGTCATTCAGGCAGTACAATCCCCATTCCCAATCCCTTCTACACAAAGTTCTTGATAACACCAACTCTGAACCTGTTGCATTAAATTGGATTTAATAACACTTGACTACTGTCAAAAGTGATTCAAATAATTATAATGAATTGACATCACACAAATCAAAACCAAAAAGGTAATCCCATGATACAGTACATCTGTTGAAAAAAATAGATGTATATCTACAAATATATAATTAAATGATATGCTTAAATGAGTGCAGATACTCACGTTGGGTGCCGGCACTGTTTATTTAGGTGTAAGAGCTCCACAATACTTTGAGCTAATATTTTATAAGAGAAACAGGAGCTCACGCAGTAGAACATTTGAGGTGCCGGTACTCTGCTCTGGGGAGCTCCTGCCCAAGTCAAGCACTGGATATCTACATGAGTAGACAGTGAAGTGATCATGGTTTTGCCTGGTGGTGATGACATTATTTGCTTGCAAATTCTGTGATAATAGGAAAAGGTAGTCCCAGGATTGAGATGGAAGTAAAAGTGAAACTGAACATAATGTCTGATAGGTTGGTTAGAAGAGTTTAGTTCAGGTCACAGGTAAGTTCTAGTTGTTGGTGGGTGGTGAAGTTCAGAGGTCAGTGTTGAGGGGTCACCATACAGAACATTTGTCGACAGGGTGCATGGGGGAACCCTTTGGACAGTGGAACACTCGGGCAAACTCATCAAACTGGGACACGCTGCCAATCACCCTGCAGAGGTAGAGGGGATAGAGAGAGAACAGTCCAATCGGAGAGGGGCGTCATATTAGGTATGGCCTGTGATAGGCTGATGCACATCAGGAAAGTGAGGAAGTGTATGTACCTGTAATGCTCTGGTGCGTGCTTGTCAGTCAGTAGCTGCAAGTATATGGACTGAGACCGTCTCTTCATACACCAGTTCTAATAGGAGAGAGGAGACAGCAGTAAAGACCATAAAAAATATAATCTTTACTCCAACTAAAAATAAAAAGATTCCCAAGACTAAACAACAGTCTGTACGTAGTTGTTTGTGTACCTGTGCGAAGGCGATGAAGAGTAGTTGTTCATGTGTGTATTTGAGTCCAGGGAGAGGTCTTTCTGGACCATGTTCTCTGATCCACTTCTGATATGCCTGGAGAGTGGGAGAGAGTGTAACAGAGGATTGGAGAGATGGATGGAGAGAGAGATATATGAGACCTGGGCTTACAAACACACTGTAGCTTGTCATTAGTCCACAGAGATAGTGATTGAGAGCTCTATTTAATCTGTAACGCCAATGTTTTTGTGAGTCTTTTCTATGAGGTAAATAGTGGACACCGTACTGCTATATAAATGTTAAGGTCATTTCCGATTGAGCCGACATGCAATGTTTACCGTGAATGCAGTCTTCGCTAGAGCAGGAATATTTCTTTAAAATGTAAATCACGCTGTAAAGCTGATCTTCCGTGATGCTGATTGAATAGAGCCCTTACAGATGGTAATCAATATTGATTGACAGCTAGCACAGCCTATTGGAAGATTTCACTCACAAAGTAAGACAGTTTAAGGCCTCCCATATCTGCTATATTCTCCCCCAGAGTCAGACGGCCATTCACCTACAGACACACAGGGGAAAGATACCATTGCAACTCCCATTACAGGTGTGTGTGAGTGTCTAGTAAGCAGTGTAACAAGGTATGCTATGCACCCACCCTCTGGTTGTAGACGGTGAAGTTGTCGTAGAGTTTGACGATGCACTCTGCTTTCTTCTGAAACTTCTTGTATGACTCCTCCGTCCACCACTGCTTCAGGTTTCCATGGCGATCATACTGGCCACCTAAGAGAAAGATTACATAATTTAGCATGGTGGTCACTATTCGGCCATGCTGCAAGGTACAGTTGTTGGCTATAACCTTTTACTCTCTTGAGTCATTTGACTGATTTCATTGGTTGGGTTAAGGGGAGGCGGGACTTCCATACCTTGCAGCATGGTCTGATAGTGACGACCCACTTAGATGGGGGGCAAGAGGCTTGAGTTAGGATGACCAATGTGGACAAAAGACATGAACCCCTTATTCAGAACTGATATTGCACTGACATTACAGTTTTACTACTGTTAGGCTACTACTGGTCATGCCCCATTGGATTTTAATATTTTCTAGGACACGTGTAAGACAAAGAAGCGTTCTCTCACCCCAGTCATCATATCCATGTGTCAGCTCATGACCGATGATGGCTCCTATTCCTCCATAGTTCAGAGATCTAGAGGGAGGAGGGAGAGAGGGGATGAGTTACTAATCACTTAGCATATGAGGACAACAGCTTAATGTATTTATAATAACACATAACACAAACTGAAACTTTTTATCAGCCTGCAGTTCTAACCCGTCCTGAAGGGGACAGTAGAATGTTACATGAATCATAATCTGACCCATTGATATCATATCTAACTCTGTTAATAACTGAATAGAGGGAGAGTTCTGGCCACCTCTCCTTGACCTGGGTGGGTGTAGTCTGGCAGACCATGCAGATAGAGACTGATGCGATGCAGGGACTGCTCGAGGCCTCCGGCTATCCACATGACCAAGTCTGAAAATGACTTTCTGACAGGACGTCGATACCCTGCTGAGAGTTGCCCTCCAAACCTGAATAAACTAACTGGCTGAGTGAGGCTTCATTACCTGGGGCCTGATAGCAGCGCTGGACTAGCCTCAGTCTTCATGGCAGGTTAGGGCTACTGCAGTAATAACTCCAGGGAACGGTACCACGATCACACATCTAATATCATATTCCATTCATCAGTATGCATGGGTGGATGCAGCGGTCGTTTATGTGGAGTGGTAGTGATCACTTCTAATGGAATAAGTATGTGAATAAATAATACCGTGCCGTGAGAGTTGAGGGTTGCAGTATAGCTGTGATTGTGTTGTGATCATTAAGTGAGAGGGGAATGGTTTGGAGGTAGAATACGAGGGGTAATGTAAGGGGAAAGTAATGGTGTATAGGGGTTGTCCTGGACAACTACAGTACAGCGGGTGCAGGCTTTTGTTCCAGCCTAGTAGGCTACTAACTAACGCACTTGATACAACTAATCAATGTCTTGATTAGCAGTTGATTAGTTGAATGACTTCGAAATATTCAGTTGTACTCACTGTGGAAACTCAGGGTCGTACAGCGTGGGCTGAAGGATTCCAGCGGGAAATACTAAAAGTAAAGAAAGAGATAGCATAAGATAAAGAGTCAGGTAGATAGAGGGAGAGAAAGGGAGGGAGGGAGAGAGAGGTAGGGGAAAAAATTAGCTCGTGTGGCTGATGGCTGTGTTTGTCTGGCTCTCTCTGTCCTTTGCTGCCTGCTCTGTAACTCACCATTGATTTTTCTGTGAGGTAAATTTGATCCACGAGGCAGACGCAGACACCAATAGAGGCCAACACTGGTGGGAAAGTGAGGGGAGATGACAAAGTGTGTGGGGCGGAGGAAAGTGAGGGGGGCTGGTGTAAGTAAGTGAATGCAGAATACGTGAGTTAGGGCGTGTGGGTGCCTCATCACATGGATGGACCAGAAAGAAGAAGAGGGAGTGTGTTATCTTGTATATACTAAGAGCATTGATGTGCATTGGGATCACACACTGACTCACCCATTTGATTCTTGTTTGGGAGATAGTAGGCATTGAGGGCCTGAGGGGGAAGGAGCCACCTGAGAGGGAAACAGTCAATCAGGGGTTTATTAATCCTACATTCACTAAACATCTTCAAACAACAAGAGACACAGATACTTCTCAAGTGTCACAGGCAATTTATCTCATAACTTGAGATATTTTAAGGTGAAATCATTCAATATTTTGTCCAATATTGAGAGTTCCTGTCTGCACAAGAAAACAGTCCCTTCATCATAATCTTTTTAAATCCGGACACATTGATTTGTGGAAATTTCCCAAATTAATAACTTTGAAATTCAGAGATGCCCCTGTTCTGGTGGGAAAGACAAATGGCCCTACGGCAGCAGAGAGATGGGGACACCGATGGAGGCATGGGGACATGTTTTCTCTGCAGAGGGAGATAAGAATCATGAAAGGAGTGTATTTGTGATAAAGGAGGAAGACATGATTTGGCAGTACAGGGTGGAGGGCTTCAGCTTGTTTGGACACAAAATCAGTTTTGAGTGCTGTCCTAGGAGCACATTTTAAACAGTCACACAAAAGACAAGCTTATGGTATCTTCAATCACTTCTATTACTCTTGTCATAAAATGTAATGTTTTGTGTCAAGAGGTGCATATCATTTTGGTTCTGTGTGTAGTTGTGTTTAGTTGTGTTATTGTGACACTGAACATCTGGAGCAGTTGAAAGCATCACTCACGCAGTCTTGTCCACCTGCTTGTGGATCTTCTTGACAGACATCTTGATGTTGAACTTGATGCTGTTGAGGATGTTTTTGAAATAGGTATTTTCATCCACATCAAACTGGATAACAAATAACAGAGATGGAGAGAGAGTCAATAAGAGCAATAGAGGGAGAGAGAGAGTACGTCTGTGAGGGAGTAAAAGTTTTTTTTAGGGGGTGGATCAGCTTTAATATTGCGGATAGATTGTCACTTCCATCAATGTAATTGTCTACATCATTTCCAGTCCCCCATATATTTTTGGGATAAATATATATTTTTATACAGTACTGTGCAAAGGTTTTGGGCAGGTGTGAACATGCTGTAAAGTAAGAATGCTTTCAAAAATAGACATGTTAATAGATTATATTTATCAATTAACTAAATGCAAAGTGAGTGAACAGAAGAAAAATCTAAATCAAATCCATATTTGGTGTGACCACCCTTTGCCTTCAAAACAACATCAATTCTTGTAGGTACACTTGCACAAAGTCAGGGATTTGTAGGCATATAGTTAGGTGTATGATTAAACAGTTATACCAAACAGGTGCTAATGATCATCAATTCAATATGTAGGTCGAAACACAATCATTAACTGAAACAGAAACAGCTGTGTAGGAGGAATAAAACTGGGTGAGGAACAGCCAAACTCCGCTAACAAGGTGAGGTTGCTGAAGACAGTTTACTGTTAAAAGTCATACACCATATCAAGACTGAGCACAGCAACAATACACACATTTCAAGGCAGAAAGGGGTTTCCAGATGTGCTGTCCTGTCACGCCCTGACCTTAGAGATCCTTATTTAGTCTCTATGTTTGGTTAGGTCAGGGTGTGACTCGGGTGGGAAATTCTATGTTTTCTATTTCTTTGTTGTTTTGCCGAGTGTGGTTCCCAATCAGAGGCAGCTGTCTATTGTTGTCTCTGATTGGGGATCATATATAAGTTGTCATTTTCCGTTTGGGTTTTGTGGGGTGTTGTTTTCTGTTTAGGTTGTTTCCCTGACAGAACTGTGCGCTTTCGTTTTCTCTTTTTGTCATTTTGTTTGAGTGTTTTTGTGAACATTAAATCATGAACACTTTCCACGCTGCGCTTTGGTCTCATTCCGACGAAGAACGTTACATGTCCAAGCTCTTTTGAAGAAGCACAAAGAAACAGGCAACGTTGAGGACCCTAGATGCAGTGGTCGGGCCTGGAAACTTACTGCAGCAGATGAAAGACACATCGTGCTTACTTCCCTTCGCAATCGGAAGATGTCCAGCAGTGCCATCAGCTCAGAATTGGCAGAAAACAGTGGGACCCTGGTACACCCATCTACTGTCTGGAGAAGTCTGGTCAGAAGTGGCCTTCATAGAAGTCTTGCGGCCAAAAATCCATACCTCCGACGTGGAAACAAGGCCAAGCGACTCAACTATGCACGAAAACACAGGAACTGGGGTGCAGAAAAAATGTACATATTTGGCTGTAGCCAAATAGAGCGGTACACAAATGAGTGTCTGCAGGCAACAGTGAAGCATGGTGGAGGTTCCTTGCAAGTTTGGGGCTGCATTTCTGCAAATGGAGTTTGGAATTTGGTCAGAATTAATGGTCTCCTCAATGCTGAGAAGTACAGGCAGATACTTATTCATCATGCAATACCATCAGGGAGGCATCTGATTGGCCCCAAATTTATTCTGCAGCATGACAATGCAAATTAATTACTTAAAAATCATACAATGTAATTTTCTGGATTTTTGCTTTAGATTCCGTCTCTCGCAGTTGAAGTGTACCTATGATAAAAATTACAGACCTCTACATGCTTTGTAAGTAGGAAAACCTGCAAAATCAGCAGTGTATCAAATACTTGTTCTCCCCACTGTACATACATACACATACATACATACATACATACATACATACATACATACATACATACATACATACATATATATATATATAAACATACATATACACATATTTTTAGAACATACCTTCCTTTATTATTCCCCAAACCCTACCACCGGTCCCCCAACTGGAGTAAACTATTAAACGATAACACTTAGGCTTCTACTTCCAGCTTATACATACTATACACATTTTACAGACACAATCTATTGTACAGTGGTTATATTTTGTTTGTTTTTAGTCCTGGCCTTCCTCTATTTCTGATGTCCATTGACTTTGATTTCTATTTGCCATATATTTGTAACTGCTATTTCACAAAAGTAAAAGTTGTCTCACCCCGTACTCCTGGTCTATGAGCTCTGGTTTGAGGAGGAAGTCTGGATAGCCTGTCATCACCATCATATGCTGCAGCTGAGAGAGGGAAGGGAGAAAAGGGCCAGAGAAAAAAGAGGGGGAGAGAAAGAGAGAGTGAAAGAGAAGAGGGGGAGTGAAAAATAGACTGCAAATATTTAGCTGCCATATCCTTCATAGACCACACACACATGAGCAGACTGTTATAATGGGATTATACTGGAGACCCGTTTGTTTCAGCACATGCTCTAAAAGGATTAAGATCTTATATTCAGAAATTATTTGACAACATTCTCAGATAGGGATATAATAAACCAGTATTAGACAACATTCTCAGATAGGGATTTAATAAACCAGTATTAGACAACATTCTCTGATAGGAATTTAATAAACCAGTATTAGACAACATTCTCAGACAGGGATTTAATAAACCAGTATTAGACAACATTCTCAGACAGGGATTTAATAAACCAGTACTAGACAACATTATCTGATAGGAATTTAATAAACCAGTATTAGACAACATTCTCAGATAGGGATTTAATAAACCAGTATTAGACAACATTCTCAGATAGGGATTTAATAAACCAGTATTAGACAACATTCTCAGATAGGGATTTAATAAACCAGTATTAGACAACATTCTCAGACAGGGATTTAATAAACCAGTACTAGACAACATTCTCTGATAGGAATTTAATAAACCAGTACTAGACAACATTCTCTGATAGGAATTTAATAAACCAGTATTAGACAACATTCTCTGATAGGAATTTAATAAACCAGTATTAGACAACATTCTCAGATAGGGATTTAATAAACCAGTATTAGACAACATTCTCAGACAGGGATTTAATAAACCAGTATTAGACAACATTCTCGAATAGGGATTTAATAAACCAGTATTAGACAACATTCTCAGATAGGGATTTAATAAACCAGTATCAGACAACATTCTCAGACAGGGATTTAATAAACCAGTACTAGACAACATTCTCTGATAGGAATTTAATAAACCAGTATCAGACAACATTCTCAGATAGGGATTTAATAAACCAGTATCAGACAACATTCTCTGATAGGAATTTAATAAACCAGTATTAGACAACATTCTCAGACAGGGATTTAATAAACCAGTATCAGACAACATTCTCAGATAGGGATTTAATAAACCAGTATCAGACAACATTCCCAGATAGGAATTTAATAAACTAGTATTAGACAACATTCTCAGATAGGGATTTAATAAACCAGTATTAGACAACATTCTCAGACAGGGATTTAATAAACCAGTATCAGACAACATTCTCAGATAGGGATTTAATAAACCAGTATTAGACAACATTCTCAGATAGGGATTTAATAAACCAGTATTAGACAACATTCTCAGATAGGAATTTAATAAACCAGTATTAGACAACATTCTCAGACAGGGATTTAATAAACCAGTATTAGACAACATTTTCAGATAGGGATTTAATAAACCAGTATCAGACAACATTCTCAGATAGGGATTTAATAAACCAGTATTAGACAACATTCTCAGATAGGGATTTAATAAACCAGTATTAGACAACATTCTCAAATAGGGATTTAATAAACCAGTATTAGACAATATTCTCAAATAGGGATTTAATAAACCAGTATCAGACAACATTCTCAGATAGGGATTTAATAAACCAGTATCAGACAACATTCCCAGATAGGAATTTAATAAACCAGTATTAGACAACATTCTCAGATAGGGATTTAATAAACCAGTATTACACAACATTCTCAGATAGGGATTTAATAAACCAGTATCAGACAACATGCTCAGATAGGGATTTAATAAACCAGTATCAGACAACATTCTCAGATAGGGATTTAATAAACCAGTATTAGACAACATTCTCAGATAGGGATTGAATAAACCAGTATTAGACAACATTCTCAAATAGGGATTTAATAAACCAGTATTAGACAATATTCTCAAATAGGGATTTAATAAACCAGTATCAGACAACATTCTCAGATAGGGATTTAATAAACCAGTATTAGACAACATTCTCAGATAGGGATTTAATAAACCAGTATTAGACAACATTCTCAAATAGGGATTTAATAAACCAGTATCAGACAACATTCTCAAATATGGATTTAATAAACCAGTATTAGACAATATTCTCAAATAGGGATTTAATAAACCAGTATCAGACAACATTCTCAGATAGGGATTTAATAAACCAGTATTAGACAACATTCTCAAATAGGGATTTAATAAACCAGTATTAGACAACATTCTCAGATAGGGATTTAATAAACCAGTATTAGACTGATCCAGAATAAAATAACCCCTGCTTTCATCCTAAATGGTAATACAGCAGGCCTACAGTATCTTTTTGGTTATATATAAGGTAGTGTGGCATCCTGACCTTGGCCCTGGCTGCCTCCTTGGTCACCTCATCCATCCAGTCCAGCTCTTGCAGCCGGAGGTCCAGTGAGTGCTTTATGTCCTCTACCAGCTCCTGTACCTGTGGGAAGATAATATGGGTCGGAGGTTAGAGGTCAGTTGTCTAAAGGTTCCATTGGGAGTGGGCCAGAGAGATAGCTATATTGGGTACGCCCAACGCCAAATAGACCCTTCACCCCCTGCTCCTGCCCCTAGGCACTTTTCATAGATCTGAAACTGAAAGGATGGGTTAGCTGTCATATGTAGGAAATTCCAACATAAAGTGCCTAGGGCTAGGTTCTGGGGTTGAGGCTAGGTTGGCATTGAACACAACAGAGGGGGAGAGAGGGGTGAGACAGAAGGAGGAATAGAGGATGAAGAGCTTAAATAAAGAGAAGGTTCAGAGGGGTTAGAAATGCCATTGGAAACCACATCCCCTAGAATGAAGAAGACAATATATAGAGGCAGACTAGAAAAGAGTGGGTTAAGGTGTGACGATGGAAGAGTGGGATGGAGAGAGAGAGAGAGAGAGAGACATTTTCAATTCTACTTCACCAAACAATTACAGAAAGTAACAAAGAAAGAGAGACAGTCATAGACAGAGGGACAGAGAAAGAAGCTGCCCTACCTTGGCCCTGCTGTGAGGAGAGATGAGGAAACAGAGGGACAGAGAAGGAAGCTGCCCTACCTTGGCCCTGCTGTGAGGAGAGATGAAGAAACAGAGGGACAGAGAAGGAAGCTGCCCTACCTTGGCCCTGCTGTGAGGAGAGATGAAGAAACAGAGGGACAGAGATAGAAGCTGCCCTACCATGGCCCTGCTGTGAGGAGAGATGAAGAAACAGAGGGACAGAGAAGGAAGCTGCCCTACCTTGGCCCTGCTGTGAGGAGAGATGAAGAAACAGAGGGACAGAGAAGGAAGCTGCCCTATCTTGGCCCTGCTGTGAGGAGAGATGAAGAAACAGAGGGACAGAGATCGAAGCTGCCCTACGTTGGCCCTGCTGTGAGGAGAGATGAAGAAACAGAGGGACAGAGATAGAAGCTGCCCTATCTTGGCCCTGCTGTGAGGAGAGAGGAAGAAACAGAGGGACAGAGAAGGAAGCTGCCCTACCTTGGCCCTGCTGTGAGGAGAGATGAAGAAACAGAGGGACAGAGATCGAAGCTGCCCTACCTTGGCCCTGCTGTGAGGAGAGAGGAAGAAACAGAGGGACAGAGATAGAAGCTGCCCTATTTTGGCCCTGCTGTGAGGAGAGATGAAGAAACAGAGGGACAGAGAAGGAAGCTGCCCTATGTTGGCACTGCTGTGAGGAGAGATGAAGAAACAGAGGGACAGAGATAGAAGCTGCCCTACGTTGGCACTGCTGTGAGGAGAGATGTAGAAACAGAAGGACAGAGATAGAAGCTGCCCTACCTTGGCCCTGCTGTGAGAGGAGAAGTGTTGCTTGACGAAGAGTGCTCCCAGGGCCATGCCGAAGTGTTTGTTAGCCTGGGTGAGACACAGCATCCCCAGCTCCAGCTGACGCTCCGTACCATCAATCTCCCGGGAAAACTCATGGATGGTGCTCCGGAACGCCGTGGACAGGTGTTCACTGAGAGCTGCTACAATCCGCCACAGCATGTAGTTATGGAGAACCCTGGCAAGAGAGGGAGGAGGTAGAGAGAAGGGGGGAACGATGAGTTTTAGTTTTTAACAAGCCTTTTTTATATAATTAAGGAGTGCCCCTACAGAGATTCAATGTAGAATCCTCTGAAAAAGAGAGAAGCTAAAATCATAGAAGGGGGAAGACAGAAAAGGTGGACAGAGAGAGAGGGGGGGAGTAAAGCAAAGGAGATACAAGCAGGTTAGAGAAGAGGAGAGAGACCGAGAGTATCGGTGGGGGGAAGAGAGGAGAGATGGACAGCAAATGAAAAGAGTCCAAGAGTGACTCAGACGAGTAGAAGTAAAAAATAAATTAATGTGTATTTCATTCATGTATTCAAATGTTATTTTCTCTTCTCAGTAAAGTAAAGTTGTATTTAATGTGTTGAGGGATCCCACAGAATGAACATACCATTCTGTCCGCAGGACAATTGGCCCTGTCTCCTACTGCGAGACTACGCTCCACGTGAAACGCTTTTTGTTTTCTGTTTTTATTTTTGACACGCGTGCTGCATATTAAATCAAAATTGCTTTGGCAAGGCAGCCCCAGTGTCTCGCCAACAAAGCACTTCTGAAGTGAAATTAATTGAGAAGAGAGAGGGAGAGCGAGGAGGAGGGAGGGAGAAAGAAGAAGACTCAGTGTCCTTGTTCTTTTATACCTCTTATAATCAGTACAGATCAGTATGTTGTAGGTGTGGCAGCTTCGCTTGGTTTTGTGTGTGTGTGTGTTTGAGTTTGTTTACTTGGTTGAATAAAACACCTGTTTATTCATTTGGTGCAGATGACTTGTTTGCAAGGGGCATAGCTAGAGTGTGTGTGTGTGTGTGTGTGTCAAAATCTAATCCCAGATAGAGTTGGCGCGTGGGGTGTTGTGAAGATTTAGGAGACCTGTGAGATTAGATGGAAAAAGCTTTAGTAAAATGTATTCTAATGATCAAACAATAGCCCTGAATCACAATGGGATGGGAATTAAAAATCATTAGAAGACTGGATTGTAATGGAACCCATTATTAAGACAGAATACATTGTCCGTCCAGAATACCTGCAGACATTACCTTCTGTAATAATGGTCGTACAGTTTCTACCCACAGTCTAACTTCACTACTCACACAAACACACACAACCACATTCATACACACTTCCCATTGAGGTGAGTGATAGAGTGACAGACGGATGAGCAGAGAGAAAGGAGGGAATGATAGGGAGAAGAGGAGAGGTTGTAAAGAGACGCTGGTGTTGTCATTAATGTTTCAGCCTCATTGGACATCAGCTCATCTGGTTAATGGGATTGAATGCAGTTGTCTGGGTCTTGTCAATAGAACCCAGCAACATGGGCATTACACACACTGCCAAAGGGAGGGAGGGAGAAGGAGGGTGGGAGGAGAGAAGGGAGGGAGAAGGAGGGTGGGGAGAGAGAAGGGAGGGAGAAGGAGGGTGGGGGAGAGAAGGGAGGGAGAAGGAGGGTGGGGGAGAGAAGGGAGGGAGAAGGAGGGTGGGGGGAGAGAAGGGAGGGAGAAGGCAGGTGGGGGAGAGAAGGGAGGGAGAAGGAGGGTGGAGAGGGAGAAGGGAGGGAGAAGGAGGGTGGGGGGAGAGAAGGGAGGGAGAAGGAGGGTGGGAGGAGAGAAGGGAGGGAGAAGGAGGGTGGAGAGGGAGAAGGGAGGGAGAAGGCAGGTGGGGGAGAGAAGGGAGGGAGAAGGAGGGTGGGGAGAGAGAAGGGAGGGAGAAGGAGGGTGGGGGAGAGAAGGGAGGGAGAAGGAGGGTGGGGGAGAGAAGGGAGGGAGAAGGAGGGTGGGGAGAGAGAAGGGAGGGAGAAGGAGGGTGGGGAGAGAGAGGGGAGGGAGAAGGAGGGTGGGGAGAGAGAAGGGAGGGAGAAGGAGGGTGGGGGAGAGAAGGGAGGGAGAAGGCAGGTGGGGGAGAGAAGGGAGGGAGAAGGAGGGTGGAGAGGGAGAAGGGAGGGAGAAGGAGGGTGGGGGGAGAGAAGGGAGGGAGAAGGCAGGTGGGGGAGAGAAGGGAGGGAGAAGGAGGGTGGAGAGGGAGAAGGGAGGGAGAAGGAGGGTGGTGGGAGAGAAGGGAGGGAGAAGGCAGGTGGGGGAGAGAAGGGAGTGAGAAGGAGGGTGGAGAGGGAGAAGGGAGGGAGAAGGCAGGTGGGGGAGAGAAGGGAGGGAGAAGGAGGGTGGGGAGAGAGAAGGGAGGGAGAAGGAGGGTGGGGGAGAGAAGGGAGGGAGAAGGAGGGTGGGGGAGAGAAGGGAGGGAGAAGGAGGGTGGGGAGAGAGAAGGGAGGGAGAAGGAGGGTGGGGGAGAGAAGGGAGGGAGAAGGAGGGTGGGGGAGAGAAGGGGGAGAAGGAGGGTGGGAAGAGAGAAGGGAGGGAGAAGGAGGGTGGGGGGAGAGAAGGGAGGGAGAAGGAGGGTGGGGGGAGAGAAGGGAGGGAGAAGGAGGGTGGGGGGAGAGAAGGGAGGGAGAAGGAGGGTGGGGGGAGAGAAGGGAGGGAGGAGGAGGGTGAGGGAGAGAAGGGAGGGTGGGGGAGAGAAGGAGGGTGGGGGAGAGAAGGAGGGTGGGGGAGAGAAGGGAGGGTGGGGGAGAGAAGGGAGGGAGAAGGAGGGTGGAGGAGAGAAGGGAGGGAGAAGGAGGGTGGGGGGAGAGAAGGGAGGGAGAAGGAGGGTGTGGGGAGGGAAAGGAGCGAGAGAGAAAGCGAAAGAGATGGGACGGCACAGGGTTTAAAAAGGAATATGTGCAAGCAAACAACTAGAGAATTAAACTGAGGGTGACCGAAAGAAGAAACCCACACACAAAGGAGGCCTTGTAAAAAGTTTAAGTGTGTATGGAATTGCTTCTCCACTCTCCCTCTGACTGTGGGGCTCTGACACATGGATCTGAACTGTCTGAATGACAGGAGGGGAACACATTTTTTTTAAACATTTTTATTTTACCTTTAACTAGGCAAGTCAGTAAGAACAGATTCTTATTTTTAATGACGGTCTAGGAGCAGTGGGTTAACTACCTTGTTCAGGGGGCGAACAACAGATTTTCACCTTGTCAGCTCAGGGATTCGATCTTGCAACCTTTCGGTTACTAGTCCAACTCTCTAACCACATACTGTTCCAGAACACAGTGGATGTATGTCTGTGTGTTTTCTTTTCTTTCACTGTCTGTCACCCTTTTGCCACTCAGCAGGTAGAGAAGCTCAGTGAGTTCCCACTGCGAGAACAGACTGAGACTGTATGCATTCCTGCAAGTGTGTCTATGAGTGAGTGTGTGTGTCCGCCCGCCCCCTCTCTCCAGGCAGTATGTGGTGTGAGTGACAGTCACCCATGGGGAGGCCACAGCCCAGCGTGTCCAGAGCCCAGACAAAGACCTGTTTCTGGGCTGCATTAGTGACCTCCCAGGGCCTCTCAGCTCTGCTGTTCCATAAAGCAGACAGATGTACAGCTGGCCTCCGTCAAACACCTCTGTCACAGCCTCACCCCCTGCCTGGCCCAAATGTGACTGTGTGTGTCCTAAAGAGATGTGTGTGTGTCCTAAAGAGATGTGTGTGTCCTAAAGAGGTGTGTGTGTGTCCCACTGTCTGTGTGTGTGTCCCAAAGAGGTGTGTTCCTCTGTCTGTGTGTGTTGCTCTGTCTGTGTGTGTTCCTCTGTCTGTGTGTGTTCCTCTGTCTGTGTGTGTTCCTCTGTCTGTGTGTGTTCCTCTGTCTGTGTGTGTTCCTCTGTCTGTGTGTGTTGCTCTGTCTGTGTGTGTTGCTCTGTCTGTGTGTTCCTCTGTCTGTGTGTGTTCCTCTGTCTGTGTGTGTTCCTCTGTCTGTGTGTGTTCCTCTGTCTGTGTGTGTTCCTCTGTCTGTGTGTGTTGCTCTGTCTGTGTGTGTTGCTCTGTCTGTGTGTGTTCCTCTGTCTGTGTGTGTGTTGCTCTGTCTGTGTGTGTTCCTCTGTCTGTGTGTGTTCCTCTGTCTGTGTGTGTTCCTCTGTCTGTGTGTGTTCCTCTGTCTGTGTGTGTTCCTCTGTCTGTGTGTGTTGCTCTGTCTGTGTGTGTTGCTCTGTCTGTGTGTGTTGCTCTGTCTGTGTGTGTTCCTCTGTCTGTGTGTGTTGCTCTGTCTGTGTGTGTTGCTCTGTCTCTGTGTGTGTTCCTCTGTCTGTGTGTGTTACTCTGTCTGTGTGTGTTGCTCTGTCTGTGTGTGTTCCCTCTGTCTGTGTGTGTGTTGCTCTGTCTGTGTGTGTTCCTCTGTCTGTGTGTGTGTCCCTCTGTCTGTGTGTGTGTGTCCCTCTGTCTGTGTGCTCACTGCCCACAAAATGAGGTGGAAACTGAGCTGCACTTCCTAACCTCCTGCCCAATGTATGACCATATTAGAGACACATATTTCCCTCAGATCACACAGATCCACAAAGAATTCGAAAACAAATCCAATTTTGATAAACTCCCATATCTACTGGGTGAAATTCCACAGTGTGCCATCACAGCAGCAAGATTTGTGACCTGTTGCCACAAGAAAAGGGCAACCAGTGAAGAACAAACACCATTGTAAATACAACCCATATTTATGTTTATTTATTTTAACTTGTGTGCTTTAACCATTTATACATTGCTACAACACTATATATATATAATATGACATTTGTAATGTCTTTATTGCTTTGAAACTTCTGTATGTGTAATGTTTACTGTTAATTTTTATTGTTTATTTCACTTTTGTATATTATCTACCTCACTTGCTTTGGCAATGTTAACACATGTTTCCCATGCCAATAAAGCCCCTTGAATTGAATTGAATTGAATTGAGAGAGAGAGAGAGAGAGAGAGAGAGAGAGAGAGAGAGAGAGAGAGAGAGAGAGAGAGAGAGAGAGAGAGAGAGAGAGAGAGAGAGAGAGAGAGAGAGAGAGAGAGAGAGAGAGAGAGAGAGAGAGAGAGAGAGAGAGAGAGAGAGAGAGAGAGAGAGAGAGAGAGAGAGAGAGAGAGAGAGAGAGAGAGAGAACAGATGAGCTCCCGCATTTTTCAGCATGTTTTTACAAATAGATAGATTTAGAGTTAGATAAACTTGGATTTTTCGCCAAGGACATATACAGGATACTACCCTCCACAACATTACCTTCATTCCAAATCCAAACTCCAAACCTACAACCTGATTTTGGACAAAATGACCTGGAACCATTCCTACTACCAAAGATTCTTATTTCCAAGCTATACAGCAAATGCTCTGACAAACAAACAACAAAAACCTGAAAACACCATCCAACCTGGAACTGAGCGAGTCATGTTAAGCCTGAAGCTACTTTTAAAGCCAAGAAGAAAAACACATTACAATGATATATTTTACTTTATAAGGACTGAATGCTAAGTTAAGGCTACCCCAAGCTTGCTAGGACAGAACATATCTGACTGTAACTTCAATTAGCACTGAGGTGTGAAGTGAGAGGTGTCAAAGCCCTTGAGCCCAACAATGGCAGGAGAGTTGCACAGCCTACCTCACCCAAATGCAGAGGCCTTTGAAGCCCCCTCCCACTGTTCAGAGGTCATTACAATACAGTACCCTCTGGAAATAAAAAATGAGAAGGCACAAAAAAAGTACAAAAATAAGCTCTTTATGGAAAATCAAGAGACACTTTTTGCTGACTGCCATAAAATGGGAACATAAGCAACTTAATCTTCCACACAGATCCTCCCCTGGCATGGCACAGTGCTATATTAACACACTACCTCTCTGGTAGGAGGGGGGTTGTTAGTGATGGGTGGAAACTCTGCACATTAGACAACGAGGACTCTGAGTCAGCCAATGTCAACCTGTACAAGTCTGGAACAGTAATGGTACAGGGCAACCCCAAACAGTTTCAGCTGGATGTTCACATAATCAAAGAGAGAGCTCAGCAGGATAAGCTCTCTCTTGAGAAAGATACCCCCAACCCGAGCGTGTCAGACCAGACCTCTTAATTATACAACCCCACAGACAAGCAACCCCAAGCGGTAAGTCAACCTCCCAGCACAGAGTACTACTCCCTCATTGAAATGAAGGACAAATTCACCCAGCTGGAGGTAAGGCAGGTGGAGCTGGAACAAGAGGTGAACACACTCCAGTCAGTACAAAAAAATGGTCCAGCTCATCAACACCCCCTCAACCAGACCTGGAGAGCTGGAGGTGGAAAGAGACATATCTGCACTCTGGCCTGTGGTGAGATAACATCAACAGGAGAAGGAGCAGGCGAAGAACATAACACTAGAGAAAAAGATGACGTGTGACAGAGAACAACCCATAAGGGAGCTAGCCACCCCCGCAGAGAAGCCAGCAGAACAGCCCACCTCAGAACCTGACCACAGCCTCAACATCACAGCAGGACAGACAAATGAAGAACCCCAAGCCCAGGGGATCCCATCCCCTATGAGCACCCCTCTGTCAGCCACCCTGATAGCCCACCTGACAACCCCCCCACACTCACTGAGAACATATACAAGCCACAGATTTGACTCCTTATGGACTCAAACTGGAAATATATATAAGAAAATAAACTTTTTCCCAAACATACAGTGTCTAAACTCTGGTGTCCAAACACTCAACACACCCTAGACCTTCTGACTGAGGACCAAATAGGGTCACCCAGCCACATAATAATACACACAGGCACAAACAACCTGAGAACACAGCAGGAAAGGGTGGCCACAGCACTCAAGGGAGTGATTGAAAAAGCTTCTTCTACTCTCCCCAACGCACATGTGGTTATCTCCACCCTGCTACCACGAAAAGACTTCCCCCCTGCCACCATACAGCGGCTAAACACAAGTATTTCCCGTGACTGTGCCTCAAAATCAAATGTCTACCTGGCCCCCCACTCCACCCTGGACTTGAACATCCTTTTTGACTAGGTTCACCTATACAAGGCAGCAGTGCCCACCTTTGCCCGGACTCTAAAGGATCTCACCCTCAACCGCAGCTCCAACACTTCACACAGGAGCAACAGATCAACAGACACCCCACCCAGACCAGCGAGACAATATCCTAGACCTGCCGGACACCTCCCCCCGGACCTATACATAGAGGACCCACGCCGAGAGGACCTACATCCAGACCACAGCACTACCAGCGACATACACACCCCCACCCCAACCAATCAACACCCCAAGTCAACCATGCCCACACCCCATTTAGGTCCCATCAGATCAGACCTATGCCCCTCCTGCCCACCCCATGCACCCCACCCCCGCAAAGAGGGCCTCAACATGATATGCCCAGGCAGTGAGCAAGCAAACAGGCCCAACCCCGACTCTTACACTAGCCCAAGCCAATGGCATGTACCAAATGCTCAGCATGCTCTGCTCACACTTACTGGTCTGAGGCCAAACCACATGAATAACAACACTGGACACTTTATGTAACACAAAGCCTTCACTATCTCATCCTGGAATATCCAAGGTCTGAGGTCATCTGCCTTTGGCCTAAAGACTTCACCAAAAAAATCAGAAGTACAGACATTGTCATCCTACAAGAAACATGGTATAGAGGCGATGGGCCCATTGGTTTCCCTCTACTGTAGTTTACAGAGAGCTGGCAGTCCCCTGGAGGGGGAAATCAATCATTTCCAGTCCCAGGGACATGTACTAATCTGTGGCTAAATGTCAGAACTGGACAAGAACCTGACACCTTCAGCACACAGGTGGACAAACACCTACCTGGAGGTGACAGCATTCCCTCCCCCATATACCCCCCTAGGCACAACTAAGACAACATAACCAACAAAAACGGGTCACAACTCCTGCAGCTCTGTTGCATGCTGGGTATGTACATAGTCAAAGGTAGGCTTCGAGGGGACTCCTATGGTAGGTACACCTATAGCTCATCTCTTGGCAGTAGTACTGTAGACTACTTTATCACTGACCTCAACTCAGAGTCTCTCAGTACGTTCACAGTCAGCCCACTGACACCCCTATCAGATAACAGCAAAATCACAGTCTACTTGAACAGAGCAATACTCAATCATGAGGCATCAAAGCCAAAGGAACTGAATAATATTAACTTCTTTGGGGTAGGGGGCAGTATTTTCACATCCGGATGAAAAGCGTGCCCAGAGTAAACTGCCTGCTACTCAGGCCCAGATGCTAGGATATGCATATTATTAGTAGATTTGGAAAGAAAACACTCTGAAGTTTCTAAAAGTTTCTAATATGAGGTTTGTAGTTTTTCAACTCTTTGCTTATCCAAGATACAGTGGACATTGGGTCATATTGCACTTCCTACGGCTTCCACTAGATGTCAACAGTCTTTAGAACCTTGTTTGATGCTTCTACTGTGAAGGAGGGGGGAATGAGGGCTCTTTGAGTCAGGGGTCTGCCAGAGTGGCATGAGCTGACCATGCACGTTGAAGATTTATGTTAAAAACATCCTAAAGATTGATTCTATACATCGTTTGACATGTTTCTACGGACTGTAACGAAACTTTTTGACTTTTTGTCTGGACCTAGTGATTGCGCCTCATGAATTTGGATTACTGGGCTAAACGCGCAAACAAAAAGGAGGTATTTGGACATAAATTATGGACTTCATCAAACAAAACAAACATTTATTGTGGAACTGGGATTCCTGGGAGTGCATTCTGATGAAGATCCTCAAAGGTAAGTGAATATTTATAATGCTATTTCTGGCTTCTGTTGACTCCACAACATGGCGGATATCTGTATGGCTTGATTATGTGTCTGAGCGCTGTACTCAGATTATTGCATGGTGTGCTTTTTCCGTAAAGTTTTTTTGAAATCTGACACAGCGGTTGCATTAAGGAGAAGTGGATCTAAAATTCCATGCATAACAGTTGTATCTTTTATCAATGTTTATAATGAGTATTTATGTAAACTGATGTGGCTCTCTGCAAAATAACCGGATGTTTTGGAACTACTGAACATAACGCGCCAATGTAAACTGAGATTTTTGGATATAAATATGAACTTTATCGAACAAAACATACATGAATTGTGTAACATGAAGTCCTATGAGTGTCATCTGATGAAGATCATCATAGGTTAGTGATTCATTTTTATCTCTATTTCTGCTTTTTGTGACTCTTCTCTTTGGCTGGAAAAATTGCTGTTTTTTTTGTGACTAGGTACTGACCTAACATGGTATGCTTTTCTTCTTCCGTAGTGTATTTCTGTATTGTTTTAGTGATTCACCATAGTGAAGGCATGGTATGCTTTTGTCGTAAAGCCTTTTTGAACAACAAGTTTATCTTTAAAATGGTGTATAATACATGTATGTTTGAGGAATTTTAATTATGAGATTTCTGTTGTTTGAATTTGGCGCCCTGCACTTTCACTGGATGTTGGTCAGGTGGGAAGTTAGCGTCCCACGTACCCTAGTGAGGTTAAGAAATGCTATAGATGGAAGGAAAGTAGTGAGGAAACCTACCTAAAAACAATTAGGAAACAACAAATTCAATCCCTTTTAGACAACTTCCTGGACAAAACATTTCACTGTAATAGTGAAGGTGTAAACTTGGCAGTAGAAAACCTAAACAATATACTGTATTTGACCTCTCAGCTTCCCTATCAAATCTAAAAATGTCAAACGGAAAGCCGAAGAAAATTAACAACAATGACAAATGGTTTGATGAAGAATGCAAAAACCTAAGAATGAAATTGAGAAACCTATCCAACCAAAAACATAGAGTCCGGGAAAAACCTGGGCCTATGCCTTCACTATGGTGAATCACTAAAACAATACAAAAAAAAAAAATCAAATCAAATCAAATTTTATTAGTCACATACACATGGTTAGCAGATGTTAATGCGAGTGTAGCGAAATGCTTGTGCTTCTAGTTCCGACAATGCAGTAATAACCAACAGTAATCTAACCTAACAATTCCACACTACTACCTTACACACACACACAAGTGTAAGGGATAAAGAATATGTACATAAAGATATATGGATGAGTGGTGGTACAGAACGGCATGGCAGATGCAGTAGATGGTATAGAGTACGGTATATACATATGAGATGAGTACTGTAGGGTATGTAAACATAAAGTGGCATAGTTTAAAGTGGCTAGTGGTACATGTATTGCATAAAGATGGCAAGATGCAGTAGATGATATAGAGTACAGTATATATACATATGAGATGGGTAATGTAGGGTATGTAAACATTGTATTAAGTGGCATTGCTTAAAGTGGCTAGTGGTACATTTTTACATAATTTCCATCAATTCCCATTTTTAAAGTGGCTGGAGTTGAGTCAGTATGTTGGCAGCGGCCGCTAAATGTTAGTGGTGGCTGTTTAACAGTCTGATGGCCTTGAGATAGAAGCTGTTTTTCAGTCTCTCGGTCCCTGCTTTGATGCACCTGTACTGACCTCGCCTTCTGGATGATAGCGGGGTGAACAGGCAGTGGCTTGGGTGGTTGTTGTCCTTGATGATCTTTATGGCCTTCCTGTGACATCGGGTGGTGTAGGTGTCCTGGAGGGCAGGTAGTTTGCCCCTGGTGATGCGTTCTGCAGACCTCACTACCCTCTGGAGAGCCTTACGGTTGTGGGCGGAGCAGTTGCCGTACCAGGCGGTGATACAGCCCGACAGGATGCTCTCGATTGTGCATCTGTAGAAGTTTGTGAGTGCTTTTGGTGACAAGCCGAATTTCTTCAGCCTCCTGAGGTTGAAGAGGCGCTGCTGCGCCTTCTTCACAACGCTGTCTGTGTGGGTGGACCAGTTCAGTTTGTCCGTGATGTGTACACCGAGGAACTTAAAACTTTCCACCTTCTCCACTACTGACCCGTCGATGTGGATAGGGGGGTGCTCCCTCTGCTGTTTCCTGAAGTCCACAATCATCTCCTTTGTTTTGTTGACGTTGAGTATGAGGTTATTTTCCTGACACCACACTCCGAGGGCCCTCACCTCCTCCCTGTAGGCCGTCTCGTCGTTGTTGGTGATCAAGCCTACCACTGTAGTGTCATCCGCAAACTTGATGATTGAGTTGGAGGCGTGCATGGCCACGCAGTCGTGGGTGAACAGGGAGTACAGGAGAGGGCTCAGAACGCACCCTTGTGGGGCCCCAGTGTTGAGGATCAGCGGGGTGGAGATGTTGTTACCTACCCTCACCACCTGGGGGCGGCCCGTCAGGAAGTCCAGGACCCAGTTGCACAGGGCGGGGTCGAGACCCAGGGTCTCGAGCTTGATGACGAGTTTGGAGGGTACTATGGTGTTAAATGCTGAGCTGTAATCGATGAACAGCATTCTCACATGGGTATTCCTCTTGTCCAGATGGGTTAGGGCAGTGTGCAGTGTGGTTGCGATTGCGTCGTCTGTGGACCTATTGGGTCGGTAAGCAAATTGGAGTGGGTCTAGGGTGTCCGGTAGGGTGGAGGTGATATGGTCCTTGACTAGTCTCTCAAAGCACTTCATGATGACGGAAGTGAGTGCTACGGGGCGGTAGTCGTTTAGCTCAGTTACCTTAGCTTTCTTGGGAACAGGAACAATGGTGGCCCTCTTGAAGCATGTGGGAACAGCAGACTGGGATAAGGATTGATTGAATATGTCCGTAAACACACCAGCCAGCTGGTCTGCGCATGCTCTGAGGACGCGGCTGGGAATGCCGTCTGGGCCTGCAGCCTTGCGAGGGTTAACACGTTTAAATGTTTTACTCACCTCGGCTGCAGTGAAGGAGAGCCCGCAGGTTTTGGTAGGGGGCCGTGTCAGTGGCACTGTATTGTCCTCAAAGCGGGCAAAAAAGTTGTTTAGCCTGTCTGGGAGCAAGACATCCTGGTCCTCGACGGGGCTGGTTTTCTTTTTGTAATCCGTGATTGACTGTAGACCCTGCCACATACCTCTTGTGTCTGAGCTGTTGAATTTCGACTCGATTTTGTCTCTGTACTGAGACTTGGCCTGTTTGATTGCCTTGCGGAGAGAATAGCTACACTGTTTGTATTCGGTCATGCTTCCGGTCACCTTGCCCTGGTTAAAAGCAGTGGTTCGCGCTTTCAGTTTCACGCGAATGCTGCCGTCAATCCACGGTTTCTGGTTTGGGAATGTTTTTATCGTTGCTGTGGGTACGACATCGTCAATGCACTTCCTAATGAACTCGCTCACCGAATCAGCATATTCGTCAATATTGTTGTTGGACGCGATGCGGAACATATTCCAATCTGCGTGATCGAAGCAGTCTTGAAGCGTGGATTCAGATTGGTCGGACCAGCGTTGAACAGACCTGAGCGCGGGAGCTTGTTGTTTGAGTTTTTGTTTGTAGGCTGGAATCAACAAAATGGAGTCGTGGTCAGCTTTTCCGAAAGGGGGGCGGGGGAGGGCCTTATAAGCGTCGCGGAAATTAGTGTAACAATGGTCTAGTGTTTTTCCAGCCCTGGTAGCACAATCGATATGCTGATAGAATTTAGGGAGTTTTGTTTTTAGATTAGCCTTGTTAAAATCCCCAGCTACGATGAATGCAGCCTCAGGGTGTGTGGTTTCCAGTTTACAAAGAGTCAGATAAAGTTCGTTCAGGGCCATCGATGTGTCTGCTTGGGGGGGAATGTATACGGCTGTGATTATGATTGACGAGAATTCCCTTGGTAGATAATGCGGTCGACATTTGATTGTGAGGAGTTCTAGATCAGGTGAACAGAACGACTTGAGTTCTTGTGTGTTGTTATGATGATCACACCACTTCTCGTTAATCATAAGGCATACCCCCCCGCCCCTCTTCTTACCGGAAAGATGTTTGTTTCTGTCGGCGCGATGCATGGAGAAACCAGCTGGCTGCACCGACTCCGTTAGCGTCCCTTGAGTTAGCCATGTTTCCGTGAAGCAGAGCACGTTGCAATCCCTGATGTCTCTCTGGAATGCTACCCGTGCTCGGATTTCATCAACCTTATTGTCAAGAGACTGGACATTGGCGAGTAGTATGCTAGGGAGTGGAGCGCGATGTGCCCGTCTCCGAAGCCTGACCACGAGACCGCCACGTTTTCCCCTTTTTCGGCGACGCACAGGGTCGCCGGCTGGGATCAGATCCATTGTATTGTGTGGAAGGCAAGACACTGGATCCGTTTCGGGAAAGTCATATTCCTGGTAGGAACGATGATGAGTTGACGTTAATCGTATATTCAGTAGTTCCTCCCGACTGTATGTAATGAAACCTAAGATTACCCGGGGTACCGATGTAAGAAATAACACGTAAAAAAACAAAATACTGCATATTTTCCAAGGAACGCGAAGCGAGGCAGCCATCTCTTTCCGGCGCCTGCGCACACATGTACAGAAATACACTACGGAAAAAGAACGAACAGCACGTCAGAAATCAGCTCAATGTAATTGAGGAATCCATAGAATCTAACCACTTCAGGGAAAATGAGAAAACACTAAACTAACAACAACACGAAAGGTTATCTACCCGAAACGGAGATGTATGGGTAAACCACTTCTCCAATCTTTTTGGCCCTATAACAAAGAACAAAGAACAAAAATATATACATGATCAAATAAAAATCTTAGAATCAATTACTTCTAGTTGCACACAATCCCGGATCCGGGAGCACCCCCATCAGTAAAAAAGCTGACTAGCATAGCCTAGCATAGCGTCACAAGTAAATACTAGCATCTAAATATCATTAAATCACAAGTCCAAGACACCAGATGAAAGATACACATCTTGTGAATCCAGCCATCATTTCTGATTTTTTAAATGTTTTACAGGGAAGACACAATATGTAAATCTATTAGCTAACCACGATAGCAAAAGACACAACTTTTTTTTCTCCACCATTTTTTTCCTGCATAGGTAGCTATCACAATTTCGACCAAATAAAGATATAAATAGCCACTAACCAAGAAACAACTTCATCAGATGACAGTCTGATAACATATTTATTGTATAGCATATGTTTTGTTCGAAAAATGTGCATATTTCAGGTATAAATCATAGTTTACCATTGCAGCCACCATCACAACTCTCACCAAAGCAACTAGAATAACTACAGAGACCAACGTGAATTACCTAAATACTCATCATAAAACATTTATGAAAAATACACAGCGTACAGCAAATGAAAGACAAAGATCTTGTGAATCCAGCCAATATTTCAGATTTTTTAAGTGTTTTACAGCGAAAACACAATATAGCATTATATTAGCTTACTACAATAGCGAACCACACAACAGCATTGATTCAAGCCAACAATAGCGATAACGAATAAACCAGCAAAAGATATTAATTTTTTCACTAACCTTCTCAAACTTCTTCAGATGACAGTCCTATAACATCATATTACACAATACATATAGAGTTTGTTCGAAAATGTGCATATTTAGCGGCACAAATCGTGGTTATACAATGAGAAAAGTAGCCAAGCTGCCAACAATATGTCAGAAGAAATCTTGGGAGAGGCACCTAATCTAATCAGTAACTAATCATAAACTTGACTAAAAAATACAGGTTGGACAGCAAATGAAAGATACATTAGTTCTTAATGCAACCGCTGTGGTAGATTTTTAAAATTAACGTTACTACGACATACAGCGTGCGTTAAAGCCAGACCGCATCGAAATCAATGGCGGAATAGGTGTTTTACATTTTTCAACAGAACAACGAATTAACATCATAAATAGTTCTTACTTTTTGATGAGCTTCCATCAGAATCTTGGGCAAGTTGTCCTTTGTCCAAAAGAATCGTTGCTCGGTTGTAGATTGTCGCCTTCAACTTTGGAATTAGCTGTAAACATTAGCCATGTGGCGAAGACGTGCCCAACTCACTATTGCGCAGCACAAAGAAAATTTCGAAAATCGCAATATACTCACATAAACTGAAATAACTCGGTTTAAAATAACTACGTTATGATGTTTCTAACACCTATATCGAATAAAATCAGAGCCGGATATATCTAAGGGCTATAACGGGAGCTTTCTAGAACGCCATCCTGAGGTCTGTCTTGCGTCATGGCGAACAAAGGAAAGAGAGGACATCACGTTCCGAGCCTATTTATAAGGCCTCAGATCTGCCTAGCAACTCCATTCCAATTCTCACTATTTGCTGACATCCAGGGGAAGGTGTATGCAGTGCATCTCAACCAATAGAAGACAGGCAAATTAATAAACCGACCTCAGAACAGCCTGCATGATTTCAGACTTCTCACTTCCTCACAGGAAAATGTCTCCAACTCGAGTTCTGTTTAACTCACAGATATAATTCAAACGGTTTTAGAAACTAGAGAGTGTTTTCTATCCAATAGTAATAATAATATGCATATTGTACGAGCAAGAATTGAGTACGAGGCAGTTTAATTTGGGAACGATTTTTTTACAAAGTGCAAATAGCACCCCCTATTGACAAAAGTTTATTAATAAGGACTACCAGAAGCCACTGAATTCTCCAATTACATTGAATGAACTGCAGGACAAAATACAAACGTTCCAACCCAAAAAGGCCTGTGATGTTGATGGTATCCTTAAATATACAGACCACAAATTCCAATTGGCTATACTTAAACTCTTTAACATCATCCTTAGCTCTGGCATCTTTCCCAATATTTGGAATCAAGGACTGATCACCCCATCCACAAAATCGGTGACAAATTTGACCCCAATAACTACCGTGGGATATGCGTCAACAGCAACCTTGGGAAAATCATCTGCATTATCATTAACAACAGACTCATACATTTCCTCAGTGAAAACAATGTATTGAGCAAATGTCAAATTGGCTTTTTACTAAATTACCTTTCGACAGACCACATATTCACCCAGCACACCCTAATTGATAAACAACCAAAACAAAGGCAAAGTCTTCTCATGCTTTGTTGATTTCAAAAAAGCTTTTGACTCAATTTGGCATGATGGAAAATTGATGGAAAGTGGTGTTGGGGGAAAAACATACGACACTAAAAAATCAATTTACACAAACAACAAGTGTGCAGTTAAAAATGTAATTAGAAAACAATCCCAATTTCAATAAACTCCCATATCTATTGGGTAAAATACCACAGCATGCCATCACAGCAGCAATATTTGTGACCTGTTGCCAAAAGAGAAGAGCAACCAGTGAAGAACAAACACCATTGTAAATACAACCCATATTTATGTTTATTTATCTTCCCTTTTGTACTTTAACTATTTGCACATAATATGACATTTGAAATGTCTTTATTATTTTGGAACTTGTGTGAGTGTAATGTTTACTGTACATTTTTATTGTTTATTTCACTTTTGTTTATTATCTACTTCACTTGCTTTGGCAATGTTAACATATGTTTCCCATTGAGGGAGGGAGGGGGGAGGGAGGGGGAGTGGGGATAAAAAAGACCGTAAAAAGAGAGAGGAAGGAGAAAACAGAGAGAGGAGGGAACATGAAGCGAGGGGTTTATCACTGAAATCACCATGATGGAGAGATACATGGAGAAAGGGGGGAAAAACTAAAGAAAAGACACAAAATCTCCAGAGCCTCCAGCGACTTGAGGATCAAAGTGGATTGGCTGTAATGCCGGTCGTCACCACAGTGACGATAATAAGGGTGATTATAGTAAAGAGGATTATGATAAGATTATTATTACATTATCTGATATTAAGTGACGTGACATTTTATGAGAGCACTCACCCCACTGTGTGTCTCTTTTCTCATTTCAAAGAACATCTTACTCAATAACTGATATAACTACGTACAAGAACAGAGAAAATGAGGAAAGGAGATAAGAGCAGGAATACAGCTGGAGGGAGGGAGGGAGTTGGTATGAAGGATGAGGGAGGGAAGGGGTATGAAGGATGAGGGAGGGAGGGGGTATGAATGATGAGGGAAGGAGAGAGGGAGTTGGTATGAAGGATGAAGGAGGGAGAGGGTATGAAGGATGAGGGATGGAGGGGGTATGAATGATGAGGGAAGGAGAGAGGGAGTTGGTATGAAGGATGAGGGAGGGAAGGGGTATGAAGGATAAGGGATGGAGGGGGTATGAATGATGAGGGAAGGAGAGAGGGAGGGGATATAAAAGATGAGGGAGGGAGAGGGTATGAAGGATGAGGGAGAGAGAGAGGGAGTTGGTATGAAGGATGAGGGATGGAGAGAGGGAGGGAGTATGAAGGATGAGGGAGGGAGTTGGTATGAAGGATGAGGGAGGGGTATGAAATATGAGGGAGGGAGAGAGAGAGGAGGTATGAAGGATGAGGGAGGGGGTATGAAGGATGAGTGAGGGAGAGAGGGAGGGGGTATGAAGGATGAGGGAGGGGGGAGGGAGGGGAAGAGAGGGAGGGGAAATGAAGAATGAGGGGGAAGAGAGGGAGTTGGTATGAAGGATGAGGGAGGGGGGAGGGGGTATGAAGGATGAGGGAGGGGGTATGAAGGATGAGGGAGGGGGTATGAAGGATGAGGGAGGGGGGAGGGGGAGGGAGGGGAAGAGAGGGAGGGGAAATGAAGAATGAGGGGGAAGAGAGGGAGTTGGTATGAAGGATGAGGGAGGGGGAGGGGGTATGAAGGATGAGGGAGGGGAGAGGGAGTATGAAGGATGCAGGAGGGGTATGAAGGATGAGGGAGGGGAGAGGGAGTATGAAGGATGAGGGAGGGGTATGAAGGATTAGGGAGGGGAGAGGGAGTATGAAGGATGAGGGAGGGGAGAGGGAGTATGAAGGATGAGGGAGGGGTATGAAGGATGAGGGAGGGGAGAGGGAGTATGAAGGATGAGGGAGGGGAGAGGGGAGAGGGAGTATGAAGGATGAGGGAGGGGTATGAAGGATGAGGGAGGGGAGAGGGAGTATGAAGGATGAGGGAGGGGTATGAAGGATGAGGTAGTGGAGAGGGAGTATGAAGGATGAGGGAGGGGTATGAAGGATGAGGGAGGGGAGAGGGAGTATGAAGGATGAGGGAGGGGTATGAAGGATGAGGTAGGGGAGAGGGAGTATGAAGGATGAGGGAGGGAGGTTGGAGGTGTAGAGTATTGAAAGATAAAAAAGCTATACAGACAGACCATCAATTGAAATGTACTGTAATTGTAACTGTAATTATATGAACTAAAATGAACTGAGAGACAGTAGGCTACAGACAGACTACTACAGACTGGCAGACAGACAGGTGTGAAGTGTAGTGTAGTGTAGAGTAGAGTATAACACCAGTCAGTATTGGAGAGCTGTCAGCAGTAGTAACAGGCAACCTGACTCCCACTAGCCCTCACAGCCACCTCTGGAGTCTGGCAAGAGCTGCCTTTAACAGCACAACACCCCCCCCCTTACACACACACACTCAAAAACAAATGTATACACACTGTGACACTTCAACATGACACAACGTATAGTAACAGCCCTAGTAAAACATATGTATACACACTATGACACTTCATGACACAACGTATAGTAACAGCCCTCGTAAAACATATGTATACACACTATGACACTTCATGACACAACCTATAGTAACAGCCCTATTAAAACATATGTATACACACTATGACACTTCATGACACAACCTATAGTAACAGCCCTATTAAAACATATGTATACACACTATGACACTTCATGACACAACCTATAGTAACAGCCCTATTAAAACATATGTATACACACTATGACACTTCATGACACAACCTATAGTAACAGCCCTAGTAAAACAAATGTATACACACTGTGACACTTCAACATGACACAACCTATAGTAACAGCCCTAGTAAAACATATGTATACACACTATGACACTTCATGACACAACGTATAGTAACAGCCCTCGTAAAACATATGTATACACACTATGACACTTCATGACACAACGTATAGTAACAGCCCTCGTAAAACATATGTATACACACTATGACACTTCATGACACAACGTATAGTAACAGCCCTAGTAAAACATATGTATACACACTATGACACTTCATGACACAACCTATAGTAACAGCCCTAGTAAAACATATGTATACACACTATGACACTTCATGACACAACGTATAGTAACAGCCCTAGTAAAACATATGTATACACACTATGACACTTCATGACACAACCTATAGTAACAGCCCTAGTAAAACATATGTATACACACTATGACACTTCATGACACAACCTATAGTAACAGCCCTAGTAAAACATATGTATACACACTATGACACTTCATGACACAACGTATAGTAACAGCCCTAGTAAAACATATGTATACACACTATGACACTTCATGACACAACGTATAGTAACAGCCCTCGTAAAACATATGTATACACACTATGACACTTCATGACACAACGTATAGTAACAGCCCTAGTAAAACATATGTATACACACTATGACACTTCAACATGACACAACGTATAGTAACAGCCCTAGTAAAACATATGTATACACACTATGACACTTCAACATGACACAACGTATAGTAACAGCCCTAGTAAAACATATGTATACACACTATGACACTTCAACATGACACAACGTATAGTAACAGCCCTAGTAAAACATATGTATACACACTATGACACTTCAACATGACACAACGTATAGTAACAGCCCAAGTAAAGGCCACACACACACTAATTCAGCAACTCCTACAAAAATTCTTACACATGCTCAAAACTCATGTATCTTATGCCATTGATTTTCCATGTAACTCTGTAACCTTTGCATTCTTCCTCTGCCTCTTATCCACCCTTTCCCTCCTCTCCTCCTCCCACCCTCCAATCCTTCCCCTCCTCCCACCCTTCCCTCCTCCCACCCTCCCACCCTTCACCTCCTCCCCTCCTCCCACCCTTCCCCTCCCCCCCTCCTCCCACCCTCCCTCCCTCTCTCTCTCACCTTTTGGAGGTGGTCTTGATGATCTCGGAGACTTTCTCCATGTAGTCAGTAGCCAACACCACAATCTCTTCATCCTCAGAGAAGTTATCATGGAAGATTCTGTCCAACAAACGTTTCCAGTGCAGCTGTAGAGACAGGTTAGAGGAGAGGAGAGAGCAGGGAGAGGAGAGGAAAGGAGAGGAGAGGAGAGGAGAGGAGAGGAGAGGAGAGGAGAGGAGAGGAGAGGAGAGGAGAGGAGAGGAGAGGAGAGGAGAGGAGAGGAGGAAAGGAACGGAGAGGGAGAGAGCAGGAAGAGGAAAGGAGAGGAGAGAGAGCAGGAAGAGAAAAAGAAAGGAGAGGAGAGGAGAGGAGAGGAGAGGAGAGGAGAGGAGAGGAGAGGAGGAACGGAGAGGGAGAGAGCAGGAAGAGGAGAGGAGAGAGAGCAGGAAGAGAAAAAGAAAGGAGAGGAGAGGAGAGGAGAGGAGAGGAGAGGAGAGGAGAGGAGAGGAGAGGAGAGGAGAGGAGAGGAGAGGAGAGGAGAGGAGAGGAGAGGAGGAAAGAAATGGAGAGGGAGAGAGCAGGAAGAGGAAAGGAGAGGAGAGAGAGCAGGAAGAGGAAAAGAAAGGAGAGGAGAGGAGAGGAGAGGAGAGGAGAGGAGAGCAGAGAGCCGGAAGAGGAAAGGAGAGGGAGAGGAGGTTTGAGTTTTAGCAAGATAAGAAAACACGATTGTTAGAAACCCCTGCTCACAGTTTAGGTCATCCACAACACAAAGTTCCTCCTTAACTACTGAGCATACAGCATCCCTGTAATCCCAAATGGTCTCATAATCTCCCACTATTTTTAACAGGCAATAGTGGGATAGTAGAAAAGAGTGAGAGAGTGAAAGAGGGAAAGGTGGAGAGGGATAAATCAGTATGAACGTAATTTGACCATGTCTGTCTGTCTGAGCGTGGACTGATGTAGGCTATCTTAATTTGAGCCAGTTTGCTTCAGCAGGAAAATAATCCTTCAGCAACAGGAAATGTGAATTATTATGTGGATTATAATGAATGTACATTTTTGTAGCGATTGATACAGTGGGGAGAACAAGTATTTGATACACTGCCGATTTTGAAGGTTTTCCTACTTACAAAGCATGTAGAGGTCTGTAATTTTTATCATAGGTACACTTCAACTGTGAGAGACGGAATCTAAAACAAAAATCCAGAAAATCACATTGTATGATTTTTAAATAATTAATTTGCATTTTATTGCATGACATAAGTATTTGATCACCTACCAACCAGTAAGAATTCCGGCTCTCACAGACCTGTTAGTTTTTCTTTAAGAAGCCCTCCTGTTCTCCACTCATTACCTGTATTAACTGCACCTGTTTGAACTCGTTACCTGTATAAAAGACACCTGTCCACACACTCAATCAAACAGATTCCAACCTCTCCACAATGGCCAAGACCAGAGAGCTGTGTAAGGACATCAGGGATAAAATTGTAGACCTGCACAAGGCTGGGATGGGCTACAGGACAATAGGCAAGCAGCTTGGTGAGAAGGAAACAACTGTTGGCGCAATTATTAGAAAATGGAAGAAGTTCAAGATGACGGTCAATCACCCTCGGTCTGGGGCTCCATGCAAGATTTCACCTCGTGGGGCATCAATGATCATGAGGAAGGTGAGGGATCAGCCCAGAACTACACGGCAGGACCTGGTCAATGACCTGAAGAGAGCTGGGACCACAGTCTCAAAGAAAACCATTAGTAACACACTACGCCGTCATGGATTAAAATCCTGCAGCGCACGCAAGGTCCCCCTGCTTAAGCCAGTGCATGTCCAGGTCTGTCTGAAGTTTGCCAATGACCATCTGGATGATCCAGAGGAGGAATGGGAGAAGGTCATGTGGTCTGATGAGACAAAAATAGAGCTTTTTGGTCTAACTCCACTCGCCGTGTTTGGAGGAAGAAGAAGTATGAGTACAACCCCAAGAACACCATCCCAACCGTGAAGCATGGAGGTGGAAACATCATTCTTTGGGGATGCTTTTCTGCAAAGGGGACAGGACGACTGCACCGTATTGAGGGGAGGATGGATGGGGCCATGTATCGCGAGATCTTGGCCAACAACCTCCTTCCCTCAGTAAGAGCATTGAAGATGGGTCGTGGCTGGGTCTTCCAGCATGACAACGACACGAAGCACACAGCCATGGCAACTAAGGAGTGGCTCCGTAAGAAGCATCTCAAGGTCCTGGAGTGGCCTAGCCAGTCTCCAGACCTGAAACCAATAGGAAATCTTTGGAGGGAGCTGAAACTCCGTATTGCCCAGCGACAGCCCCGAAACCTGAAGGATCTGGAGAAGATCTGTAGGGAGGAGAGGGCCAAAATCCCTGCTGCAGTGTGTGCAAACCTGGTCAATAACTACAGGAAACGTATGATCTTTGTAATTGCAAACAAAGGTTTCTGTACCAAATATTAAGTTCTGCTTTTCTGATGTATCAAATACTTATGTCATGCAATAAAATGCAAATTAATTACTTAAAAATCATACAATGTGATTTTCTGGATTTTTGTTTTAGATTCCGTCTCTCACAGTTGAAGTGTACCTATGATAAAAATTACAGACCTCTACATGCTTTGTAAGTTGGAAAACCTGCAAAATCGGCAGTGTATCAAATACTTGTTCTCCCCACTGTACATTTTTTTGTTAGGGCAAATCAAGTTAGAAATTTCAAAGTGGAAATTAGAAACCTTAGAAGTCATTTTAAAATCCAAATACACTACAAATTTGCATTTCGTACTGTGCAATAAAATTCTCAGCAACAAAAGAGTGATCAATTAAGATCCTACATCTGTATATCTAATTGTCCATCTGTCTAACCAACAGTTACAGCTACTGTCTATTACTCCTCCCCTGGGTTTTGCTGTCTGTCTCTACATCCATCTGTCTGTCTCTGTATGTCAATTTCACTCTCCATTTGCATATTTTTAGTAATCTCTTTCACATTTCTTGTATTCTTTCTTACTTTTTTTTCTCTCATGTTTCTTTCTCTCGTTTTATCAGTGATGCTAGTGAAGCTCACATCATCCATCTCTCTCTCCTTTCATGTCCACTCCCCCCTTCGCTCCCCTCCCCACCCTTCTTCTCCAATCAGAAGTGATGGAGCAGCTCTGAATTCTCCATCAGTTTTCTGCTGCTCTCCAACGCACCTTACGGCTCTCCCCTTCTGTCTTCCCCCCTCTCCTCCCTCTTTCTCTACCCGCCCAGTCCCTCTCTCCCCCAGATTCATTCCATATGCTTCCCCATCGGTTCCCCTCTCTCTCCTTTCCCCCCTCCTCCCTCTATTCTCCTTCTGTAGTCCCCCGTCGACCACCATTTATCCCGTCCTCTCCCTTTCTCTACCCTCTCTCTCCCTCCCACCTCCCTCATTCTGTAGCCCCCCGTTGGTCTCCTTCTATCCCTGCAGGGCGGACAGCTTCGCTGAGCCACAGAGGCGTGAGTATGAACGGTTTACAGGGCGTAGAATGGCCCCCCCGCCTCGCACACACACACACCCTTCACAGTGCTCTGCTGGAGTTCAGCTTTTAATCCATCATACTTCTGCCCATACACACACACACACACACACACACACACACACACACACACACACACACACACACACACACACACACACACACACACACACACACACACACAATACAGATATAAAGATATAAAGATGTGTGTGTGTGTGGTACTCACACTGGGAGCGATGCGCTGTAGTTGTCTCAGGGTGATGCGGTTGTACATAATGCTGATGTCCTTTCTCTGTTCATCATACTCAGACACAGTGATCTGAAACAGAGGGGAAGAAATATTAGAACTGAACACACACACACACACACACACACACACACACACACACACACACACACACACACACACACACACACACACACACACACACACACACACACACACACACACACACACACACACACACACACACACACACACACACACACACACACACACAGACATAGACTTACGCTGGCCAGGCGTGTTTCCAGCTGTAGGATCTCTTTGGACTTCTGAGTGGCATTGTGAGCTCCCAGCATGCTTAGCAGACGCTCCATCAGGGCCTTGTAAGCTGCCAGGATCTGTCCATGACATCATCATTAATGGACATTGGACAACAACATGACATCATTATTAATGGTCAATGGACAGCAGTGTGACATATGGCGGAGCAGACAGGATAACAAAGGGAACAGCGATGACAGGAACAAACAGGTGGATAGATGGAGAAGAAAGGAATGGGTCGATAAGTGAACAGATGGAAAGATGGAATGGTGGATAGAAAGAGGGAGGAGGTAATCCTTTACCTTCACACTGTCCTCATCCTGCCCCAGGTACAGAGTCCTCTCAGGCAGTGTGAGCCCCTCCTGATCAATCTATAAATACACACACAGTCAAGAGAACACATATGAACACGTGTAAACCACACCGACATGTAAGTAAACAGATGATACATCAGTCAGATGACAAACAGTAGGTGTTCACAGACAGACAGACACATACATACACACATTCTTACCCTGATAGCGTTGCGTGAGGAGTTCTTATCGTCTACGTTGACAGTGAGAGAGAAGAAGACAGCCGTGCTGTACACCCCCTGGGTCCTATAGAGCAGCTCATCAAAGTCTGGTCTGGCTGGTGCAGTACTGCTCTCCCACCCCGCACCACCAGAGGGCGCTCCAACCAGGTCCCACCCGCCACAGCTGTCAATCACATCCGTCATGGGCCCAGACCCCAGCTTGTCAATCTCCTGGATGTTCACACAGGAGCGGTAGAACTCTTTCACCTTGCGTTCAGCCGAGTCCACGGTGCGCCGGCGCACGGGCTCCAGCAGGAGGCGTCGTAGCTTCTCCTCGTTGTGCTCTCCAATGGCGGTGATGATGCCGTAGCTCAGCTTGTCCTCTGGGATGCCATGGCGTCGTAGCCAGCCGCCGCAGGCAAAGCTGTAGAAGTCCTGGCAGGGCTGGATGGTGGGGTCGATGTTGGCCTGGACGAAGCGTGCGGCTCGGACTAACGAGCGTTTCTTCTGGCAGTCCTGTCTGCAGTGCGCCTCCTGCTGGAAGTCCAGGGAGATATATTTGAGTGCCAGCATGCTGCCCAGGATGACACACATCCCCGCAGCAAACACCAGAGCAGAGAGCAGGCAGATCTCCCTGCGGCTCCATCGAGGAAGTCCCTGTCCGCTGTTGATGCCACTCAGGTCCCGATTCCGATCACTAGCCCCGCCCCCTTTGCCTCGGCCCCGCCCAACATTACGGTCCAGGCTCCCACCCAAGTGCAGGCTCATGCCGTTGCTAAGGGTGCCGCTGCTATAGCGACCACCATACTTGACCTCCTGGAACTCATCGTAGTGGGCCGTGAGGGAGTATGTCTTCTCCATGGCAACGAGGGTTGATTAGCGTTACGTTGTTGAAAAGAGAGACTGATAGAGGGAGTGGTGGAAGGTGGTAGAGAGAGAGGAGTCTTTCAGATGGCCAATGGCCCTCCAGGCCTGATATGAGAGAGGAGGGCGCCCACTAGAGGGCTAAAGGGGTAACGCAGCCCAAATGCCCTTGGCTCTCCTGAACACACTCACTGCCTCTTGTATGTCTCCTCTGCTACCCTTACCGTTAGAGAGTTAGGGACCACTGAGGCTATCTCTCTTCTTGTCTGTCAGTGTATCTCTTGGGTCTTGGTCTCTTTCCTTTTCCCCCAATGGAGCCTCAGCCTGTCTTTCAATAGAAAAGGAGGAGAGGGAATAATAATTTTTTAAACCTTTATTTAACTAGTCAAGTCAGTTAAGAACAAGTTCTTATTTACAATGATGGTCTACCCCGGCCAAACCCTAACCTGGACGAGCCTGGGCCAATTGTACGCCGCCCTATGGGACTCCCAATCACAGCCGGTTGTGATACAGCCTGGAATCAAACCAGAGTCTGTAGGGACGCCTCTTGCAATGAAATGCAGTGCCTTAGACCGCTGCGCCACTCGGGAGGTAAAGGGAGGGAGGGGCGATGAGACAGAAGATGGAATCCATGATTACAACACAGAGGTAAAGGGAGGGAGGGGCGATGAGACAGAAGATGGAATCCATGATTACAACACAGAGGTAAAGGGAGGGAGGGGCGATGAGACAGAAGATGGAATCCATGATTACAACACAGAGGTAAAGGGAGGGAGGGGCGATGAGACAGAAGATGGAATCCATGATTACAACACAGAGGTAAAGGGAGGGAGGGGCGATGAGACAGAAGATGGAATCCATGATTACAACACAGAGGTAAAGGGAGGGAGGGGCGATGAGACAGAAGATGGAATCCATGATTACAACACAGAGGTAAAGGGAGGGAGGGGCGATGAGACAGAAGATGGAATCCATGATTACAACACAGAGGTAAAGGGAGGGAGGGGCGATGAGACAGAAGATGGAATCCATGATTACAACACAGAGGTAAAGGGAGGGAGGGGCGATGAGACAGAAGATGGAATCCATGATTACAACACAGAGGTAAAGGGAGGGAGGGGCGATGAGACAGAAGATGGAATCCATGATTACAACACAGAGGTAAAGGGAGGGAGGGGCGATGAGACAGAAGATGGAATCCATGATTACAACACAGAGGTAAAGGGAGGGAGGGGCGATGAGACAGAAGATGGAATCCATGATTACAACACAGAGGTAAAGGGAGGGAGGGGCGATGAGACAGAAGATGGAATCCATGATTACAACACAGAGGTAAAGGGAGGGAGGGGCGATGAGACAGAAGATGGAATCCATGATTACAACACAGAGGTAAAGGGAGGGAGGGGCGATGAGACAGAAGATGGAATCCATGATTACAACACAGAGGTAAAGGGAGGGAGGGGCGATGAGACAGAAGATGGAATCCATGATTACAACACAGAGGTAAAGGGAGGGAGGGGCGATGAGACAGAAGATGGAATCCATGATTACAACACAGAGGTAAAGGGAGGGAGGGGCGATGAGACAGAAGATGGAATCCATGATTACAACACAGAGGTAAAGGGAGGGAGGGGCGATGAGACAGAAGATGGAATCCATGATTACAACACAGAGGTAAAGGGAGGGAGGGGCGATGAGACAGAAGATGGAATCCATGATTACAACACAGAGGTAAAGGGAGGGAGGGGCGATGAGACAGAAGATGGAATCCATGATTACAACACAGAGGTAAAGGGAGGGAGGGGCGATGAGACAGAAGATGGAATCCATGATTACAACACAGAGGTAAAGGGAGGGAGGGGCGATGAGACAGAAGATGGAATCCATGATTACAACACAGAGGTAAAGGGAGGGAGGGGCGATGAGACAGAAGATGGAATCCATGATTACAACACAGAGGTAAAGGGAGGGAGGGGCGATGAGACAGAAGATGGAATCCATGATTACAACACAGAGGTAAAGGGAGGGAGGGGCGATGAGACAGAAGATGGAATCCATGATTACAACACAGAGGTAAAGGGAGGGAGGGGCGATGAGACAGAAGATGGAATCCATGATTACAACACAGAGGTAAAGGGAGGGAGGGGCGATGAGACAGAAGATGGAATCCATGATTACAACACAGAGGTAAAGGGAGGGAGGGGCGATGAGACAGAAGATGGAATCCATGATTACAACACAGAGGTAAAGGGAGGGAGGGGCGATGAGACAGAAGATGGAATCCATGATTACAACACAGAGGTAAAGGGAGGGAGGGGCGATGAGACAGAAGATGGAATCCATGATTACAACACAGAGGTAAAGGGAGGGAGGGGCGATGAGACAGAAGATGGAATCCATGATTACAACACAGAGGTGACGAAGGGTACTGTCTGTTGAGATGCTCTTTTTTTTCTTTCTTTCATTCTGTCATTCTTTCCTAAAGTAATTTTGGATTGATTTCTGACACCCATCAATCAGGGAGATGATGTTGCTCTTTGACTCATGACTTTGGATGGATCGATAGGGAGTAGGGGAGGAGAGGAGAGAGGGAGGGTTAGGAAGATGGAGAGAGAGGGAGAGAGAGAGAGAGAGAGAGAGAGAGAGAGAGAGAGAGAGAGAGAGAGAGAGAGAGAGAGAGAGAGAGAGAGACAATTCTAGGCACATACACACACACAAATAAAACATTATTACACATAAACATTGCACACAAGAAAACCTATGTTATGCACAAAAGCCCACCACACCCATCTTGGCCAGAGTATGGCCTAGGTCCCTAACCACCCTCCATAAATCCTAGATACGATCAATGGACCGAAGGGCACGACGCCCGAGGGATCAGGTTCAGATCAATGCTATTATTATCCAATTCATTTCAGCGCACAATAGGTTATCGTATAGAATGGGAGCAGGGGAGGGCGCACGCGTCTCTGGCTTTCCTGCCGCCTGCCCTGCACGCGCAACCACTCGGGCTGGGCTTGGAGACCCGGGTCAGCGCCATACTGTAAAAAGGTTTATTTTCTTCTAATCAAAGTGGCCATGGACCCTGACGGATCACATTCAGCGGTACTGGAGTTTCTGAGCAGTCCGGTTCTAACTCTTATCGCCGCCTGCCAGAGTCTGCGCACACAACAGAGTGCCGTAGTGATGGTGTAGGGGCTACATACAGCTATAGTGTGACATCGTTTTCGAGAACACTGTTGCATAAGGACCAAAGGGAACCTGAAACATAACTACTTCTCACAAGAATTTACACTTTCCGTGTCTCTCTTACACACAGTCACTGGTACTCATGTGTGACATAACCACACACACGCACGCACACGCGTTCCCGGGGATCGTTTAACCACTAGCTGGACCGCTATTGCACAAATAATTGTGCGTCCCAGACCCATAGACCCATCAGGGCATCCCGGGTCCCTTCCTTTTTCCCTGTCACGCAGCCACCAGGCGCGGGCAGCTAACTCAATTAAACCGGCTAGGATGACCACATCGAGCCCCTACACACACAGTCAATACGCTCGCTACCGCCACTCGATATTATTGGAGTCACTGAAATGGATACGAGGATAAGCGGCGGAGCTGTTTTAAGTTGTCAAAGTCAATAATGTCCATCTTTATAACTTTTATATTAAACGTTCTCACCATCACTCATATGGGATGTGGTGGTTGCATTGGTCCCACTGGAGAAACCAGAGCACTGCTCCCCGTTTAGCATACATGGGCTTAAGAACACATTCATCAAACAGAGGATCGTGAAATAACACATTAACATTCTACTGTCTGTCAGTGGCTATGAATGTGATAGAAAACAGTATGAACTTGACGTCAGTGCTGTTACAAACAGATTTAACTGCTGGGAATTAGACAGACATGCCACGATAGAAATTTAGAATGGGTACACACACACTTACCGGCACAAATTCAGTGTTCAGAGTCTTTCCATGCGCTTTTGATGCAAGTGTGGTCTGCGATAGTGGTTCAGATCGTGTCCTGTCCATGCATGTACATACAGAAGCTGGTCAGAGGGCTAGACGCTGTGAAACATGCCACTCACTGCAAATCCAAAGACCCGAATAAGAGCAGCGCTCATTTGCTCAACAGGACTGTGTGTGAGAGAGAGAGAGTGCGAGAGAGCGTGTGTGACAGACAGGGAGATAGAGGAGTTGGGAAGGGGAGAGAGAGAGAGACTAAGATGGACGATGTAGTCTACCACCACCACGGTAGCGAATAAGTGAGTAGCCTGTCGTTCAATGTTACTACTATAATAAGTGAGTAGACTCTCGTTCAATGATGCCAGTTGAATCATCTCATCAAATATGAATAACACAAGCACTAGGCTATAGCCTAAACATAACGAAATAGTCCAAATTATTATCAAAAGTCAGTTGTACAGGTTATTAAACTGCTGAGAAATCTCATCCAAGCCCAGAGAGCCACACAGAATGCAAACATTCAATCTATAGTTACTATGCAAATCAGTTCAACAACTGCCCATTTCATTAAACCTTAGCCTATCTCATAGTGCATTTGCCAGAATAAGAGGTGGCGGGAAACCATGCTGTTGCGCGCGATCTTGACGTTCAGGACTGATGATCAAGTTGTAAAGATGTCAACAGATGGGCAAAATAAATCAAACACAGTTCTGTTGCTTTCCATGCCTCCCCGGTGCCTGGATATACTAACCATTTGCTGACCCTCAGCCCTCACCCACCCAAAGAAAACGAAAACATTTTGGAAGAGGTGACGTATGTGTAAAATTACTTCGAGTACATAATGTCTATAGCCATGTATCGACAGTTTTCACTTTAAACCCGGTCAGTGTGTAGAACTCATTAGTGTCGTGTATTACCAAGCTACTGTCTAGCCTAGCCTAGCTCTGATGGAAACTGAAAGGTAAACATCGGTGATAAACAGTATACACTGAGCCGGTCCACAGTAGACCTGTCTAATCTGCTCGTTCTGGTGTAACGTCCACAGGACCGAGCACTCGGCGAAATTACACTGCGAGTGAGACACCTAGCCTACAGTCATATAATTCTAACCAGCCCCTGTACGGTAGGGAGGGACGGGGTATCGGTTAGGACACCGACTGTGAACAGATGAGCCACGATCGATGAGGGTTTTGATGAGGGGCTTTCAGGTGAGTGGCGCGCGCGGATACCATGGGACTTTTATTTATTCGAGTTTAATGAAGGTGATATTTACGCACCTGCCGCCAGTGACACGAAGGAGGAAACCCACACCATGTTAACCTCACCCATACAACCACTTCAGGACAAATATCGAAGAGTTTACAGTGAGGGAAAAAAGTATTTGATCCCCTGCTGATTTTGTTCGTTTGCCCACTGACATTGAAATGATCAGTCTGTAATTTTAATGGTAGGTTTATTTGAACAGTGAGAGACAGAATATCAACAAAAAAATCCAGAAAAACGCATGTCAAAAATTTTATAAATTGATTTGCATTTTAATGAGGGAAATAAGTATTTGACCCCTCTGCAAAACATGACTTAGTACTTGGTGGCAAAACCCTTGTTGGCAATCACAGAGGTCAGATGTTTCTTGTAGTTGACCACCAGGTTTGCACACATCTCAGGAGGGATTTTGTCCCACTCCTCTTTGCAGATCTTCTTCAAGTCATTAAGGTTTCGAGGCTGACGTTTGGCAACTCGAACCTTCAGCTCCCTCCACAGATTTTCTATGGGATTAAGGTCTGGAGACTGGCTAGGCCACTCCAGGACCTTAATGTGCTTTTTCTTGAGCCACTCCTTTGTTGCCTTGGCCGTGTGTTTTGGGTCATTGTCATGCTGGAATACCCATCCACGACCCATTTTCAATACCCTGGCTGAGGGAAGGAGGTTTTCACCCAAGATTTGACGGTACATGGCCCCGTCCATCGTCCCTTTGATGCGGTGAAGTTGTCCTGTCCCCTTAGCAGAAAAACACCCCCAAAGCATAATGTTTCCACCTCCATGTTTGACGGTGGGGATGGTTTCTTGGGGTCATAGGCAGCATTCCTCCTCCTCCAAACACGACAAGTTGAGTTGATGCCAAAGAACTCCATTTTGGTCTCGTCTAACCACAACACGTTCACCCAGTTGTCCTCTGAATCATTCAGATGTTCATTGGCAAACTTCAGACGGGCATGTATATGTGCTTTCTTGAGCAGGGGGACCTTGCGGGCGCTGCAGGATTTCAGTCCTTCACGGCGTAGTGTGTTACCAATTGTTTTCTTGGTGACTATGGTCCCAGCTGCCTTGAGATCATTGACAAGATCCTCCCGTGTAGTTCTGGGCTGATTCCTCACCATTCTCATGATCATTGCAACTCCACGAGGTGAGATCTTGCATGGAGCCCCAGGCCAAGGGAGTTTGACAGTTCTTTTGTGTTTCTTCCATTTGCGAATAATCGCACCAACTGTTGTCACCTTCTCACCAAGCTGCTTGGCAATGGTCTTGTAGCCCATTCCAGCCTTGTGTAGATCTACAATCTTGTCCCTAACATCCTTGGAGAGCTCTTTGGTCTTGGCCATGGTGGAGAGTTTGGAATCTGATTGATTGATTGCTTCTGTGGACAGGTGTCTTTTATACAGGTAAGAAACTGAGATTAGGAGCACTCCCTTTAAGAGTGTGCTCCTAATCTCAGCTCGTTACCCATATGAAAGACACCTGGGAGCCAGAAATCTTTCTGATTGAGAGGGGGTCAAATACTTATTTCCCTCATTAAAATGCAAATCAATTTATAACATTTTTGACATGCGTTTTTCTGGATATTTTTGTTGTTATTCTGTCTCTCACTGTTCAAATAAACCTACCATTAAAATTATAGACTGATCATTTCTTTGTCAGTGGGCAAACGTACAAAATCAGCAGGGGATCAAATACTTTTTTCCCTCACTGTATAAGCCATAACTCTTTAGTCTATTTTTGAGATTCTAAAAATATCAATTAAGTAGGCTACTGGTTCATTCAGCGCCAGGGCCCCTTGCAATAGGCCTACATTTCATAAATGTAAATAGAACAGAATGTAATAATAAATCAATAAAAATGGCACATTACATTCAAAGTGAAGTTTTTGATATTTCAAAGCTAAAGTCTGTTTCCAGTTTAGAATGATGTGAATATCCACTCTAAACCCCCTTAAAATGAGAAAAAAATCTTAATGGTTTGGGGAGAGGGGTGATAGTGTGATTTAAAGGCAGGTGACTTAACATGAGAAAGATGGCCATAAGGGTGAAGAGAAAACAGAAAGTGTTTTCTGTGTCTGTTCACTCAGCAGCACCTGACCATGCCACCGCCCTGCTGCCCCCTGACTCAGCCAGACTAATGGGAAGTGAAGCAGGCCATTTATATTCCTGACTTCCCACCAACCAACAGGACTTGCCTCTCAGTTGGAGGCTGTAGGAAAGACCTCCCCTGTGCGTGTGTGTGTGTGTGTGTTTGAAAGAGAGAGAGAGAGAGAGAGAGAGAGAGTACAGTCGTGGCCAAAAGTTTTGAGAATGACACAAATATAAATTTGCTGCTGCCTCAGTTTGTATGATGGCAATTTGCATATTGTCACGTTCCTGACCTATTTTTATGTTATTTTGATTATGTTTAGTTGGTCAGGGCGTGAGTTGGGGTGGGCATTGTATGTTGTGTGTGTTTTGGTTAGTCTATGGGTGTTGTATGTTTATGGGATAGAGTATTGTTAGGTTGTCTAGTTATGTCTATGGCTGCCTAGATTGGGTCTCAATCAGAGACAGCTGTCATTCATTTGTCTCTGATTGGGAGCCATATTTAAGGTAGCCATAGGCAGTAGGCTTTTGTGGGTAGTTGTCTTGTTTAACGTTTGTTGCTTGTCTGGGCACTTGCGTTATTTAGCTTCACGATCATTTGTTGTTTTGTTTGTTTGTAATAGTGTTTTCGTTTCATGTTCATCTTCGTTCGTTTAATTAAAAGAAGATGGCTTATTTTCCTCATGCTGCGTTTTGGTCCGTCTCTCCTCCACACGATCGAGACAGAACTACCCACCACAACAGGACCAAGCGGATTGAGGAAGGAGGGAAGGAACTAAAGCAATGGAGAGAAGAGGAATGGAGTTGGGAGCAAATTTTCAATGGAGAAGGACCCTGGGCTAAGGTTGGTGTGAATCGCCGCTTGAGGGAGGAGAAGAAGGCAGCCACAGCCCAGGAGCGCTGGTATGAGGAGGCAGCACGTAAGAGAGGCTGGAAGCCCGAGAGGCTCACCCAAAAATTTCTTGGGGGGGGGGCTAAAGGGGAGTGTGGCGAAGCCGGGTTGGATACCTGAGCCAACTCCCCGGGCTTACCGTGGAGTAAGAGGGCGTCGTACTGGTCAGACACCGTGTTATGCGGTAAAGCGCACGGTGTCCCCAGTACGCGTGCTTAGCCCAGTGCGGGCTATTCCACCTTGCCGCACTGGGAAGGCTAGGTTGGGCATCGAGCCGGATGCCATGAAGCCGGCCCAACGTATCTGGCCTCCAGTACGTCTCCTCGGGCCGGTGTACATGGCACCAGCCTTACAGGTGGTGTCCCCGGTTCGCCTGCATAGCCCAGTGCGGGCTATTCCACCTCGCCGCACTGGCAGGGCTACGGGGACCATTCAACCTGGTAAGGTTGGGGAGGCTCGGTGCTCAAGAGCACGTGTCCTCCTTCACGGTCCGGTATATCCGGCGCCACCTTCCCACCCCAGTCCAGTACCACCAGTGCCTACACCACGCACCAGGCTTCCAGTGCATCTCCAGAGCCCTGTTCCTCTTCCACACACTCTCCCTATGGTGCGTGTCTCCAGCCCAGTGCCTCCAGTTCCGGCACCACGCACCAAGCCTCCTGTGCGTCTCCAGAGCCCTGGACGCACTGTTCCTTCTCCCCGCACTCGCCCTGAGGTGCGTGTCCTTAGCCCGGTACCTCCAGTTCCGGTACCACGCACCAGGCCTACAGTGCGTCTCAGCCGGCCAGAGTCTGCCGTCTGCCCAGCGGCGCCTGAACTGCCCGTCTGCCCAGCGGCGCCTGAACTGCCCGTCTGCCCAGCGGCGCCTGAACTGCCCGTCTGCCCAGCGGCGCCTGAACTGCCCGTCTGCCCAGCGGCGCCTGAACTGCCCGTCTGCCCAGCGGCGCCTGAACTGCCCGTCTGCCCAGCGGCGCCTGAACTGCCCGTCTGCCCAGCGGCGTCTGAACTGCCCGTCTGCCATACGCCGTCTGAACTGTCCGTCTGCCATGAGCCTGCAAAGCCGCCCGTCTGCCATGAGCCTGCAAAGCCGCCCGTCTGCCATGAGCCTACAGAGCCGTCCGCCAGACAGGAGCCGCTAGAGCCGTCCGCCAGACAGGAGCCGCTAGAGCCGTCCGCCAGACAGGAGCCGCCAGAGCCGTCCGCCAGACCGGATCAGCCAGAGCCTTCCGCCAGACCGGATCAGCCAGAGCCTTCCGCCAGACCGGATCAGCCAGAGCCTTCCGCCAGACCGGATCAGCCAGAGCCTTCCGCCAGACCGGATCAGCCAGAGCCTTCCGCCAGACCGGATCAGCCAGAGCCTTCCGCCAGACCGGATCAGCCAGAGCCTTCAGCCAGCCATGACCAGCCAGAGCCGTCAGCCAGCCATGACCAGCCAGAGCCGTCAGCCAGCCATGACCAGCCAGAGCCGTCAGCCAGCCATGACCAGCCAGAGCCAGCCAGCCAGGATCCGCCAGCCAGTCCGGAGCTGCCGTCCCTCAGGCCGGAGCTGCCGTCCCTCAGCCCGGAGCTGCCGTCCCTCAGCCCGGAGCTGTCGTCCCTCATCCCGGTGTTGCCCCTTATCCCGATGCTGCCCCTTCAGTTAGGTGGGTTTAGTTGGAGGGTGGTCATTGGGGGGGGGATACGGAAGCGGGGAGTGACTATGGTGGTGTGGGGACAGCGTCCAGAGCCGGAGCCACCACCGTGGACAGATGCCCACCCAGACCCTCCCCTAGACTTTTGGTGGTGCGTTCGGAGTATGCACCTTGAGGGGGGGGTTATGTCACGTTCCTGACCTATTTTTATGTTATTTTGATTATGTTTAGTTGGTCAGGGCGTGAGTTGGGGTGGGCATTGTATATTGTGTGTGTTTTGGTTAGTCTATGGGTGTTGTATGTGTATGGGATAGAGTATTGTTAGGTTGTCTAGTTATGTCTATGGCTGCCTAGATTGGGTCTCAATCAGAGACAGCTGTCATTCATTTGTCTCTGATTGGGAGCCATATTTAAGGTAGCCATAGGCAGTAGGCTTTTGTGGGTAGTTGTCTTGTTTAACGTTTGTTGCTTGTCTGGGCACTTGCGTTATTTAGCTTCACGATCATTTGTTGTTTTGTTTGTTTGTAATAGTGTTTTCGTTTCATGTTCATCTTCGTTCGTTTAATTAAAAGAAGATGGCTTATTTTCCTCATGCTGCGTTTTGGTCCGTCTCTCCTCCACACGATCGTGACACATATACTCCAGAATGTTATGAAGAGTGATCAGATGAATTGCAATTAATTGCAAAGTCCCTCTTTGCCATGCAAATGAACTGAATCCCCCAAAAACATTTCCACTGCATTTCAGCCCTGCCACAAAAGGACCAGCTGACATCATGTCAATGATTCTCTCATTAACACAGGTGTGAGTGTTGACGAGGACAAGGCTGGAGATCACTCTGTCATGCTGATTGAGTTCAAATAACAGACTGTAAGCTTCAAAAGGAGGGTGGTACTTGGAATCATTGTTCTTCCTCTGTCTACCATGGTTACCTGCAAGGAAACACGTGCCGTCCTCATTGCTTTGCACAAAAAGGGCTTGTTACGAACCCCTTTGGCCCTGCAGCCTAGGGGGGATGGAAACGAGACCCGTAACATATCTCATGCAAATCATAATAGTGAAAAAGAACAGTGAGAACTAATAACAACAGACAACATAAATCTACCGTCAAACGCGAATGGTTTATTTGTTAAACACCTGGTAAAGGGGGGGTTGGGGGGGGGGGGGGGGCTTGCTGAGCTGGACCCAAGGAAATAAATATTAAAGATCCAAAAACCCGTAAGCTAGTCTTACTTGCTTCTATAACCGCTAGCTAACTAACCAATAAAATACAGTGGGTGGTCCGCCCAGTTCTAACTAGGGTTCTTAGACAATGTTTTCCTATGGGTAGTGTATGCCCATGGGCGACTTGTCTTGGTATCCCCTTTTCCCACCAACAAACAAACATTCATAAACCACAACAATACATACTCACATAATAACGGACAAATGTGACATGTACGTGCAAAAACAAAAGAGAGATCACTGCAGAGACAACTGATTGGGATTATTTTAAACCAAGGGAAAGGGGATGTGATTGGGTAAGGGAAAAGGAGCGGTGTGTCTTCTGATTGGCGACTGATTGCCGACTGATGAGTGACACCTGTGACTAGGGCAGAAGGAAAGAAAGCAAATACACACACAGGATACTTGTATCCGTAACAGGGCTTCACAGGCAAGGATATTGTTGCCAGTAAGATTGCACCTAAATCAACCATTTATCGGATCATCAAGAACTTCAAGGAGAGCGGTTCAATTGCTGTGAAGAAGGCTTCAGGGCGCCCAAGAAAGTCCAGCAAGTGCCAGGGCCGTCTCCTAAAGTTGATTCAGCTGCGGGACCGTACAGAGCTCGCTCAGGAATGGCAGCAGGTAGGTGTGAGTGCATCTGCACGCACAGTGAGGAAAAGACATTTGGAGGATGGCCTGGTGTCAAGAAGTGCAGCAAAGAAGCCACTTCTCTCCAGGAAAAACATCAGGGACAGACTGATATTCTGCAAAAGGTACAGGGATTGGACTGCTGAGGACTGGGGTAAAGTCATTTTCTCTGATGAATCCCCTTTCCGATTGTTTGGGGCATCCGGAAAGAAGCTTGTCCGGAGAAGACAAGGTGAGCGCTACCATCAGTCCTGTGTCATGCCAACAGTAAAGCATCCTGGGACCATTCATGTGTGGGGTTGCTTCTCAGCCAAGGGAGTGGGCTCACTCACAATTTTGCCTAAGAACACAGCCATGAATAAAGAATGGTACCAACACATCCTCCGAGAGCAACTTCTCCCAAACATCCAGGAACAGTTTGGTGACGAACAATGCCTTTTCCAGCATGATGGAGCACCTTGCCATAAGGCAAAAGTGATAACTAAGTGGCTCGGGGAAGAAAACATCTATATTTTGGGTCCATGGCCAGGAAACTCCCCAGACCTTAATCCCATTGAGAACTTGTGGTCAATCCTCAAGAGGCGGGTGGACAAACAAAAACCCACGAATTCTGACAAACTCCAAGCATTGATTATGCAAGAATGGGCTGCCATCAGTCAGGATGTGGCCCAGAAGTTAATTGACAGCATGCCAGGGCGGATTGCAGAGGTCTTGAAAAAGAAGGGTCAACACTGCAAATATTGACTCTTTGCATCAACTTCATGTAATTGTCAATAAAGCCTTTGACACTTATGAAATGCTTGTAATTATACTTCAGTATTCCATAGTAACATCTGACAAAAAATATCTAAAGACACTGAGGCAGACTTTGTGAAAATTAATATTTGTGTCATTCTCAACATTTTTGACGACTGTACAGTTTGCGCATGCATGTGTCTATGTGCCAGTCTGCCTCTCCTTTTCCTCCTCCAACCAGACATCTGAGACATGGATGTGATTGATAAGCATTGAAAGGAACTTATGGTGATGTACAGAACTTGGCAAATTACTCTGGCAGGCTTTCTTCCTCTCCTCCTCTTTTCCTCTCCCCCTCTTTAAGGCTGCAGTGGCAGTCTGTTCCCCAGGCCCAGCTCTGGCCCAGCTTGGTTCTTACTCCCTGCCGAGCCATAACAGAGAATTGCAGACTTCTGAAGAACGTTTACCCTCCCGCAAACAACGACAAACAAGCTGAGGAACCTAAAAAAAATTCTGGAACCACTCAAATTATTCAGCGTTCATTAAATGCTTAATTAACACTTTCTCTAAGAGTTTCTCAAGCCTCTAAACACACAAACGCAAACACACACACGCTCACACAATAATGAAGGGAGTAATGAAAAGAGCCCCAAACTGCTGCTGTGGTGCTCTGGAAAGAATGGCTTCTCTAAGGACCAATGAAATACTTTTGTTTGCTTGATGACAGAGGCTCTTATATATAACCAATAACCTCCCTCCATCCCCAGTCGGAAGTGTCAGAAACCCCATTACAGTAATTAAGTCTGTAGACCCTCAAAGAGCCCTCCCCTGGGTCTGGAGTTAGACCGCCTGGGAGGGAGGGAGGGGGGTGAGAGGGTGAGGCGGGGGAAAGTATAGATAATGAAAGATGAGGAAAACAGGGCGGTAGAGAGAGACAGAGAGAGAGTGTGTGAATGGTGAGAGGGAGGGAGGGGTGGAGGCATGAGTAAGAGAGGGGTGGAGGCATGAGTAAGAGATGGTATAGAGCTCATGAGAGAGCAACATAAATCAGGGAGATGGATAACAGTGTGAGGCATCTGGACCAGTTAGGAAACAAGTGATAAAGAGAAAGAGAAAAGAAGGTAAATAAATATACAGTGCCTTCAGAAAGTATTCATACCCCTTGACTTATTTCACAATTTGTTGTGTTACAGCCTGAATTCAAAATTAATGAACTATACATTTTTTCTCAACAATCTACACACAATACCCACAAGATTCCACAGTCTCATGTCACAATTAGACATTCATCCATGTTTCTCAAACTTCAAATTTTGAAGTTGTTCCAAACGTCAAATTTCAAAGTGTTTGGTTACTTCTCTGTACAAATCAAATCACATTTAACATTTAAGTCATTTAGCAGACGCTCTTATCCAGAGCGACTTACAAATTGGAAAGTTCATACATATTCATCCTGGTCCCCCCGTGGGGAATGAACCCACAACCCTGGCGTTGCAAGCGCCATGCTCTACCAACTGAGCCACACGGGACCACAAATCAAGTTTATTTTATATAGCCCTTCGTACATCAGCTAATATCTCGAAGTGCTGTACAGAAACCCAGCCTAAAACCCCAAACAGCAAGCAATGCAGGTGTAGAAGCACGGTGGCTAGGAAAAACTCCCTAGAAAGGCCAAAACCTAGGAAGAAACCTAGAGAGGAACCAGGCTATGAGGGGTGGCCAGTCCTCTTCTGGCTGTGCCGGGTGGAGATTATAACAGGACTATGCCAAGATGTTCAAAATATTCATAAGTGACAAGCATGGTCAAATAATAATCATGAATAATTTTCAGTTGGCTTTTCATAGCCGATCATTAAGAGTTGAAAATAGCAGGTCTGGGACAGGTAGGGGTTCCATAACCGCAGGCAGAACAGCTGAAACTGGAATAGCAGCAAGGCCAGGCGGACTGGGGACAGCAAGGTGTCATCATGCCCGGTTTGCCGTGACGTATGGTCCTAGGGCTCAGGTCCTCCGAGAGAGAGAAAGAAAGAGAGAAGGAGAGAATTAGAGAGAGCCAAGATTTTCAAAATGTTCATAAATGACAAGCATGGTCAAATAATAATCAGGAATAAATATCAGTTGGCTTTTCATAGCCGATCATTAAGAGTTGAAAACAGCAGGTCTGGGACAGGTAGGGGTTCCATAACCGCAGGCAGAACAGCTGAAACTGGAATAGCAGCAAGGCCAGGCGGACTGGGGACAGCAAGGAGTCATCATGCCCGGTTTGCCGTGACGTATGGTCCTAGGGCTCAGGTTCTCCGAGAGAGAAGAAAGAAAGAGAGAACGAGAGAATTAGAGAGAGCATACTTAAATTCACACAGGACACTGGATAAGATAGGAGAAGTACTCCAGGTATAACCAAATGACCCTAGCCCCCCGACACATAAACTACTGCAGCATAAATACTGGAGGCTGAGACAGGAGGGGTCAGGAGACACTGTGGCCCCATCAGAAGAAACCCCCGGACAGGGCCAAACAGGAAGGATATAACCCCACCCACTTTGCCAAAGCACAGCCCCCACACCACTAGAGGGATATCTTCAACCACCAACTTACAATCCTGAGACAAGGCCGAGTATAGCCCACAAAGATCTCCACCACAGCACAAACCAAGGGGGGGCGCCAACCCAGACAGGAAGATCACGTCAGTAACTCAACCCACTCAAGTGACGCACCCCTCCCAGGGACGGCATGAAAGAGCACCAGTAAGCCAGTGACTCAGCCCCTGTAATAGGGTTAGAGGCAGAGAATCCCAGTGGAGAGAGGGGAACCGGCCAGGCAGAGACAGCAAGGGCGGTTCGTTGCTCCAGAGCCTTTCCGTTCACCTTCACACTCCTGGGCCAGACTACACTCAATCATATGACCTACTGAAGAGATAAGTCTTCAGTAAAGACTTAAAGGTTGAGACCGAGTCTGCGTCTCTCACATGGGTAGGCAGACCGTTCCATAAAAATGGAGATCTATAGGAGAAAGCCCTGCCTCCCGCTGTTTGCTTAGAAATTCTAGGGACAATTAGGAGGCCTGCGTCTTGTGACCGTAGCGTACGTATAGGTATGTACGGCAGGACCAACTCGGAAAGATAGGTAGGAGCAAGCCCATGTAACGCTTTATAGGTTAACAGTAAAACCTTGAAATCAGCCCTTGCCTTAACAGGAAGCCAGTGTAGGGAAGCTAGCACTGGAGTAATATGATCAAATTTCTTGGTTCTAGTCAGGATTCTAGCAGCCGTATTTAGCACTAACTGAAGTTTATTTAGTGCTTTATCCGGGTAGCCGGAAAGTAGAGCATTGCAGTAGTCTAACCTAGAAGTAACAAATGCATGGATTAATTTTTCTGCATCATTTTTGGACAGAAAACTTCTGATTTTTGCAATGTTACGTAGATGGAAAAAAGCTGTCCTTGAAAGAGTCTTGATATGTTCGTCAAAAGAGAGATCAGGGTCAAGAGTAACGCCGAGGTCCTTCACAGTTTTATTTGAGACGACTTTACAACCATCAAGATTAATTGTCAGATTTAACAGAAGATCTCTTTGTTTCTTGGGACCTAGAACAAGCATCTCTGTTTTGTCCGAGTTTAAAAGTAGAAAGTTTGCAGCCATCCACTTCCTTATGTCTGAAACACAGGCTTCTAGCGAGGGCAATTTTGGGGCTTCACCATGTTTCATTGAAATGTACAGCTGTGTGTCATCCGCATAGCAGTGAAAGTTAACATTATGTTTTCGAATAACATCCCCAAGAGGTAAAATATATAGTGAAAACAATAGTGGTCCTAAAACGGAACCTTGTGGAACACCGAAATGTACAGTTGATTTGTCAGAGGACAAACCATTCACAGAGACAAACTGATATCTTTCCGACAGGTAAGATCTAAACCAGGCCAGAACTTGTCCGTGTAGACCAATTTGGGTTTCCAGTCTCTCCAAAAGAATGTGGTGATCGATTGTGTCAAAGGCAGCACTAAGGTCTAGTAGCACGAGGACAGATGCAGAGCCTCGGTCTGACGCCATTAAAAGGTAATTTACCACCTTCACAAGTGCAGTCTCAGTGCTATGATGGGGTCTAAAACCAGACTGAAGCATTTCGTATACATTGTTTGTCTTCAGGAAGGCAGTGAGTTGCTGCGCAACAGCTTTTTCTAAAAATTTTGAGAGGAATGGAAGATTCGATATAGGCCGATAGTTTTTTATATTTTCCGGGTCAAGGTTTGGCTTTTTCAAGAGAGGCTTTATTACTGCCACTTTTAGTGAGTTTGGTACACATCCGGTGGATAGAGAGCCGTTTATTATGTTCAACATAGGAGGGCCAAGCACAGGAAGCAGCTCTTTCAGTAGTTTAGTAGGAATTGGATCCAGTATGCAGCTTGAAGGTTTAGAGGCCATGATTATTTTCATCATTGTGTCAAGAGATATAGTACTAAAACACTTAAGTGTCTCTCCCGATCCCAGGCCCTGGCAGAGCTGTGCAGATCCAGGACAGCTAAGCCCTGGAGGAATATGCAGATTTAAAGAGGAGTCCGTAATTTGCTTTCTAATGATCATGATTTTTTCCTCAAAGAAGTTCATGAATTTATTACTGCTGAAGTGAAAGCCATCCTCTCTTGGGGAATGCTGCTTTTTAGTTAACTTTGCAACAGTATCAATTTTTTTTTTGGATTGTTCTTATTTTCCTTAATTAAGTTGGAAAAGTAGGATGATCGAGCAGCAGTGAGGGCTCTTCGGTACTGCACGGTACTGTCTTTCCAAGCTAGTCGGAAGACTTCCAGTTTGGTGTGGCGCCATTTCCGTTCCAATTTTCTGGAAGCTTGCTTCAAACATGTACAACATGTTTTTAGAATTCTGATCAAATTTATTATAAATGAAATACTAAAATGTCTCATTTACATAAGTATTCACACCCCTGAGACAATACTTTGTAGAAGCACCTTTGGTGGCAATTACAGCTTTGAGTTGTCTTGGGTATATCTGCATCAGCTTTGCACATCTGGATTTGGGTATTTCTCACATTCTTCCTCGCAGATTTTCTCAAGCTCTGTTAAGTTAGATGGGGAGCGGCGGTGAACAGCAATCTTCAGGTCTTTCCACAGATTTCCAATGGGATTCAAGTCTGGGCTTTGGCTGGGTCACTCAAGGACTTTCACTTTCTTGTTCTGAAGCCATTCCAACATTGATTTGGTTGTATGCTTGGGGTCATTGTCCTGTTGGAAAGTGAATCTTCACCCCCAAGTCCAAGGTTGCTTGCACTCTGAAGCAGGTTTTCATCAATAATTTACCTGTATTTGTTTCCATTCATTGTTCCCTCTGTCCTTACCAGTCTCCCAGTCCCTGCCACTGAAAAGCATCCCAATAGCATGATGCTGCTACCACGCTGCTTCATGGTAGGAATAGTGTTAGATGGGTGATGAGCTGTGCCTGGTTTTCTCCAGATATAGCAATTTGCAATCATGACAAAAAGTAACATTTTTGTCTCATCAGACCACATAATCTTTTTCCTTATGCTCTTAGAGTCTTTCACGTGCCTTTTTGCAAACTCCAGGTGTGCTGTCATGTGCCTTTTTCTCAGGAGTGGCTTCCGTCTGGCCACTCTCCCATAAAGCCCAGATTGGTGAGATCCTGTAGAGACTGTTGTCCTTCTGGCAGGCTTTCCTATCTCAGCCAAAGAACTCTGTAGTTCTGTCAGAGTGGTCAATGGGTTCTTGGTCACCTCCCTGACCAAGGTCCTTTTTGCCCGGTTGCGCAAGTTTGTCGGACGGCCAGCTCTAGGCAGAGTCTGGGTGGTTCCATATTTTTTAAATTTCCCATTGATAGAGACCACTGTGCTCTTGGAAACATTCACCAATAGAAATGGTTTTATATCCTTCCCCAGATATATGCTTCATCGCAATTCTATCTCAGAGATCTATGGAAAGTTCCTTGGACTTCATGTTATAGTTTCTGCTCTGACATGAACTGTCAACTATTGGACCTTATATAGGCAGGTGTGTTTTTTTCTAAAACATGTCCAAACAATTGAATTGGCCACAGGTGGAATCCAATCAAGTTGTAGTGACATTTCAAGGATGATCAAAGGAAATTGGATGCACCTGAGCTCAATTTGGAGTGTCATAGCAAAGGGGTGTGAATACTTATGTAAATTAGATATTTCTGTATTACATTTTCAATGAATTAGCAACATTTTCTAAAAACATGTTTTCACTTTGTCATTATGTGGTATTTTGTTTAAAAAAAAATAATAATAATTAAATTCATTTTAAATTCAGGCTGTAACAGAAAAACATTTTGAAATAAGTCAAGGGGTATGAATACTTTTTGAAGCCACTGTGAATACACCATCTACCAGCCATATCAGGGGCGGTGAGTATGTGTGAGAGAAAGAGAACTGGTTACACCATCAGAGGCAGATTCTGAGAGAGGGAGAACAGGAGAGAGGGAAGAGAAAAGGACAGGTGTCAGGCCTGTTGATAAAAGCCAGCGAGGAGAGGAGTTATAGATCGGGAGGGGGAGAAGGAGGAGGGAGGGAGGGAGGGAGAGAAGGAGAGGGCGGGGATTGGGACTGGGAGAGACGGGTGAGTGCCTGCGACTTAGTGCTGTCCTCTCTCATTGATATTCTGAGGTCATGCCTCGCTGACAACTGCCCTCATCTCTCTCCTCCCCCACTCTCTCAAACACGCCCTAAAAGTGTGATGTCATCCTATATGGAGCACTTGGTCAGATGCCACTGTCAGTATCACTGCACCTCACCACCACTTACCCTCTCTCCAACCCTGATCCACATTTACCATTTAGCACAAAGAACATAAATACATATGAAACATTAGCGGAGAGAGCAGGAGTGGCCTCAACAATTGATGTGGTTCGGTTAGGAATAGAGGTTCAGATATACTATCACCAAGGAATCGCCAACCATCAGGGCATGGTTAGTGCTTGTATTTACCGTTCTTGTTTGGATGATGGTAACTATACAGTGCTGTTATTTTGGCATCTCATCCTCCTCTCCCAGCAGTCTAGATTTGAAAGTGGGCGGTGGCAGGGCCTCCATTTTAATATCTCTGAGTGTTTACAGTAGTGACCCTGGCTGTGGGAGGATCTATAAATCATACTCATTATAAATGCACAGAAGGAAGCGGGAGAGAGCGAGGTTGGGGGATGTTTTCTTTATTTCTCCCTCAGGTCGCTGCCAAGGGTCGCGGGGGGGGGGGGGGGGGGTAATGTGCTAATGTTGTAAATTACTATTGTAGCTGGAAACTGAAGATTTTTTATGGAATATCTACATGGGCGTACAGAGGCCCATTATCAGCAACCATCACTCCTGTGTTCCAATGGCACGTTGTGTTAGCTAATCCAAGTTTATCATTTTAAAAGGCTAATTGATCATTAGAAAACTCTTTTGCAATTATGTTAGCACAGCTGAAAACTGTTGTTCTGATTAAAGAAGCAATAAAACGGGCCTTCTTTAGACTAGTTGAGTATCTGGAGCATCAGCATTTGTGGGTTCGATTACAGGCTCAAAATGGCCAGAAACAAAGAACTTTCTTCTGAAACTCATCAGTCTATTCTTGTTCTGAGAAATGAAGGTTATTCCATGCGAGAAATTGCCAAGAACCTGAAGATCTCATTCAACGCTGTGTACTACTCCCTTCAGAGAACAGCATAAACTAGCTCTAACAAGAATAGAAAGAGGAGTGGGAGGCCCCGGTGCACAACTGAGCAAGAGGACAACTACATTAGAGTGTCTAGTTTGAGAAACAGATGCCTCACAAGTCCTCAACTGGCAGCTTCATTAAACAGTACCCGCAAACACCAGTCTCAACGTCAACAGTGAAGAGGCGACTCCAGGATGCTGGCCTTCAAGGCAGAGTTCCTCTGTCCAGTGTCTGTGTTCTGTTGCCCATCTTAATCTTTTCTTTTTATTGGCCAGTCTTAGATATGGCTTTTTCTTTGCAACTCTGCCTAGAAGGCCAGCATCCTGGAGTCGCCTCCTCACTGTGACCCCAAAGTTTTGAACGGTAGTGTACGTCTTTGTAATGTAGCTAGGGTTAGGGAATGGATTTATTCACTAATACTGGGAATTCCACACCCAGTCTTCAGTTGTCGTATGCCCGAGCAACAACAGCATCCACGGTGTACACAAACAGAGATGGGTGAACATTTGTGGGATGAGAAAGGTGTGGGATGGGTGGAGTGGAAGAGTGGAGGAGGCGTTGTGTGTGCAGGAGGAATGGAAAACGCAGTCTCATGCTATTGGTTGTCGATTGATAAGGAGGTCATCTGAAAGTCACACTCTCGCTCTCTCCCTCCCCTCTCATCCCTTTCTTCCTCTCTCTCTCTCTCTCTCTCTCTCTCTCTTATGAAACTCTCTCCGTAGACTGGAATTAAAACCAAGGCAATTAAAGCCAACCTGCTTGCGACTTGGTGTTCCGGCTCGTAATTTTTATTCAGCGTAATTAAAGTGTTATGGTGGCGACGGCAGCGAGATGGGGGGGTGAGTTAGAAGGGTATGGATGATTGATTGACGGCGAGAGCAAGAGTGAGGGTGAGGGAGAAGGGGATATATACAGAATTCACAGAGGCCAAAAGTCATTGCCTTGAGTTTGATTGGAAAGAGACAAAGAGAGAGGAATGGGACAGAAAATGTTTTGTGGCACAGTGAGAGAGTGAGAGAGAAAGAGAGAGAGAAACAAAAGAAAGAAAGAGAGATAGAAAAGAGAACGAGAGACAGGGAAAAGAAAGAGTGAAAAAGAGTAAAGCGAAGAGAGGTGTGGAGTAGTGAGAGGTAATGTGTAGACTTTAGGAGGGGGTTATCTGATTGGGAGGGGGGTGGCATGGGGCCTACTGGGATAACTAACGAGATGACCAGGTGAAGTAATTGCTTTTGTTGTGTCCTCATGTCCAATCAATTAAGACAGCCCTTAGTGCACCAGAGGGCCACAAACATAATTGTGTGTGCGTGGGTGTGCTTGCATGGTTGTGAGCATGTGTGTGTGTGTATGTGCAGGCGCATGTATGAATATATGACTGTGCTTGTAGGTTAGTCTCTATGATTGGATATTATTTTGATCAGTCCTGAGCGTGTATTCACTGTCTGGACGTATGTGCTTTTATGTCATCACAATCTTTACGAGTATTTGCAAGAGAGTGAGAGAGTGAGAGAGAGAGAGAGAGAGAGAGAGAGAGAGAGAGAGAGAGAGAGAGAGAGAGAGAGAGAGAGAGAGAGAGAGAGAGAGAGAGAGAGAGAGAGAGAGAGAGAGAGAGAGAGAGAGAGAGAGAGAGAGAGAGAGAGAGAGAGAGAGAGAGAGAGAGAGAGAGAGAGAGAGAGAGAGAGAGAGAGAGAGAGAGAGAGAGAGGAATGAGTAGAAGAAAGGAGGGGGGGTTAGAAAGACACTCTTTCTGTGTTCTCATCCCTCTATCTCCGTCCCTCTCTTCTTCCTAAGCCACTACACCAAATTCTATTATTGGGCCCAATAAAAGAGTGTGAAATGAAAACATAATCGGTTTTAATCCGGCTGTAAAGCTCCAGCCACCCGCTGACAAAGGGCTGATGAGCGAAGCTTCACTGGCTTATTAAGGAAAAAGACAGAACAAGTTCCACAGACATGTGACTAACAGAAATGGATTAATGTGTCCCTGAACAAAGGGATGTCAAAATCAAAAGTAACAGTCAGTATCTGGTGTGGCCACCAGCTACTGCAGTGCATCTCCTCCTCATGGACTGCACCAGATTTGCCAGTTCTTGCTGTGAGATGTTACCCCACTCTTCCACCAAGGCACCTGCAAGTTCCCGGACATTTCTAGGGGGAATGGCCCCAGCCCTCACCCTCCGATCCAACAGGTCCCAGACGTGCTCAATGGGATTGAGATCCGGGCTCTTCGCTGGCCATGGCAGAACACTGACATTCCTGTCTTGCAGGAAATCACGCACAGAACGAGCAGTATGGCTGGTGGCATTGTCATGCTGGAGGGTCAGGATGAGCCTGCAGGAAAACTACCACATGAGGGAGGAGGATGTCTTCCCTGTAACACACAGCGTTGAGATTGCCTGCAATGACAACAAGCTCAGTCCGATGATGCTGCCCCAGACCATGACGGACCCTCCACCTCCAAATCGATCCTGCTCCAGAGTATAGGCCTCGGTGTAACGCTCATTCCTTCGACAATAAACGTGAATCCGACCATCACCCCTGGTGAGACAAAACCGCGACTCGTCAGAGAAGAGCACTTTTTGCCAGTCCTGTCTGGTCCAGTGACGGTGGGTTTGTGCCCATAGGTGACGTTGTTGCCGGTGATGTCTGGTGAGGACCTGCCTTACAACAGGCTTACAAGCCCTCAGTCCAGCCTCTATCAGTCTATTGCGGACAGTCTGAGCACTGATGGAGGGATTGTGCGTTCCAAAGTGTAAATCGGGCAGTTGTTGTTGCGATCCTATACATGTCCCGCAGATGTGATGTTCGGATGTACCGATCCTGTGCAGATGTTGTTACACGTGGTCTGCCACTGCGAGGGCGATCAGCTGTCTGTCCTTTCTCCCTGTAGTGCTGTCTTAGACGTCTCACAGTACGGACATTGCAATTTATTGCCCTGGCCACATCTGCAGTCCTCATCCCTCCTTGCAGCATGCCTAAGGCACGTTCACGCAGATGAGAAGGGACCCTGGGCATCTGTCTTTTGGTGTTTTTCAGAGTCAGTAGAAAGGCCTCTTTGGTGTCCTACGTTTTCATAACTATGACCTTAATTGCCTACCGTCTGTAAACTGTTAGTGTCTTATAGACCGTTCCACAGGTGCATGTTCATTAATTGTTTATTGTTCATTGAATAAGCATGGGAAACAGTGTTTAAACCCTTTACAATTAAGATCTGTGAAGTTATTTGGATTTTTATGAATTATCTTTGAAAGACAGGGTTCTGAAAAAGGGACGTTTCTTTTTTTGCTGAGTTTGTGTACCCATTGATTCTTATAAACATATATGTGCCTCATGAGCTTAGTTCAACTCTTGTACACCAATCAGAACCCAAAATATAAACTTGTTTTACTCAAATGTTTGTAAACAAAGCAAATGTAATAAATTCACACTATAAAGCCTCAAAACATGGTTAAAACTATAATTGTGTTATCATGGATGGTCAATCCTTGCATCTATAATGCTGTCTGAATTTCGGAGTGGTTACATTTCTCTAGCCCCATCCCTCAGCGTTTTACAGAAACAAGGGCGGGGTAAGACTTTGTTATTGTGTCAGCTACAGATTGCCGCTTTAAACAAACTCTTGAACAGGTCACTCTTGAAAATAAATGATCTAAATGGGAATAACCTGTATGAACAATAAGGCTACCAGTCTGTTTGGGCCATGTAGACTATTGTATGATTGTAGCCTGGCTACCAGTCTGTTTGTGCCATCATGAGTGACAATGAGTTGACAGATCTGGGACCAGGCTAGTAAGATTGTATATGATTGTAGAATTATCAGTATTATCATTGTATATGAAACCAGATGAACACTGAATTTAACATATACAGAAGAAGTGCTGCATGTCCTCCGTAAATGCATAAACAGGGCGAGATTATATTATATAAAAAATAAATGTAAAATGTAAATTATATGGATAAAAGATGCGGAGTCTTCAGACCAAGAAGTTATAAAAAATAATACAAATTTTTCCATCAGCATCATGTTTTCCTCTGTGGTATTTTACCACCTACGATAACGCCACTCTAACACTTCATTCCTCCAGCAACAGATTAATAGATTTTGGTCAACTGCATCCTCAAGGTGAAAAGTTAACAGCAACGTAGCCTTGTTCCTCTAGCAACTGGCCCAGTGCCAGTTTTAGCATTTGAGCTCCTGATGGTTATGATGACGACCTGTCCAGGGGAAACTGATCCTAAGTCAGCTTGTCTGGATCAGTGTGTGAGTGGTGGTTTTTGAAGAACCTTCCCAGCAAACTGAAAACATTCCCAGGACATTAGCTTACATTCTCGTTCAGTTCTAAATAAGGTTTGATCTAACAAAATGTTTTTTCTAAGAAAATTATTGACATTAAATATCCGTGGAATGTTCTTCTAATATTCACTAAAATGTACATATCTGTGACAACTACCACAGAACATTCCCCTGAGGTTCTTGTTAGGTTGCCAGGGAATGTAATAACACAATATTGCAGTAATACTATAACAACATATTGCCGCAACAAAATGTGGGAGCAGTAGAAGGGGTTCTGAGAAAACATTACAGGAACGATCTGCTAACATTGATGGAGATGTTATTCAAAACACCGTTAACAAACAGCAGGGAATGGTCTCATAAAGTTACAGTGTGATATTATGACTTGATTTTTCCAGTAATGTTTCCCCTCAACATACGTCAGCAATATTTCCTGAATACAATGAAAGTGGTTATGAGAAAACAATATTTTAATGTTCATTATATTTATGTAGATGTTGTCCAACATATAATGTGAAGAAGTGGGGACCAGGATGGAGCTTATCTATTGTGTCACATAGGCTAAGAATTTCAAGTCTCATGGATAGAGTACTGTTTGTCTTAGTAGATATGTGCATCTATTGACACGTTACCACAATCTGGCAGTCAATCATTTCCAATGCAATTTTATGATTCTATGAACACAATACTATAATTCTAAGAAAATTGGAGAATGTTGGGTAAAAAACGAAATATACTATGTTGGGAACCTCTAAAGAATGCAAATACATTTTTGTGTGAACATTCAACATCAGTGGCATGTTTTCTGCATCCTGATATGCTTTTTTTATCACTTCAGGACATATTTTGTGTTTTGGGAACCTATATCCTAATGTCCTCACACTGTTCCCACAACCTAATAAAATAAAATGTTTTGGGAACTTTTAGAGAACATAAAAAGTGTATTCTGTGAACATTCTTGCAACATCAGAGGAATTTTCCATGCACCCTAATACAAACATTATATAATCATCAACACAACTGGACAGATTTTGTGCTATTAGAACTTTTGGGAGAAATGTTCATACACCTTTTTCTACAACTTAATGAAATGCTCTGGGAACATTCACTGAACCAGTTTTGTTTTGCTGTGCAAACACAAACTGTACTGTAACTCATAAATGGGCACATCTATACTTCATCACTTCATCTCTACCTGGAGTAGGTCTGTCACCAGAATCTCCCCTCGTGATGTTTATAGAAGCCTTGAGCAACCAGAATACTAAAGGAGGCCCGTAGTGCTTCACCTTAGAGCAAGGTCATGGTCACATTCAGATTGAGATTTACTTTGATCCATCTTACCACCTGTATTCTTAAAGTAGAGAAAAGGGGGAAATGAAAGCTGGAAACTTTGAACACAACCATCACCATCATAATAGAAAATTGTACAATTCTGACATCCTCTAAAATAATACTTCCTGTGTAGAAATGCCTCCAACACAAAAGTGGCAAATCACCACACATGGACATTGATTGTAGTCAAGGAAACATTACATACCTGTTTTTCAGCAATATGTGCTACCTGTTTTTCATGCCAGTAGCACATTATGAGGTGAATCAATATCTTTACAAGGGTATTGAACAGACAATATGATATCCCTACAAGGATAATGAACAGACAATATGATATCCCAACAAGGGTATTGAAGAAACAATATGATATCCCTACAAGGGTAATGAACAGATAATATGATATCTCTACAAGGGTAATGAATGAACAGACAATATGAAAATGCCACAGGGTACCGAAACTTCCAATGCCCTTTGTAGCTCAGTTGGTTGTGCATGGTGCATGTAATGCCAGGGTAGTGGGTTTGATTCCCGGGACCAACAATATGTAAAATCTATGCATGTAAGTCGCATTGGATAAAAGCATATATTATTATTATTATATATTAAATAAGAACATGACAAAAATGCTGACTGTATCACTTATGTCATGCTACAAAGACATACATCTATTTAATTAAGCTTGGGAGCTTGGGCTGTTAAGAAGCCAGCGACCGTCATCCAGACTGTCCCTACTCAGCGTTAATGTGATTTAGTAGGTCATTTGGGACATTTTTTCTTTTGAGCCTTTTAGGATTGAAGGGAAACATGTTACATTTATAAACCCTTTGATTCAATAATTTGTGAAGAGGTACAGTATCTTTACTGTGATTGGATAGGTCTCACAGACGCACCTCTTATGATATCATATTTTGTAATTTAGCAAATGCTCTTATCCAGAGTGACTTACATTAGTGCATTCATTTTAAGATACTGTAGCTAGGTGAGACAATAACATATCACAATTGTAGTAAGTACATTTTCCCTCAACAATGTAGTTATAAGCAAAGTCAGTGCTAGTTGTAAAAGTAAATTTTTATTATTAATAAAACGTGTTCATTATCTACCATTATTACAGTACACCTGTGCTAAAGCAAACACACACCATTATCCCCTCTGCCTATTAAGACAGTATTACATTTCACAGTGGGGGAGTGCCACATGTAATAACCCTCCTGACTGGTAACTATTCATCAACACCATGTTCACCATAAGACCCAATACCTCGCACTCTGGAAAAAAAGATAATGAAACAAAAACCAATCCCTCGCTCTCTAATCTTAATCTACACCTCCACCAATTCATCTATTCTACCTCTCCTCAGTCTTGTCGCATCTTGTCCCATGTAAATAGTCGGTTTCATTGTTTTTTCCCGTATATATTTTAATCTCACTTTCCACCTACGATCTAAATGTACTTTCCTGCAACCTGCCTCACCCAATGTGCTATTTTTATACGTTATAACTGGAACCTCCATCAGTAACTAGCCAGCTAATTAGCTACTAGCTAGTAGTCACTGTTAGCCACGGCTAGCAGTCTTCACCTTTAGCCCGGACACCAGCCAGTTTGAGCTCGGTCAATATCTGTCAGTCTGCACAGCGCGATATCAACCCAGAGCATATCGGACTGCTTTTCTCCACCACATCACCGGATTCCTGCCACAAGCTCTGGGCGATTACGCCGGATCATCGCAGCTAGCTAGCTGCAACCGAGTGGCTACTGCTGGCTAACGCCTCTGTCCCGAAAGCAAGTCCCAGTTAGCCTTGAGCTAGACTCGAGCTAGGCCCATCTCCCGGATAGCCGAAGAGGTATACCCGCTAATTCGTGGGCTACAATACCTCTTTTGCCAATTGGTCTGGACCCTTTATTGCCGACACGGAGCCCCACCGATCCATCATGACTGGTCTGCCTACGTAATCGTCCGATGTGGTTTCAACAGGCTTTTCCGTTGCGATGTCACCGAAGACCCATCTGCTAGCTCCGGCCCACTAGCTTTCTGAACGCCATGCCTCCCGCTCGCCTAGCATGGTAGCGACTACCGAACGGCTCCCGGACTCACCTATTGCTGCTCATTGGACCCTATGATCACTCGGCTACACATGCCTCTCTCTAATGTCAATATGCCTTGTCTTCTGCTGTTTCGGTTAGTTATTGTTTTATTTCACTGTAGAGCCTCTAGTCCAGCTCAACATGCTTTAGATAGCTCTTTTGTCACACACCTGGCTTAGCTGGTGTCTCCAGAGACGCAAGCTCTCTCATCGTCACTCAATGCCTAGGTTTACCCCCACTGTACTCACATCCTACCATACCCTTGTCTGTACATTATGCCCTGAATCTATTCTACCATGCCAGAAATCTGCCCCTTTTATTCTCTGTTCCCAATACACTAGACAACCAGTTCTTATAGCCTTTAGCCATACCCTTATCCTACTCCTCTGTTCCTCTGGTGATGTAGAGGTTAACCCAGGCCCTTTAGCCCCCAGCATCACACCTGTTCCCCAGGCGCTCTCATTTGTTGACTTTTGTAACCGTAAAAGCCTTGGTTTCATGCATGTTAACATCAGAAGCCTCCTCCCTAAGTTTGTTTTATTCAGTGCTTTAGCACACTTTGCCAACCCTGATGTCCTAGCCGTGTCTGAATCCTGGCTTATGAAGGCCACCAAAAATTCTGACATTTCCAACCCCAACTACAACATTTTCCGTCAAGATAGAACTGCCAAAGGGGGCGGAGTTGCAATCTACTGCAGAGATAGCCTGCAGAGTTCTGTCATACTATCCAGGTCTGTTCCCAAACAGTTCGAGCTTCTACTTTTAAAAATCCACCTTTCCAGAAATAAGTCTCTCACTGTTGCCGCTTGTTATAGACCCCCTCAGCCCCCAGCTGTGCCCTGGACACCGTATGTGAATTGATTGCCCCCCATCTATCTTCAGAGTTCGTACTGATAGGTGACCTAAACTGGGATATGTTTAGCACACCGGCCATCCTACAATCTAAGCTAGATGCCCTAAATCTCACACAAATGATCAAGGAACCTACCAGGTACAACCCTAAATCCGTAAATATGGGCACCCTTATAGATATCATCCTGACCAATTTGCCCTCTAAATACACCTCTGCTGTCTTCAACCAGGATCTCAGCGATCACTGCCTCATTGCCTGCGTCCGTAATGGGCCCGCGGTCAAACGACCACCCCTCATCACTGTCAAACGCTCCCTAAAACACTTCAGCAAGCAGGCCTTTCTAATCAACCTGGCCTGGGTATCCTGGAGGATATTGGCCTCATCCCGTCAGTAGAGGATGCCTGGTTGTTCTTTGAAAGTGCTTTCCTCACCATCTTAATGCTCACCAAATAAGCATGCCCCATTCAAAAAATGTACAACTAAGAACAGATATAGCCCTTGGTTCACTCCAGACTTGACTGCCCTTGACCAGCACAAAAACATCCTGTGGTGTACTGCATTAGCATCGAATAGCCTCTGCGATATGCAACTTTTCAGGGAAGTCAGGAACCAATATACACAGTCAGTTAGGAACGCTAAGGCTAGCTTTTTCAAACAGAAATTTGCATCCTTTTGCACTAATTCCAAAAAGTTTTGGGACACTTTAAAGTCCATGGAGAATAAGAGCACCTCCTCTTTAGATGCCCACTGCACTGAGGCTAGGAAATACTGTCACCACCGATAAATCTACGATAATCGAGAATTTCAATAAGCATTTTTCTACGGCTGGCCATGCTTTCCACCTGGCTACCCCTACCCTGATCAACAGCCCTGCACCCCCCACAGCAACTTTCCCAAGCCCCCCCCGCTTCTCCTTCACCCAAATCCAGATAGCTGATGTTCTGTAAGAGCTGCAAAATCTGGATCCCGACAAATCAGCTGGGCTAGACTGGACCCTCTCTTTCTAAAATTATCAGCCAAAACTGTTGCAACCCCTATTACTAGCCTGTTCAACCTCTCTTTCGTATTGTCTGAGATCCCTAAAGATTGGAAAGCTGCTGCGGTCATCCCCCTCTTCAAAGGGGGAGACACTCTAGACCCAAACTGTTACAGACCTATATCCATCCTGCCCTGCCTTTCTAAAGTCTTCGAAAGCCAAGTTAACAAACAGATCACCGACCATTTCGAATCCCACCATACCTTCTCCGCTATGCAATCTGATTTCCGAGCTGGTCATGGAGGCACCTCAGCCACGCTCAAGGTCCTAAACTATATCATAACCGCCATAGATAAAAGACAGTACTGTGCATCCGTTTTCATCGACCTGGCCAAGGCTTTTGACTCTGTCAATCACCGCACTCTTTTCGGCAGACTCAACAGCCTTGGTTTCTCAAATGACTGCCTCGCCTGGTTCACCAACTACTTCTCAGATAGAGTTCAGTGTGTCAAATCGCAGGGCCTGTTGTCCGGACCTCTGGCAGTCTCTATGGTGCCATAGGGTTCAATTCTCGGGCCGACTCTTTTCTCTGTATATATCAATGATGTCGCTCTTGCTGCTGGTGATTCTCTGATCCACCTCTATGCGGACGACACCATTCTGTATACAGCTGGCCGTTCCTTGGACACTGCGTTAACAAACCTCCAAACGAGCTTCAATGCCATACAACACTCCTTCCGTGGCCTCCAACTGCTCTTAAATGCTAGTAAAACTAAATGCATGCTCTTCAACCGATTGCTGCCCGCACCTGCCCGCCCGTCCAGCATCACTACTCTGGACGGTTCTGACTTAGAATATGTGGGCAACTACAAATACCTAGGTGTCTGGTTAGACTGTAAACTTTCCTTCCAGACTCACATTAAGCATCTCCAATCCAAAATTAAATCTAGAATCGGCTTCCTATTTTGCAACAAAGCCTCCTACACTCATGCTGCCAACATACCCTCGTAAAACTGACTATCCTACCGATCCTTGACTTCGGCAATGTCATTTACAAAATAGCCTCCAACACTCAGCAAATTGGATGCAGTCTATCACAGTGCCATCCGTTTTGTCACCAAAGCCCCATATACTATCCACCACTGTGACATGTATGCTCTCGTTGGCTGGCCCTTGCTACATATTCGTCGCCAAACCCACTGGCTCCAGGTCATCTACAAGTCTCTGCTAAGTAAAGCCCCGCCTTATCTCTGCTCACTGGTCACCATAGCAACACCCACCCGTAGCACACGCTCCAACAGGTATATTTCACTGGTCATCCCCAAAGCCAACTCCTCCTTTGGCCTCCTTTCCTTCCGGTTTTCTGCTGCCAATGACTGGAATGAATTGCAAAAATCACTGAAGCTGGAGACTTTATATCTCCCACTAATTTTAAGCATCAGCTGTCAGAGCAGCTTACCGATCACTGTACCTGTACACAGCCCATCTGTAAATAGCACACCCAACTACCTCATCCACATATTGTTATTAATTTTTTTGCTCTTTTGCACCCCAGTATCTCAACTTGCACATCATCATCTGCACATCTATCACTCAAATGTTAATGCTAAATTTTAATTATTTTGCCACTATGTCCTATTTATTGCCTTACCTCCCTAACCTTACTACATTTGCACACACTGTACATATATTTTTTTATTGTGTTATTGACTGTACGTTTGTTTATCCCATGTGTAACTCTGTGTTGTTGTTTTTGTCGCACTGCTTTGCTTTATCTGGGCCAGGTCGCAGTTGTAAATGAAAACTTGTTCTCAACTGGCCTACCTGGATAAATAAAGGTGAAAAAAATGTAAATAATAAAATCAATCCATCAACCTTTATTTGCTGTAGCACCCTCTGGCAAAGGAAACTGTGTTTGTGTGTAGTGTGTTAGTGCATTTTTGAGGGTGTGAGTATGTTTTTTTGACTGAATTGTGAGTTTGGGCATGTGTATGAGTGTGTATTAGTGTGTATTAGTAAGACCAAGGGCTTGCTTAAGTGTATTTTCTCTCTCTCTCTCTCTCTCTCTCTCTCTCTCTCTCTCTCTCTCTCTCTCTCTCTCTCTCTCTCTCTCTCTCTCTCTCTCTCTCTCTCTCTCTCTCTCTCTCTCTCTCTCTCTCTCTCTCTCTCTCTCTCTCTCTCTCTCTCTCTCTCTCTCTCTCTCTCTCTGTCTGTTTGTGTGTGAGTGTGTGTGTGTGTGTGTAAGTGCGTAAATCAGATTGATTTTGGCTGTAATTAAATTGTATGTGCTGTAGGAGAACGTGTCGCTCTCTCCCTCTCCATCTCTCTTTCTCTCATAATCACTGTTTTACGGTAAGCAATGAAGAGATGGTCACGGTAACTGGAGCCACACAAACCACACGGACCTCACACACCCCAGCCACAAGCTGAGGTCTAATACAAACAGGCCCAGAGACAGTTTCTATCTACAAGCCATCAAGCCTGCTGAACACTTGAAGTGGACTGACCACCTGAATTCTCCACATCCAAGCACACACACACACACACACACACACACACACACACACACACACACACACACACACACACACACACACACACACACACAAACAAAAAGGAGTTGGCCCTCAACAATAGTAGTGACATGTTGTCCATTTGCCAAACAGCACCCATGTTCCTATTTCATATAACAGAATTGAACAATCAGTTGGATGGCTTTTGGGGGCCCTACTCAAGATGTGGTTGGGGGGGGCCGCCACCTCGCGGCAAAACATTTTAATTGACGGTGGAGAAAGTTGACTTACTGCAATTTTTTTTTTTAAATGCCATGAATGTTTTTTAAGGAAGTTTTCTGCAATTGTACACATTTTGCCATGGGGCAAAGACACATTTTGGCATTTTTAAAGCTCATTTCCTGCATTTCTACACATTTTGTAACGACTTATGTCATGCTACAAAATAAAGGTGGCCTCTTGGAGGGGGGCATGTACCATGCGTGACCGGTTGGTATTCAGCCATGATTACTACAAGTTTAGATAGCTGGCTAGACTAACTACCAATCCAAAGATTGTTAACTAACCCCGCCATCGGGGTTAGTTACACTGGCAAACCAAAGGCACACAAAGACAAGCCAAAAACATAACTGTTCCCAGTTACAGAAGGCCATAATCGTTTGGTTCTGGGTGCTAAGATTAAGGTCTAGATTCAATCCGAACCATGGAAGATCCGCGTTATAGCGCGATTAATATTTAAAGGTAACTTCCGATTGAGGCGACATATGCAGCATTTAGGGAATGTGGTCTCTGCGAACACTGGAACATTGCCTATAATGTGTGCATAGCAGACAAAATGCAATCGGATTGAATATGGCAATTGAATACAAAAACAGGTGGGTTGGCTCTACTCACTATAGGACCTGAATACAGACACAGAAAACAAGCGCCCATGGGCATGGATGGCATGATTCTGAGATTCTGTTAGATCTTTCCTCATTTCATATGTCATATGTAACAAACCCCAATACACCTCAATCCCCTATATCTCCCCATCCACAGATCCACCCACCTTCAAGCCAACCCCAAACCCACCAGCAACAGCCTACGACCGAGTGAAAGGGATGAGAGAAAGGATGAGGCAAGGAGACGAGGGGAACGATCACTCTAAACTCAATTGTAATTTTCTTTCTCAAAGGGATTCGATTAGCAATGACAGAGACCAGTCGGCATTTGAGAGAGTGACGTTGTGATTTGAATTTTATTATTCCCCGTAATGAGATGACAGTTATTACATTGTTGTGCTTTAATTAACATTAATTCCAATTGCCTTTTGTAAATGAGGAGCCACCTTCAGGACTCGTTTTCAAAGATCTCTTCTTAATTCCCTGTCACCTGCAATAACCCCTTCCCCTCCAATCACGTATGCAGTTCATACACACACGACATAGATGTACATTATACAGACACATACACATAACATACATGCTCATTCCACACACACACACTTGTAAGCCCACATCCTCCGTACACCTGTGTGTGTGTGTTTGTGTGTGTGTGCTGCGCCCAAACCTAGTATGATCATACTACCATTCCCATGTTTCAGGCCTATTATTTGTGTTTAACTAAATGAAACAATTGAAACAAATCAAAGCTTAAATAAGCTGCTAATGTTTAATCTGTGGAGTGTTTTAATGCTGAAACTTTAATCTCTTCCTGCTGATTTGAATGCCGTACCACCCGATTGAAAACCCACCCGTTGACTTTTAATAATGAACCTCCAAATGCCAATAATTAATAACTTTGATCTCACTCCATTTTTCATTGTCTGATTTCCCTTTTCCTGGTCGTTTAGAAAATGTATTGTTTCAAATTGTTGCTGATGACTAATTGGCCATTAAATTGACACAGAAAGTAATGAACGTTTAGAGTGATGTATGGTGCTCAACTCAAGTCCACTTTCCTCCATGGAGGCTTGTTGGTTTTGGATATAAAAGAGAGAAATAAGTGAGCTCCAGCACAGCATGCAAACACGTGTTCCTTTCTGTTCTATCAGCTTTACACAGCCAGACACAAATGCCATGGGCACTACACACACACACACACACACTCACACACACGTGCGCGCACGCATGCACAAGCAGGCTTGTACGTGCAACGTACACACGTACAAATGGCCCACTGGCAACAAACACAAAGAAACAACGGCAGCCCCCTGTTGACGACACCTGTCAATAACTTTCTCGCCTGAATGATAATGTTTATGTTGGAGACACACACATGCACTTCAACTCTCCTTCTCTCTTCTCCAACCACCCCTCCTTTCTCTCCCTCTCTCTCCCATCTTTTCTCTCCCTCTCTCTGCCCTCTTCTCTCTCACATCCTTTCTCTCCCTCACCCCCTCTTTTCTCTCCCCACTCCTCTTTTCCAGCTATAGCTCCCTCTCTCCCCACTCCTCTTTTCCAGCTATAGCTCCCTCTCTCCCCACTCCTCTTTTCCAGCTATAGCTCCCTCTCTCCCCACTCCTCTTTTCCAGCTATAGCTCCCTCTCTCCCCACTCCTCTTTTCCAGCTATAGCTCCCTCTCTCCCCACTCATCTTTTCCAGCTATAGCTCCCTTGCTGTTTCATTCTAGCATTCCCTCTTCTCTTCTCTCTCCATATGTCACCCAATTCTCCCTCTCCTCCCCCCTCTCATATGGCCTCTAACCATCCCTCTCTTCTCCTCCCTCCCTCTCTGATGAGAGCAGACAGTGTGGTATTCCAGTCACAAGGCCCTGGGAAGGGTGGCACAGAGAGAGAGAGAGGTCTGTAGACGGGTGGGAGGGTGGCACAGGGGGAGACACGCTGGGATCACCCTCCGAAGCCACTAAACATTCAGCTGCCATCCCATCAGCCCCTCTGTCATTACCACGGGCCAGCGACCTCGCTGACTGCACAGCTGTTGTGTGAGTGTGTGTGAGTGTGTATGTGATTGAAAGTCAAATGAAGGGGTTTGAAAGAGGAGTGAGGCGCTATGGAATATCATGGAAAATTATTTCAGAGTGTTTGGCTCTGGGTGTGTGACTATATCAGGGCTCTCCAACCCTGTTCCTGGAGAGCTATCCTCCTGGACTACATGATGGATACCAGTGTGGGTGTGCAGAGTACACAAGATGTGATTGTATGAATTGTACATACCTTTGTCAATTCTTATTATGCAGTTTTTTACTTTACATAACTTCATGTTGATCTAAAGCCAGCAATCCTCTCCCTCACTTTGTGAATATCTCACTTTCTTTCTCTTAACCTAGTCGTTAGCTAGTCAGGATTTAGCATTTGTTCTTAGAAAAACATATCAATTCTACTTTTGATCAAATGCTTTGGTTTAGGTCTGTCTGTCCCATGTTTCACAGTGAGAGAGTGTTGCTCGGCTCTTCTCTCAGTGGGTTTACTTCTGAGCAGGGACACAACTTTCACTGGGGACAGGGGAGGGGGGGATCATGTCCCCCACACATTCTGAAATTGCATTTTTGTCCCCCCCAGTTTTATAATTGCAATGTGATACAAAAAGCTGCAACGGTGTGCTTTAGGACCATGCGGACGCCTCCGAGTGGTCGTGTTGGCTGTTTGGAGTGTTCAGCCAGCTGGATTTAGGACCGTGTGGACACCACAGAGCGGGCTGACAGGCTGTGTGAAGGCAAAGCATCTGGAAGGCTGGCTGGACCAGCATGGTAGAGTTGAGCTTAGTTCGGTGTGTATGTGATACGCTCTTTAACCGAGTTGTAAAAGCAAGCAGAGCAGAAACTGGCTACTCTTTAGTTGACTGATGTAGCTGGCAAGGTAACTGCTGTTTAACTTAACAGAAAACAACTAAACTAGTGTTTATTTGCTGGGCTGAGCTAGTATTCTAACTGACATGTTAGGTTAGCTAATGTATCATCCCCTCTCGACTGAGGTGAATGAATAAGCTACGCTAGCTAGTAGCTACTACAGCCAGGTCAGCTCTAGCCTCTAGTTATCTGTCAGATAGCAATACTTGACTGTTATTACTATCTAACAGCTGTTGTTTTTGCGGAAATGTTTTGTAGCCTTTGTTTTGTCCCGTTTCAGAAGTAAATTAACTTGGCTAGCTGGCCAAAAGTTGGCTAATGTTAGCTATTCCTTTTTTTCTGAATCAAACGATGAAACCTTTGGCCAACGATTGAAGATTGATATTATTACGCTTTTTCAGTGCAATGTGAGTTTCATTAGTCAGTATGGCAATGTAACGTTATTGATTTGTCAGTGCTAATTCCTTACTTTTCACACTGACACACTAAACAGCTCTAACGTTACATGCTTCACTATCATGGTGCACAGTAGATGTCTGTGTGGGACTGATTTCTTCATCCCACTCCCGCCGGCACCTGCTAGTTTTCTGTCTGACTCCCACCCGCTACCGCAAGAACTGGTCCCAAACCCAACCGCAGCCCAGCAATTTTGCGTCCCATAGGCAAAATATCAAATGCGCAAAAATAACTTAAGATTCTAACATGGCCCTGATATTGTATTACTGGGCTAGATCAGTCAATATGCTTGATGTAGTTTGAAGCGAGCAGAGTTGGAGAGACTTGCACTTTCTCTTGAGCTATTTTATAGCCTACCTTTTAGGAGTGGGAATTTTCAGACGGAGAAATATGGGTGATCAATATTTAGGCCTATTTCTAGGCAATGTAGTAAACTATAGCCTAATCATAGACCTATTTAGGAAGTACATTTCCTTGGAAGGATAACTGCCCCGTGCTTCTCTGCCAATGCATAGGCTATAGCCTACTCTATTTAATTGAGACCACATGTGCACCTGATCTCGCAGGTATGGCTACAGAACTGGAAGCAGCAGTAATGATGACAGCGACATTTGCTACGTTTTGTATAGGCCTATAGGATATAGTTTACCTCAGTGGTGGAAAAAGTACCCAATTGTCATACTTGAGTAAAAGTAAAGATACCTTTGTAGAAAATGACTCAAGTAAAAGTAAAAGTCACCCAGAAAAATACTACTTGAGGAAAAGTCTAAAAGTATTTGGGTTTAAATATACTTAAGTATCAAAACTAAATCTAATTGCACAAATATACTTAAGTATCAAAAGTAAATCTTAATTGCACAAATATACTTAAGTATCAAAAGTAAAAGTACAAGTATGAATAATTTCAAATTGCTTATAATATGAAAATCAGATGGCAAAATGTTCTTGTTTTTTATATATACGGATAGCCAGGGGCACACTACAACACGCAGACATAATTTACAAACTAAGCATTTGTGTTTAGTGAGTCCTCCAGATCAGAGGCAGTACGGATGACCAGAGATATTATCTTGATAAGTGAGTGAATTGGACCACTTTCCTGTCCTGCTAAGCATTGAAAATGTAACGAGTACTTTTGGGTGTCAGGGAAAATGTATGGAGGTAAAAGTACATTATTTTCTTTAGGAATGTAGTGAAGTAAAGTAAAAGTAGTCAAAAATATAAATTGTAATACTTTAAAGTATTTTTACTTAAGTACTTTATACCACTGGTTTACCTTTTAAGAGGATGATTTGCAGGCAGAGACAAATAAGTGTGTAATCAATATTTATTTAAATGAAAAGGCGCAATGCTTGCTTAGTAGCCTAACCTATGTAAGCGTTGTGCCTTTTCCTTTTCAATGATGATTACATTTTTTGATTGCACTTTGACTCACGTTGGTTGAGCGCCCTCCACATCTTTCCATTATTAACATTTATTTATAGACACTGTAAACTACAGTGTAATCATATATAAGTTAATTTCATATTTAAGTTAACAGCCACTTCATTCTCCACCCATGTTCGGCAGCCTACTCTATTTCAATGAGACCACACATACTAGGCACACTTGAACTCTCACGCCAAACTAGGAGAGGTAGGCTACTGAAGTTGAAGTAGTGAATTGTGAGTGTGTGAATAATGTGAAAAAGATGTGCTTTTAATACAATAGGTAGGCTAACGCATACAAAGCAGAAAGAGGACCGTTTCCAAATAATCTGTGGGACAACAATAATATTTTCATAGCAAAGTCGTCTGTCTGACCGCCCGCTCCCGCCCGGGATAATATAATGTATAAATGTACGCCAAGGTAATTCTTTGTCATGCCTCATTTTAGGATCAGACGGTGACAGGGGTCTCAGCAGGGTCAGGCAGCCAAGGAAGACCAGTCTGTGACAGGTAAGGTGAATTTTTATTCTCTCTGTGCAGCAAACACTGGACAAGCCAGATGCTATTTTAAGGCAGTATGACAAACCTCCAAAACTGATTTCCAAACTGTATCAAGGCTTTTCCCGATGACACAAAACATGTAAGACAAAAATGTGAGGAAGACCTGGTAGAAGCTTATGATGATGATGATGAATTGACACAGATATGTTTGAATGCCCAGTCATGTTCATATCATCTCAGACATAAATTATTGCAGTTAAGACCATACATAGAAGGTACTATATGCCAGTGAAACTGAATATCATGAAATCAGAAATGTTATTCCTCTGCTGGATGTGTAAAACACAAAAGGGGACATATTTGCATATGTTATGGTCTTGTGAAGGCTGGCTGATTTCTAGCAAAGAGTATGTTCTTTTATCTCAGCATGTCTACAGATTCACCCTTCTCCCTGTTTTTGTTTGCTGATACTGGAGACTGTTATCTGAAGAAACTATGCAACCAAACATTTATAGCGGATAAGAAATGCATTGCCCTTAATTGGAAGGTTGGTTATCCTCCCACAATGTCAAGTTATGTATCACTAGATTTGATTCATTACAAGATTAAGTGTATACTGTGCAACTTTCATAAGGTCTGGATGCCTTATATGGAATACAATATGACTAAAATAGTATGTATTGAAAACATGCCCACGTCAGGGCAGATACCTATTGAGGCAATACCTAGCTGTTGGGTTGCTCAGTCTTGGCCCTGGGGGTCTGCCGTCCTGCGGGTTGTCACTCTGGCCTTGGCCTAATACACCTGAACGCAATAATGAATGTTTCACTAAGATCCTAAAGCTGAGTGGGGTCTGTTGGGTTGAGGCGCTGCAGGGTGTCGGACCCTTAGGGACAGAATGGGGCGACCAAGCTATATTGTGTGCAAGTAAAAAGAGCGCTACAGTACTATTAGTCCTATGAGATTCATTATATGGAGGATTTGCTGTTTCTGTGTGTTAATACATATTTAAGGTGTATGTGTGTTTTTTCCCCAAACCTTTCTCTTGGGAATAAAATAAATGAAAGGTGTGAACTAGAAAGGCAATTGTGTTGGGACAGAGTTGAGTTATTGACTAGACTGGTGGGGGTTGGGTGTGCAGGTGGCTCGGGCTGGCTGGTTGTTCTGTCTGAAATTTGATATAGAGAATTGTCACGCCCTGATCTGTTTCACCAGTCCTTGTGCTTGTCTCCACCACCCTCCAGGTGACACCCATCTTCCCTATTATCCCCTGTGTATTTATACCTGTGTTCTCTGTCTGTTTGTTGCCAATTCGTCTTGTTCGTTCAAGCTTTCCAGCATTTTTCCTGTCAGCTCCTGTCGGTTCCCAGCCTCTCTTTACTCGTTCTCCTTTGACCTTTGCCTGTCATGACCCTGTACCCGCCCGCCTTACCTCTCTGCCTGTCCCTGACCCTGAGCCTGCCTGCCGTTCTGTACCTTTGCCTTACCCTGGATTATCGACCCCTGCCTGCCTTGGCCTGTCTTTGCCTGCCTCTGTTGCTACAATAAACATTGTTACTTCAACAGTCTGCATCTTGGTCTTACCTTGATTCCTGACAGAGAATATCTTATTAAAGACAATCAAAAGTCTTTGTATTTTTTCAAGAGTTGTTCATTTGTTGGGCTATTGGTTAAATGTGCAACACAATATTTAATATTGAACTAACTCGATCTAGTTCAGTCTTAATAATCACTTAAACATATTAAACAATGATCTCTTACAGTGCCTTCGGAAATTATTCAGACCCCTTGACTTTTTCCACATTTTGTTAGGTTGCAGCCTTATTCTAACAAGATTAAATCATTTTCCCCCTCATCAATATACACACATTACCCCATAATGACAAAGCCAAAACAGGTTTTTAGAAAATGTTGCTAAAAAATAAAAAACAGTAATATCACATTTACATGAGTATTCAAACCCTGTTCTCAGTACTTTGTTGAAGCATCTTTGGCAGTGATTACAGCCTCGAGTCTTCTTGGGTATGACGCTACAAGCTTGGCACACCTGTATTTGGGGAGTTTCTCCCATTCTTCTCTGCAGATCCTCTCAAGCTCTGTCAGGTTGGATGGGGAGCGTCGCTGCACAGCTATTTTCAGGTCTCTCCAGAGATGTTCGATTGTGTTCAAGTCTGGGCTCTAGCTGGGTCACTCAAGGATATTCAGGGCCGTGTCCCGAAGCCACTCCTGCGTTGTCTTGGCTGTGTGCTTAAGGTCGTTGTCCTGATGGAAGGTGAACCTTCGCCCCAGTTTGAGGTCCTGAGTGCTCTGGAGCAGGTTTTCATCAAGGATTCTCTGTACTTCGCTCCGTTCATCTTTGCCTCGATCCTGACTAGTCTCCCAGTCCCTGCCGCTGAAAACATCCCCACAGCATGACGCTGCCACCACCATGCTTTACCGAAGGGATGGTGCCAGGTTTCCTCCAGATGTGACGCTTGGCATTCAGGCAAAAGAGTTCAATTTTGGTTTCATCAGACCAGAGAATCTTGTTTCACATGGTCAGAGAGTCCTTTAGGTGCCTTTTGGCAAATGCCAAGCGGGCTGTCATGTGCCTTTTACTGAGGAGTGGCTTCTGTCTGGCCACTCTACCCTAAAGGCAATCAAACAAGCTAAATGTCAGTATAGAGATAAAGTGGAGTCGCAGTTCAACGGCTCAGACACAAGACGTATGTGGCAAGGACTACTGACAATCACGTACTACAAAAGGAAAACCAGCCACGTCGCCGCGACCGACGTCTTGCTTCCGGACAGGCTAAACACATTCTCCACGCTTTGAGGATAACACAGTGCCACCAACGCGGCCCGCTACCAAAGACTGTGGGCTCTCGTTCTCCGTGGCCGACGTGAGTAAAACACTTAAACGTGTTAACCCTCGCAAGGCTGCCGGTCCAGACGACATCCCTAGCCGCGTCCTTAGAGCATGCGCAGACCAGCTGGCTGGAGTGTTTACGGGCATATTCAATTTCTCCCTATCCAGTCTGCTGTCCCCACATGCTTCAAGATGGCCACCATTGTTCCTGTACCCAAGAAGGCAAAGGTAACTGAACTTCATGACTTTCGCCCCGTATCACCTCACCTTTGTCATCATGAAGTGCTTTGAGAGACTAGTCAAGGATCATATCACCTCTACCTTACCTGACACCCTAGACCCACTTCAATTTGCGTAGTGCCCCAGTAGATCCACAGATGAGGCAATCGCTATCACTCTGCACACTGCCCTATCCCATCTGGACAAGAGGAATACCTATGTAAGAATGCTGTTTATTGACTATAGCTCAGTATTTAACACTATAGTACTCTCCAAGCTCATCATTAAGCTCGAGGCCCTGGGTCTGAACCCCGCCCTGTGCAACTGGGTCCGGGACTTCCTGACGGGCTGCCCCCGGGTGGGGAAGGTAGGAAACATCACCTCCACTTCGCTGATCTTCAACACTGGGGCCCCACAAGGGTGCGTGCTCAGCCCCCTCCTATACTCCCTGTTCACCCATGACTGCGTGGCCAAGCACGCCTCCAACTCAATCATCAACTTTGCAGACAACACAACAGTAGTAGGCTTGATTGCCAATGATTACAAGACAGCCTACAGGGAGGAGGTAAGGGCTCTGGGAGTGTGGTGCCTGGAAAATAACCTCTCACTCAACGTCAACAAAACAAAGGAGATGATCGTGGAGACTCCAGGAAAAAGGAGACTCCAGGAAACAGCAGAGGGTGCACCCCCTATCTACATCGACGGGACCGCAGTGGAGAAGGTGGAAAGCTTCAAGTTCCTTGGCGTACACATTACTGACAAACTGAAATGGACCACCCACACAGACAGGGTGGTGAAGAAGGTGCAACAGAGCCTCTTCAACCTCAGGAGGTTATAGGGGAGGACCCACAGAGCCCACCGCCAGGTTATTTCCCCCCCACGTCTAAAACCTGCTTCTGAGGACAGTTTTCCCTCTGTTTAAAACTCATCAGCCCTCTGTCTTCTTTGCACTCCCTATCACTTCTCTCACCCAATTCTAGACAGAAAGACAGAAAAAGACAGAGAGAACAAAATAGAGAGAAACAGAGAGAGATACAGAAAAACAGAGAGAAGGAAAGACCATGAGAGAGAGAGGGAGAGAGTCTAGGGGGAAGATAGAGGGAGAGGGGGAGAGAGTTTAGGGGGAAGAGAGAGTGAGCGGGAGAGAGAGAAAGGGAAAGAGTCTAGGGAGACGAGAGAGGGAGAGGGGGAGAAAGAGAGAGGGAGAGAGTCTACCGGGGAGAGAGTGAGGGGGAGAGAGAGAAGGAGAGAGAGTCTAGAGGTAAAGAGAGAGGGAGAGATGGAAAGAGGGAGAGAGGGTGAGAGGGAGAGAGAGTGGGGGAAAGGGAGATGGGAGAGTGTGAGAGGGAGAGAGTCTAGGGGGGAGAGAGAGAGGGAGAGAGTCTAGGGGGAGATAGAGAGAGGGAGAGGGAGAGAGAGAGAGTGTCTAGGGGGAGAGAGAGGGTGAGCGAGGGAGAGGGAGAGGGGGAGAGAGTCTATGGGGGAGAAGAGAGGGAGAGGGGGAGAGAGAGAGAGACAGAAAGAGGGACAGAGTTTAGGGGGAGAGAGAGAGGGACAGGGGGAGATAGAGAGAGAAAGAGAGGCAAGAGGGAGAAAAAGAGAGGGAGAGAGAGAGAGGGTAGAGAGAGAAAGAGAGAGGGAGCGGTAGAGAGAAAGAGTGATATAGAGAGAGAGTGATTGAGGGAGAAACAATGAGTCACCAGCAGACAGGCAGGCAGCAGTCCCAGAAGGCAGCAGTGTTGAGGCACCTTCCTCAGACATATTGATTGTGGGGGTGAACTGTCCTGGCAGAGAGCTACTGAGCTTGGCACAGTCCCGCCCGCCGTCGAGACTGGGCTGGATTGGGCTGGCAGTGTGTGTGTGGACAGCAGTTGGAACAGTCCAATATCCAACATCACACAAACACATTCACCCATGCCCACATCAGCCCAAATAATGTGCTGCATCTCGCTAGTCTAAACTTGAAGGGGCAGTATAGTGAAGAAGAAGAAGCCCCTTTGCCCTATTGAGATGCAGCTTGGGTCTATTCAAGCAGGGCAGGGGAAGGAGTGTTCTGTCTCTCTTTAGCTCTCTCTAACTCTTTCTCACTCTCTATTTCTTTCTTTCTCTCTTTCTATCTCTAACTCTCTCTCTCTCCCTCTCGATCGTTTGAACTCCCCAGGGTGTAAAGACACAGTGTTCCCTGATGCCATCACACAGAGGAGGCGCGGCAATCAAAACTCTTTCCTCCCTCCAAACCCCCACAATTACAGAAAAGCAATTATTTCTGCGCCGAAGCACTGAGGCCCAAGAGAAACAAGCCACATATCGACTTTGTATCCGTCATCTCACTTCCTTCCCCTCTCTCTCTCTCTCTCTCTCTCTCTCTCTCTCTCTCTCTCTCTCTCTCTCTCTCTCTCTCTCTCTCTCTCTCTCTCTCTCTCTCTCTCTCTCTCTCTCTCTCTCTCTCTCTCTCTCTCTCTCTCTCTCTCTCTCTCTCTCTCTCTCTCTCTCTCTCTCTCTCTCTCTCTCTCTCTCTCTCTCTCTCTCTCTCTCTCTTACCCCTTCCTCTTTTCTCTCTCTTTTTCTCTTTACAAAAGTGATAGAAAAACTAATTTGCTGGAGATGGGCCTTGTTTTCATGCAGGGCAGAACAAGAAGAAGAACAAGAGAGAAGGGATGGTGGTGTTCCACCACGCTCGCTGGATCGGACTGCAGTCTATTAGGAGGCAAGCGAGCGAAACAAATGTTCAGACTTTAGCACACTGATTCCTAGCTAACATTGATTCTGCTGCATTTCACAGTGCCTGAGTGTTCTGACAGCTCCTGCCTGCCGTCCAGGTGACGTGAATCTGCATGGGTGGGGTGTGTGGGCACGGGCACGGGCACGGAACACAAAGCATTGTTTTTGGGGAGAGAGAAGCTGGGCGGTGTGTTATCTTCCCCGCCACAGGAGCAGTACACGCACGCACGCACGCACGCACGCACGCACGCACGCACGCACGCACGCACGCACGCACGCACGCACGCACGCACGCACGCACACACACACACACACACACACACACACACACACACACACACACACACACACACACACACACACACACACACACACACACACCAGCACACACACACACACCAGCACACACACACCAGCACACACACACACACACACACACACACACACACACACACACACACACACACACACACACACACACACACACACACACACACACACACACACACACACACACACACACACACACACACACACACACACACACACACACACACACAGAGAGAGATAGAGAGAGACTCCATGGACAATCACGCTGGGTTCATCAAAGCAAACCAGGCAGCCACTGCAGTAGTCCCACAATAGATTTCTGATTGGTATTTTACTGTGATATTACTGGAGGGGAGGGAGGATTGTTGAGGGGAAAGGAAAATTGGCTTTACTAAATATAAATGCAGCTAAAAACAGACATGAAAATGGAGGTAAACACAATACATGTAGAGAGCCTGGGAATTATCTCAGTGAGAGGAAGACTAGAGGAGTTTCCCTCCACTCTTAACCCCCACTGAAGCCCTGAGCTCCCCCCACCATCCCACCCCCGGTGACAGACAGCTTCCTCTGACTCAGGCTGGGGGTGCAGCAGACTTGTCCACCTTGGCCTGTTTATAACCCCTGATTTTAATTCAAAGTCAATTTGGAGCCCATTATGGAGCCCCACTGGGGAAGACTTACCAAATGAGGACTATCTACTTGACTGAGTTCTTAATTAAAAGCACATCACCCACCTGTGTGAATCAGGGCGTAGCAATGAATGTGACAGAACATACACACAATCATGCACACACAAGCACACACGTAACTACACCACGCACGTGCACAAATACACACACACGCACACACACAGTCTTGATCGTCCTCAAGGGAATTTCAGCTATACCCCTCATTCACTATACTCCTTGCCTCTATCCTACTCAATTCTACCGCCATGTAACCACAATGTGACACAGCAGTTTTGGGCTACCGTGTTTATGTCTCTGTTTCTGTGTTTTTTTCATGTGGGGTGTGCTTGAAGCCTCATTACTTTAAGGATTAAAGATGGCTTGGCTGGTGATTTGGTTGACATAGAAGCACAGTGGGATCTGGCCACACTTTGGACACTGGCCACTCTGGACACTGGCCACGGTTCACTCTGGACACTCTGGCCACGGTTCACTCTGGACACTCTGGCCACGGTTCACTCTGGACACTCTGGCCACGGTTCACTCTGGACACTCTGGCCACGGTTCACTCTGGACACTCTGGACATTTTGCTCCGAAAGATATCGATAGAGGAAAGAGAGCAGGATGGGGAGGGCTAGGGGAAAGAGGGAATGAAGGGCGGAGTGTGAGAATAGATGTAGTAATATCGTCGGGCCAACTCCATATCCTCTGTAATCACCGTCGTAAAACTTGATAATTACACTGAGAATAACAGAGAGGCTTAAACACGAAACACTGCTGCTGCTGCCACTACAGAGAGCAGCCAGGTTGCTCAAGATTCACTGCAAAATGTGAAGTCCATCTGGTAAGCAGAACGTTGGGAGATGACTGTCCACTAGGGTGTGTGTGTGTGTGTGTGTGTGTGTGTGTGTGTGTGTGTGTGTGTGTGTGTGTGTGTGTGTGTGTGTGTGTGTGTGTGTGTGTGTGTGTGTGTGTGTGTGTGTGTGTGTGTGTGTGTGTGTGTGTGTGTGTGTGTGTGTGTGTGTGTGTGTGTGTGTGTGTGTGTGTGTGTGTGTGAGACAAAATCAGATAAAGAGTATGTGAATGTTCTGATTTGTATGTATTGACTCAGTGAGAGTGAATGTATTCAATGAAGTTCATAGTGCCCGTATTCAAATGGCTCTGCCATTTTGTTTGTATATAAGAGAGCGTGTCTGTAAGCTGGTGTGTAGTGGTTGCTGGTGTGTGTGTCTGCTGATGTGTAGTGGCTGAGAAACATTTCATCTGGTAAAGCACTGAGTTCTCACTAATGCCTGGAAAGTGGTTGGGCTGGCGGAAGCACTGCCGTGAAACGCAGAAGAGAAGGTATTTTTCACGGTTCACAGAGGAGTCAAAAAGAGAGGGATGCATTGAAATGAGATGATTTGGAGCGAGAGGAGAGGAGAGAGAACACACAAAGCGCTCCACTGTGCTCACTGCTGGGTACTGAAATGACTTCATGGCTACTGGAGTATTACGTTTCAGGGTACCCATTATACTTACACGCACAGTGAAACACACACACAACACATTAACACACAAATGCACGCACACATGCACACGCACACACACACACACTTAGTTGCACACACACAAAAGTAAACAAAAGGTAAACAAAAGCATCCACCAGAAATCATTACACTTTGGCCTTGTATGTTCAAAGGGAAGAAACGGTGGGAAGAGAGACAGAGGTCAGCTCTTGGGGAGAGAATTAGTGTGTGGCATTAGGCGTGAGTGAGATGGAAAAAGGCAACAGTACAATAACAATGGGGTAATTTGGAGTGTCAGTTGTTAAAACAGACGAGGTACTTTTTGGAGTGAACGAACGTGCTTAAAATGCTCTTTCACAAAATAAGGCAACAAAATCCAAGGAGAGCAGAGAGAGAGAGAGTCAGACAGAGCGAAAGAGAGAGAGAGATAGAGAGTCAGAGAGAGAGAGAGAGAGAGAGTCAGAGAGAGAGAGAGAAAGAGAGAGAGAGCGTCAGAGAGAGAGTCAGACAGAGCGTCAGAGAGAGAGTCAGACAGAGTCAGAGAGAGAGAGAGAGAGAGTCAGAGAGAGAGTTAGAAAGAGAGTCAGAGAGAGAGCCAGAGAGTCAGAGAGAGAGAGAGAGTAAGAGAGAGAGAGAGAGACTGACCACTGTGACTGACCCAAACTTAAGGAAAGCTTTGACTATGTACAGACTCAGTGAGCATAGCCTTGCTATTGAGAAAGGCCGCCGTAGGCAGACATGGCTCTCAAGAGAAGACAGGCTATGTGCACACTGCCCACAAAATGAGGTGGAAACTGAGCTGCACTTCCTAACCTCCTGCCCAATGTATGACCATATTAGAGAGACATATTTCCCTCAGATTACACAGATCCACAAAGAATTTGAAAACAAATCCAATTTTGATAAACTCCCATATCTACTGGGAGAAATTCCACAGTGTGCCATCACAGCAGCAAGATTTGTGACCTGTTGCCACAAGAAAAGGGCAACCAGTGAAGAACAAACACCATTGTAAATACAACCCATATTTATGCTTATTTATTTTAACTTGTGTGCTTTAACCATTTGTACATTGTTACAACACTGTGTATATATAATATAACATTTGTAATGTCTTTATTGTTTTGAAACTTCTGTATGTGTAATGTTTACTGTTAATTTGTATTGTTTATTTCACTTTTGTATAATATCTACCTCACTTGCTTTGGCAATGTTAACACATGTTTCCCATGCCAATAAAGCCCCTTGAATTGAATTGAATTGAGAGAGTCAGAGAGAGAGAGAGAGTCAGTGGCAGTCAGAGAGAGAGAGAGAGAGAGAGAGGCAGTCATGCAGGTGAACAGCTCCTGACTTGTTATAACTTTCTGGTGTGAGATTAAGTGAGATTAACAAGATTAAATTTGCAAAACATATATAGGTAATCAAATTGTACACCTGAAGATCAAAATATTGACAGTGTTAGTTAAAAGACCAATCTTAATCATGCTAGCTAGCTAAATTCCAATTTGTCAGCTATCTTACTTGCTAGCTCCAACTGTTTACTGGTGGTAACCATAGCAACATGGCCACTGAGACAGTGCTACCACTGAGAGACCCCCCCTTTTTTTGAATTTCCAGCAGAAATCAAAACAGAGAAGGGAAGAAGACATTTTAAACACAGAATTCAGAGGGGGAACCCGGAAAATGTTGTTTGCCGACTGCTCACACAACAGGACTGTTGCAAACCTCTTATTTTACACAGACCACACTACTGCCTGGCATACAGCTGTAACCAGGCATTTCAGCTATACAACAAAGAAAGGCATCTGCAAGGGAAGGTAAATAAAAAATGTTGAGAACAGCAAAAAGGACCAGAAAAACAGGTTTCTGACGGTAAACGTGTATCAGAACGGCACTGTCATGGTCCAGGGCTCTTTTGTGCAGGACTTCCCCACCCTAGGGAAGATAGAGTAAAACCAAAAAAGACAAGGACAGCAACCCAACCTCTCCCCTCACCTCAGGCTCTCCAACAGCAGGAGCCCAGGCCCAGATCCACACAACAGGTCTATCTTCCCCCCTGCCTGCCTACGACCACCAGAGCCATGACCACACCACCTCCAGACTGCTGAGAGACAGGCTGGCTCTTTTAAAGGTATGGGTTACTGAGCTAAAGGAGCAGTCCCCCAGCTACACCACCTCCAGACTGCTGAGAGACAGGCTGGCTCTGTTAAAGGTATGGGTTACTGAGCTAAAGGAGCAGTCCCCCAGCTACACCACCTCCAGACTGCTGAGAGACAGGCTGGCTCTGTTAAAGGTATGGGTTACTGAGCTAAAGGAGCAGTCCCCCAGCTACACCACCTCCAGACTGCTGAGAGACAGGCTGGCTCTGTTAAAGGTATGGGTTACTGAGCTAAAGGAGCAGTCCCCCAGCTACACCACCTCCAGACTGCTGAGAGACAGGCTGGCTCTGTTAAAGGTATAGGTTACTGAGCTAAAGGAGCAGTCCCCCAGCTACACCACCTCCAGACTGCTGAGAGACAGGCTGGCTCTGTTAAAGGTATAGGTTACTGAGCTAAAGGAGCAGTCCCCCAGCTACACCACCTCCAGACTGCTGAGAGACAGGCTGGCTCTTTTAAAGGTATGGGTTACTGAGCTAAAGGAGCAGTCCCCCAGCTACACCACCTCCAGACTGCTGAGAGACAGGCTGGCTCTGTTAAAGGTATGGGTTACTGAGCTAAAGGAGCAGTCCCCCAGCTACACCACCTCCAGACTGCTGAGAGACAGGCTGGCTCTGTTAAAGGTATGGGTTACTGAGCTAAAGGAGCAGTCCCCCAGCTACACCACCTCCAGACTGCTGAGAGACAGGCTGGCTCTGTTAAAGGTATGGGTTACTGAGCTAAAGGAGCAGTCCCCTAGCTACACCACCTCCAGACTGCTGAGAGACAGGCTGGCTCTGTTAAAGGTATGGGTTACTGAGCTAAAGGAGCAGTCCCCCAGCTACACCACCTCCAGACTGCTGAGAGACAGGCTGGCTCTGTTAAAGGTATAGGTTACTGAGCTAAAGGAGCAGTCCCCCAGCTACACCACCTCCAGACTGCTGAGAGACAGGCTGGCTCTGTTAAAGGTATAGGTTACTGAGCTAAAGGAGCAGTACCCCAGCTACACCACCTCCAGCCCAGACACAGCTTCTCCAGGACCAAATCAACCAGTCCAGGACCCAGCTGAAGAACTCTGTCCAGGAGCTGAGAGAGAGCCTTACCACAGCGCTTGAGGAGGTAAAGGCCACCATGAGGAGAGAGCTGGTGCAGGTAAAGGAGGAGATGGCAAAGGAGATGTCTGTCATCAAGAGGGTGCTGCAGCACAGAGAACAGACTGTAGAGAGTCCTAGAGAGAAGCTGCAGCCCCTCACCACCACAAACCCCCTCACCCTATAGGATTGAGTGAAATTAAACAGCTCCTCCAAAACATCTGCACTTAACTACACTAAACACACTCACAAAGCTATTGTACTTAAAGTTTACTTGTTCAATGAATAGGACAAGAACAAATGTTTGCTGTTATCCTGTTTATCTCAATCTGAACAACTTAGTAGTTGGTAGTTACTGTATTTCTGACTGTGCTATTCTTTCTTTTTGCAACATGAAATCACTATCAGTTAGCATGTGGAACATTCAGGGCCTAAACTCATCAACCTTTGGACTGAAGAATTTATCACTGGAGTTCAATTCTTTTTTTTTTAAGATGTTGATGTAGTCATTCTGCAGGAGACATGGTGTAAGGCCCACAGGCTACAGAGAGGTAATTGTGCAATCACAGAAACACAGCTCTGTCAATAGAGACAGAGACTCTGGAGGATTGATCATTTGGTACAAATCTAAACTACAAAATCTAATTGATCCCTTCAAAATAGGTAAATATCACATTTGGTTAAAACTGATAAAAACTTGTACTGACAGAAAAAGATGTGTTCCTTTCTGCAATATATCCCCCCCCTCAGAATCCCCATATTACTCAGAGGAGACATTTCCAGCCATTGCGGAAGAGACGTGCCATTTCCAGGCCCAGGGAAATGTGCTCATCTGTGGGGACACAAATGCGCGCACAGGAACACTACCTGATCTAACGACCACACGAGGGGACAGCTTTATTACAGGCCATACTGTTTCTAACTGTCTTAATCTCCCCCATAGAAACAACAGTGACAGCACCATCAACAAAAATGGAAGGGATCTGTTGCAGCTCTGTTGAAGCCTGGGTCTGTACTTTGTCAATAGTAGGTTACGGGGGGACACTTCGGGGAGATTCACCTATTGCTCACCTCTTGGCCACAGTAGACTATATGATTACAGACATTAGCCCTTTCTCTCTCTGCTCATTCACCGTCAAGCCACTAACACCTCTGTCTGATCAATTACATTGTTCCTCAAAAGAACAGACATGGAAACAACCACACATTCACAGCCCAGTAAGCTGTACAACATCAGAAATTCATACAGATAGGCCTCCCGAGTGGCGCAGTGGTCTAAGGTGCTAGCTGTGCCAGTGCTAGCTGTGCCACTAGAGATTCTGGGTTCGCGACCGGGAGACCCATGGGGCGGCGTACAATAGGCCCAGCGTCGTCCGGGTTAGGGGAGGGTTTGTCCCATCGCGTACTAGCGACTCCTGTGGTGGGCCAGGCACAGTGCCCGCTGACACGGTCGCCAGGTGTACTGTGTTTTCTCCGACACATTGGTGCAGCTGGCTTCCGGGTTAAGTGGGCATTGTGTCAAGAAGCAGTGCGGCTTGGTTGGGTTGCGTTGTGTTTCAGAGGACGCACGGCTCTCGACCTTTTCCTCTTGCAGCGATGAGACAAGACTGTAAATAACAATTGGATACCACAAAATTGTTGATAAAAAAATATGAAATTCATACAGATGGGCCCAAAACAGGAGAATAGCAGAAAGCAACCAGTAACCAAAAAATCCAAACACTCTTAGATAACTTTCTGGAGACCACATCCACTCACAGTAAAGAAGGCATCAATCTAGCAGTAAAAAACATCAACAATATATTCAGGCAAACGGCAAAAGAAGCACAACTGAAATTGATAAAAAACAAACCAGAAAAGCACACAGATGACAACTGGTTTGATGCAGATTGTAAAAATATAAGGAAAAAAACTTCACTGCACCACAGCGGGACCTGAGACAGAGCTGCATTTCCTGACAAAATGTCAAAAACATGTAATTTCATCAAATTTGATACCCTTATTCAATATTTCAAAGACCTCTCTGATGAGAATAGGCTACCCGTCCTGTTGGGGGAGGACACAGAGAGCTGTGGGTTGGAAGCGTACTATATTGCTGCCTGCCATAAGATGAGGGACAGTGTCTGACAGACCAACCAACCTGCACATGTTATTGCTTATTGTTATTGTTCAATGTATGGTTATTTTGACCCCTGATTATTGTTGTCTCGTTGACAATATAGATTATTATTATTTTAATTATGTTAATATTGTAAATTTCCAAAGTAAGCTTTGGCAATATGTACATTGTTACCTCATGCCAATAAAGTAAACTGAATTGAAATTGAATTGAATTGAGAAAAAGAGAGAGAGAGAGAAAACGAGTGAGAGAGAGAGAGAGAGAGAGAGAGAGAGAGAGAGAAAGTGTGTAAGTGTGTTTCTCTCTATAAAGTCATATTTCATGGTGTGTAACTACAGAAGGTGGGAATAATCTCTCTCAACTGCACTCTACTAAACCACCTCTCCTCCTTTATCCCTCGCTACCGATCCATCATCAACTTTTTCATTGTCCCATCATCTGTGTCCTCTCCACTTTTCTTACCATCCCGTTTCCTCCCAATCTGTCCTTTCTTGTTTTCATATCTTTGTCTTTCACGTTCCCTCTGTCTTCATCCATCTCCATCCTTTCATCTCGATTTTCACCTTCATCTTTCCTCCCTTTCTATCCAACCATCATCACCATCAATTGATGAACAGTGACACCCTCTGTAAGTCTCTCTTCCTGCCACACGCATCTCTTTGTCTTTGTCTTTGTCCTCTTCCCTCTTCCCTCTCTCTCCTTCCTCCTTTCCTTAATAACTTCTCCCTTTCAACCCCTCTGCACCTCTGTCTTTCTCCATCCATCTCTCGATATGTTTATCTATTAACATCTGTTCCTGTCATCTTTCCCCACTTCCTCTCTTTTCGCCTATCCCTTCTTTCTCTCACTCGTTTTGGACGTCAGGAGATTTATTGGACTCTACAGTTCATAAAACAAAGAGAGAGTGCGCTAAACTAAATAAAACAACAGAAATGCATTCTGGGGGATAACTTAATAAACCTCCTGGCCGCCCTCACTACGGAATGTTCAAGGTGTTAATAACAGACCTGTCACTACAGGTGTAAATGGAAATGTTAACAGTCCAATTTCCTATTGTTTGTTTCTTCCTGTAAACAAGTGTGCAACTAGTTTCCAGGAAGTGCTGTGGTTTGAGTCGTATCTCATTATTGGGCCTTGAAACTCAACACTGACACCAGAGTGTCACGACTTCTACCGAAGTCGGTCCCTCTCCTTGTTTGGGCGGCGGTCGACGTCACCGGCCTTCTAGCCATCACCAATCCACTTTTCATTTTCCATTTGTTTTGTCTTTGTTTTACACACCTGGTTTCAGTTCCCCAATTACATGTTCATTATTTAACCCTGTTTTCCCCATGGTTTTTGTGCGTGATTGTTTTATGTATGTTCGGTCCGTTATTGGGAGCTCAGTATTACGACATGTTATTGGAATATTTGAGTAAAGTTACTTGTGTTACTCATCTCTGCTGTCCTGGGCCTGACTCCTCTGCACCAGCTACACCCAGACCACTACACAGAGAGGGGCTTATAGGAGCCATAGAGGAGGACTAGGGCAACTTGGGAGCCCATCAACAAGATGTGATCAGCTTTCCACTATAGGTACTCTAGTTATGAGTAATGAGATTATCATCAGCAACCACAACCTTTGTAGTGAAGGCAGTGAAACTAAAGGAGATGGTGAGAGCTTGGAGTTTAAGTCAGGGGAAAGGGAGGAAACTGACGTCATAGACATCCGTATATCCATCAGTCATCCAGTTCCTTTTCCTCCCACAGCAATTATTTTTTTTTAAATAGGCCAGGTGAGAGGGCTAGGATCAAGGATTTTGTGTGTGTGTGTGTGTTTGTGTGTGTGTGCGCGTGTGCACGTGTGTGCTTGTGTTTGAGTGTGCCTGCATCCGTGTGTGTGCGTACATGCATTTATGTGTGTAATCTGGTGTGCTGGCAAGGGGCAGCGCTGCCCGCTAGGGGGATGAGTTATGTTGGTGTGTGGCGCTTGGTTCCCTGGTGCCCTGCTCTCCTGCTGCTAAGAGCTCTACATCAGATTCCTATTGAGCCGATGAAATGGACCCGGCACTGGGCCAAGCCAGAGGCTGAGACAGAGGAGGGGAACAGAGAGAGGGATGGAGTGGGAGAAGGGTGGAGGAGGAGAGGGAAGGAGGAGCGGGGTGGAGGAGGAGAAGGGTGAGAGAAATGGAGGGGGATGGGAGAGGAGAGAGATGGAGGGGGAGAGGACGGATGAAGAGAGGGATGGTGGAGGAAATATATGGATGGAAGAAGAAAAAAGGATAGGGATGGAGGGAGGAGAGTGATGGGGGAGGAGAGAAATGGCTAACTGTGGAGGGGGAGAGGGCTTACAGCCAGGTGCTCTGTACTGTACAACACCATCCCACCGTTATCTGCTACAAGAACAAATTAAACTGCACTTTCCTCTGATAGCAACACTAAATTACTTCAATTTTTTGCTATTGTGGCTGGTTGAGGTGTGCTTGGTTCTGGTGTGCTTGGTTCTGATGTTATTGCTGCCAAAGTTACCACTGGAACTGCTATTACTGCCATTGCCACAGATAATAGTTGCAGTACCACTGTAATTGTGTATCATGTCCAGTACCACCTCTGTAACAGCATCATGGCCAGTTCCAACACTATATATGTGTGTCATGGCCAGTACCACCACTGGAACTGCATCATGGCCAATACCAACACAGGAACTGTATCATGGCCAGTACCAACACTGTATCATGGCCAGTACCACCACTGGAACTGCATCATGGCCAGTACCAACACTGTAACATGGCCAGTACCAACACTGGAACTGTATCATGGCCAGTACCATCCCTGTAACTGTATCATGGCCAGTGCGACCACTGGAACTGTATCATGGCCAGTACCAACACTGTATCATGGCCTTACGAACAGTGTAACTGTATCATGGCCAGTACCAACACTGTATCATGGCCAGTACCACCACTGTAACATGGCCAGTACCACCACTGGAACTGTATCATGGCCAGTACCAACACTGGAACTGTAGCATGGCCAGTACCAACACTGTAACATGGCCAGTACCACCACTGTATCATGGCCAGTACCACCACTGGAACTGTGTATCATGGCCAGTACCAACACTGGAACTGTAGCATGGCCAGTACCACCACTGGAACTGTATCATGGCCAGTACCAACACTGTAACATGGCCAGTACCAACAGTGTATCATGGCCAGTACCACCACTGGAACTGTATAATGGCCAGTACCAACACTGTAACAAGGCCAGTACCAACACTGTATCATGGCCAGTAACAACACTGTAACATGGCCAGTACCACCACTGTCTTGTGGCCAGTACCACCACTGGAACTGCATCATGGCCACTACCACCTCTGTAAAATGGCCAGAACCACCACTGTAACTGTATCATGGCCAGTATCACCACTGTAACATGGCCAGTACCACCACTGTAAAATGGCCAGTACCACCACTATAACTGTATCATGGACAGTACCACCACCGTAACATGGCCAGTACCACCACTGTAACTGTATCATGGCCAGTACCACCACTGTATCATGGCCAGTACCACCACTGGAACTATATCATGGCCAGTACCTCCACTGTAACATGGCCAGTACCACCACTGTAACATGGCCAGTACCACCACTGTACCTGCATCATGGCCATTACCAACACTGTAACTGTATCATGGCCAGTACCACCACTGGAACTGTATCATGGCCAGTACTACCACTGTAACATGGCTAGCACCAACACTAGATATGTGTGTCATGGCCAGTACCAACACTGTCACTGTATCATGGCCAGTACCAACAGTGTATCATGGCCAGTACCACCACTGGAACTGTATCATGGCCAGTACCAACACTGTAACAAGGCCAGTACCAACACTGTATCATTGCCAGTACCAACACTGTAACATGGCCAGTACCACCACTGTATCATGGCCAGTACCACCACTGTAACTGTATCATGGCCAGTACCACCACTGTAACTGTATCATGGCCAGTACCACCACTGTAACTGTATCATGGCCAGTACGACCAGTGGAACTGTATCATGGCCAGTACCAACACTGTATCATGGCCATTACCACCACTGGAACTGTATCATGGCCAGTACCACCACTGTAACTGTATTATGGCCAGTACCACCACTGGAACTGTATCATGGCCAGTACCACCACTGGAACTGTATCATGGCCAGTATCACCACTGTAACAGGGCCAGTACTACCACTGTAACTGTATCATGGCAAGTAACACCACTGTATCATGGCCAGTACAACCACTGGAACTGTATCATGGCCAGTACCACCACTGGAACTGTATCATGGCCAGTACCAACACTAGAACTGTATCATGGCCAGTACCACCACTGTATCATGGCCAGTACCACCACTGTATCATGGCCAGTACCACCACTGTAACTGCATCATGGCCAGTACTACCAGTGTAACATGGCCAGCACCAACACTAGATATGTGTGTCATGGCCAGTACCAACACTGTATCATGGCCAGTACCACCACTGTAACTGTATCATGGCCAGTACCACCACTGTAACTGTATCATGGCCAGTACGACCAGTGGAACTGTATCATGGCCAGTACCAACACTGTATCATGGCCATTACCACCACTGTAACTGTATCATGGCCAGTACCACCACTGTAACTGTATCATGGCCAGTACCACCACTGCATCATGGCCAGTACCACCACTGTCTTGTGGCCAGTACCACCACTGGAACTGCATCATGGCCACTACCACCTCTGTAAAATGGCCAGTACCACCACTGTAACTGTATCATGGCCAATATCACCACTGTAACATGGCCAGTACCACCACTGTAACTGTATCATGGCCAGTATCACCACTGTAACATTGCCAGTACCACCACTGTAACTGTATCATGGCCAGTACCACCACTGTATCATGGCCAGTACCACCACTGGAACTGTATCATGGCCAGTACCACCACTGCATCATGGCCAGTACCACCACTGTATCATGGCCAGTACCACCACTGGAACTGCATCATGGCCAGTACCACCACTGTAAAATGGCCAGTACCACCACTATAACTGTATTATGGCCAGTACCACCACCGTAACATGGCCAGTACCACCACTGTAACTGTATCATGGCCAGTACCACCACTGGAACTATATCATGGCCAGTACCTCCACTGTAACATGGCCAGTACCACCACTGTAACATGGCCAGTACCACCACTGTACCTGCATCATGGCCATTACCAACACTCTAACTGTATCATGGCCAGTACCACCACTGGAACTGTATCATGGCCAGTACCACCACTGTATCATGGCCAGTACCACCACTGTAACTGTATCATGGCCAGTACTACCACTGTAACATGGCTAGCACCAACACTATATATGTGTGTCATGGCCAGTACTAACACTGTCACTGTATCATGGCCAGTACCAACACTGTAACATGGCCAGTACCACTACAGGAACTGTGTATCATGGCCAGTACCACCTCTGGAACTGCATCATGGCCAGTACCAACACTGGATCCTTATCATGGCCAGTACCAACACTTGAACCTTATCATGGCCAGTACCAACACTGGAACTGTATCATGGCCAGTACCACCTCTGGAACTGCATCATGGCCAGTACCACCACTGTATCATGGCCAGTACCACCACTGGAACTGTATCATGGCCAGTACCAACACTGTAACAAGGCCAGTACCAACACTGTATCATGGCCAGTACCAACACTGTAACATGGCCAGTACCAACACTGTAACACGGCCAGTACCAACACTGTATCATGGCCAGTACCACCACTGTATCATGGCCAGTACCACCACTGTCACTGTATCATGGCCAGTACGACCAGTGGAACTGTATCATGGCCAGTACCAACACTGTATCATGGCCATTACCACCACTGTAACTGTATCATGGCCAGTACCACCACTGGAACTGTATCATGGCCAGTACCACCACTGGAACTGTATCATGGCCAGTACCACCACTGGAACTGTGTATCATGGCCAGTACCAACACTGTATCATAGCCAGTACCACCACTGTATCATGGCCAGTACAACCACTGGAACTGTATCATGGCCAGTACCAACACTGGAACTGTAGCATGGCCAGTACCACCACTGGAACTGTATCATGGCCAGTACAACACTGTAAAATGGCCAGTACCAACGCTGTATCATGGCCAGTACCAACACTGTAACTGTATCATGGCCAGTACCACCACTATATCATGGCCAGTACCCCCACTGGAACTGTGTATCATGGCCAGTACCAACACTGGAACTGTATCATGGCCAGTACCAACACTGTAAAATGGCCAGTACCAACGCTGTATCATGGCCAGTACCAACACTGTAACCTGGCCAGTACCACCACTGTATCATGGCCAGTACCACCACTGGAACTGTGTATCATGGCCAGTACCACCACTGGAACTGTATCATGGCCAGTACCAACACTGTATCATGGCCAGTACCACCACTGTATCATGGCCAGTACCACCACTGGAACTGTGTATCATGGTCAGTACCAACACTGGAACTGTAGCATGACCAGTACCAACACTGTAATATGGCCAGTACCAACATTGTGTAATGGCCAGTACCAACACTGTATCATGGCCAGTACCACCACTGTAACTGTATCATGTCCAGTACCACCACTGTAACGGTATCATGGCCAGTACGACCAGTGGAACTGTATCATGGCCAGTACCAACACTGTATCATGGCCATTACCACCACTGGAACTGTATCATGGCCAGTACCACCACTGGAACTGTATCATGGCCAGTACCACCACTGGAACTGTATCATGGCCAGTACCACCACTGGAACTGTGTATCATGGCCAGTACCAACACTGTAACTATATCATGGCCAGTACCACCACTGGAACTGTATCATGACCAGTACCAACACTGTATCATGGCCAGTACCAACACTGTAACATGGCCAGTACCAACACTGTGTAATAGCCAGTACCAACTCTGTAACATGGCCAGTACCACCACTGTATCATGGCCAGTACCACCACTGGAACTGTATCATGGCCAGTACCACCACTGTAAAATGGCCAGTACCACCACTATAACTGTATCATGGCCAGTACCACCACTGGAACATGGCCAGTACCACCACTGTAACTGTATCATGGCCAGTACCACCACTGGAACTATATCATGGCCAGTACCTCCACTGTAACATGGCCAGTACCACCACTGTAACATGGCCAGTACCACCACTGTACCTCCATCATGGCCATTACCAACACTGTAACTGTATCATGGCCAGTACCACCACTGTAAAATGGCCAGTACCAACGCTGTATCATGGCCAGTACCAACACTGTAACCTGGCCAGTACCACCACTGTATCATGGCCAGTACCACCACTGGAACTGTGTATCATGGCCAGTACCACCACTGGAACTGTATCATGGCCAGTACCAACACTGTATCATGGCCAGTACCACCACTGTATCATGGCCAGTACCACCACTGGAACTGTGTATCATGGCCAGTACCAACACTGGAACTGTAGCATGACCAGTACCAACACTGTAATATGGCCAGTACCAACACTGTGTAATGGCCAGTACCAACACTGTATCATGGCCAGTACCACCACTGTAACTGTATCATGTCCAGTACCACCACTGTAACGGTATCATGGCCAGTACGACCAGTGGAACTGTATCATGGCCAGTACCAACACTGTATCATGGCCATTACCACCACTGGAACTGTATCATGGCCAGTACCACCACTGGAACTGTATCATGGCCAGTACCACCACTGGAACTGTATCATGGCCAGTACCACCACTGGAACTGTGTATCATGGCCAGTACCAACACTGTAACTATATCATGGCCAGTACCACCACTGGAACTGTATCATGACCAGTACCAACACTGTATCATGGCCAGTACCAACACTGTAACATGGCCAGTACCACCACTGTATCATGGCCAGTACCATCACTGGAACTGTGTATCATGGCCAGTACCAACACTGGAACTATTGCATGGCCAGTACCACCACTGGAACTGTATCATGGCCAGTACCAACACTGTAACATGGCCAGTACCAACACTGTATCATGGCCAGTACCAACACGGTATCATGGCCAGTATCACCACTGTATCATGGCCAGTACCACCACTGGAACTGTGTATCGTGGCCAGCACCACCACTGGAACTGTATCATGGCCAGTACCAACACTGTAACATGGCCAGTACCAACACTGTGTAATAGCCAGTACCAACTCTGTAACATGGCCAGTACCACCACTGTATCATGGCCAGTACCACCACTGGAACTGTATCATGGCCAGTACCACCACTGTAAAATGGCCAGTACCACCACTATAACTGTATCATGGCCAGTACCACCACCGTAACATGGCCAGTACCACCACTGTAACTGTATCATGGCCAGTACTACCACTGGAACTATATCATGGCCAGTACCTCCACTGTAACATGGCCAGTACCACCACTGTAACATGGCCAGTACCACCACTGTACCTGCATCATGGCCATTACCAACACTGTAACTGTATCATGGCCAGTACCACCACTGGAACTGTATCATGGCCAGTACCAACACTAGAACTGTATCATGGCCAGTACCACCACTGTATCATGGCCAGTACCACCACTGGAACTGTGTATCATGGCCAGTACCAACACTGGAACTGTATCATGGCCAGCACCACCACTGGAACTGTATCATGGCCAGTACCAACACTGTATCATGGCCAGTACCGCCACTGTAACTGTATCATGGCCTGTACCACCATGGGTCCCACTGCCTTAGCTGCTGCTAATGCAGCTACTGTTACTTCTGCTGCTGTAAGCTATGGTACTATTGCTGCCAGTACTTTTGTCAAAACCCACCAAGCATCCTACAGAAGTCACTAGTTTCCCTAGGGAGATCGTTCAAGATTGACTTCGAAATTGGACGTCTATCTATGTTCTGATGACGTCAGGAAATGCCTTCAAAACCGACCACTAGGGGCAACAGTGAGAGCTATTACCATCAAGTAGGCTTGGGTTTTGCTAGGGCATTCTGGATGAGGATGACAGATGAGTGTAATGTCTCTGAATCATAAGTTTGTGTGTTTGGTCCCAGTACTGGAGCAGCAGGAGCAACCAAGGGTTAAAAAAAGATAGAAATTTGATGTTTGGAGATACTACATGACCAAAAGTGCTCGTCGAACATCTCATTCCAAAATCATGGGCAAAAATATTGAGTTGGTCCCCCTTTTGCTGCTATAACAGCCTCCAATCTTCTGGGAAGGCTTTCCACTAGATGTTGGAACTTTGCTGCAGGGACTTGCTTCCATTCAGCCACAAGAGCATTAGTGAGGTCGGGCACTGATGTTGGGCGATTAGGCCTGGCTCGCAGTCGGCGTTCCAAATCCTCACAAAGATGTTTGATGGGGTTTAGGTCAGGGCTCTGTGCAGGCCAGTCAAGTTGTCAATCAACGGGTAAACCTAATCAAGCTATGAAGCCGATACCGCTGTTTCCCATTCCCGTAGTCAGCCAGCCTTTTGAGTATCTGATTTTTGACTGTGTTGGCCCTCTGCCTTGCTCGAAGAATGGTAGTAGTGGCCTCCCGAGTGGCTCAGTGGTCTAAGGCACTGTATTGCAGTGCTTGAGGTGTCACTACAGACCCGAGTTCGATCCCGGGCTGTGTTGCAGCCGGCCGTGACCGGGAGACCCATGAGACTGCACACAATTGGCTCAGCGTTGTTCCAGGTTCTTGCTCTGCTGCCAATTGTTGGTTCTCGTTTTCAAGCCAAGTTTCAAGGTCCATATATACGGTTCTGAGCAAAACTATATAGTTGCCACTCCAGAACGGAGGAAAGCACACCAACTGTGCTATGTGAATCTGCTAAAACCCTATTACGCACGTTCCTCTGGGTCCGAACAGTGTGAGTCTGCAGAGGACGGTAAACCTGTTCTTTTGGCCGGTATTGTTACATCGCTGGGTTCTTTTTGACATGCTGTGTCAGTTCATGGTGCGGGGGATGCCCCTGGTCCCGACGATTACATACTGCAGGGTAGATTGAAAACTTCAGAGTCACTGGATGTTTTGGATAGCCTTCTTGCTTGTCTACCTGTTGATAGGCAAGACGAGTTGGTCGGTCTGATTCGGAGTTCTCCGGTTTTGTTTTCTGATACGCCTACACGTATAAACTTAATAGAAACAATATTGACATTTGGGATGCTGAACACATCTGTCAGCGGTTCTATAGAGTTTCTTCAGAGAAATAGAGTTGTCTGGATGCTGAGATCAGGTACATGCTGGAGAATGAAATTGCAGAGTCTTCTTTCTCCAGCTGGGCTTCTCCCTGTATGTTGGTCAGTAAACCGGATGGGACAAACAGATTTTGTACAGACTACCGTAAGGTTAACAGTGTCACAAAACCAGATTAATTTCCTCTTCCTCAGATGGAGAACTGCGTTGATCAGGTCGGAGCAGTGAAGTTTGTGAGCAAGTTTGACCTGTTAAAGGGCTATTGGCAGGAGCCACTGACATGTAGGGCACAAAATCTCTGCCTTTATTACACCCTCCGGTCTGTACAGATTTTCGGTTATGAGTTTCGGCCTGCGTAACATACCTGCCATTTTTCAAGCTCCTTATGTGTAAGTTTGTCTCCGGTAGTGGTTTATGCAGATACTGGTGGACACGCGTTTTCTCATGTTCGTTGTCCCTGAGTGTTGTGACATATGTGTGTCGTCCACGTGGCCAGCCACTGTTAATTTTGTGTTTTGTGTTTTGTGTTGTCCTGTCGCTCCTGTCATCTGTTCCCTGCTGTCCTTTTTCTTTCCTCTTAAAGGTTGCTTCCTGTGCGCAAAGATTGCTGAGGTCTGGGGAGGATGAGGTTGGCTGGGGCAGTGGGGTAGCTTTAGCCAGGGCAGTATGTTTAAGTTTATGTACAGTACAAGTCAAAGGTTAGGACACACCTACTCGTTCCAGGGCTTTTCTTTATTTGTACTATTTTCTACATTATAGAATAATAGTGAAGACATCAAAACAATTAAATAAACATATGGAATCATGTAGTAGCAAATCAAAATATATGTTATATTTGAGATCCTTCAAAGTAGCCACCCTTTGCCTTGATGACAGCTTTGCACACTCTTGGCATTCTCCCAACCAGCTTCATGAGGTAGTCACCTGGAATTCATTTTAATTAACAGGTGTGCATTGTTAAAAGTTGATTTGTGGAATTTATTTCCTTCTTAATGCGTTTGAGCCAAACAGTTATGTTGTGACAAGGTAGGGGTGGTATACAGAAGATAGCCCTATTTGGTAAAATACCAAGTCCATATTATGGCAAGAACAGCTCAAATAACAAAGATAAATTACAGTCCATCATTACTTTAAGACATGAAGGTCAGTCAATCTGGAAAATTTCAAGAACTTTGAATGTTTCTTTAAGTGCTGTCGCAAAAACCATCAAGCGCTATGATGAAACTGGCTCTCATGAGGACCGCCACAGGAAAGGAAGACCCAGAGTTACCTCTGCTGCAGAGGATAAGTTCATTAGAATTAACTGCACCTTAGATTGCAGGCCAAATAAATGCTTCACAGAGTTCAAGTAACAGACACATCTCAACATCAACTGTTCAGGAGACTGCGTGAATCAGGCCTTCATGGACAAATTGCTGCAAAGAAATCACTACTAAAGGACACCAATAAGAAGAAGAGACTTGCTTTGGCCAAGACACACGAGCAATGGACATTAGACTGGTGGACATCTATCCTTTGGGCTGATGAGTCCAAATATTAGATTTTTGGTTCTAACCGCCGTGTCTTTGTGAGATGCAGAGTAGGTGAACGGATGATCTCCACATGTGTTGTTCCCACTGTGAAGCATAGAGGAGGAGGTGTGATGGTGTGGGGGTGCTTTGCTGGTGACACTGTCTGTGACTTATTTAGAATTCAAGGCACATTTAACCAGCATAGCTACCACAGCATTCTGCAGCTATCAGGTATGAAGGGAAGACCCAGATGCAGACCACGTCGAATAAACAATAATTTAATGTTCCAAACAGGGGCAGGCAATAGACAGGTCAAGGCAGGCAGGGGTCAGAAAACCCGAGGTGGGGCAATGGTACCAGACGGCAGGCAAGCTCAGGGTGAGGGTAAGGCAGAGATTGGTAATCCAGAGGGGGGGGGCAGAGGTACCGGTCGGCAGGCAGGCTCAGGGTCAGGGACAGGCAGAGTGGTCAGGCGGGCAGGCTCGGAGTCAGGACAGGCAAGGGTCAAAACCGGTAGGGCGAGAAAAGAGAGACTGGAGACACAAAACGCTGGTTGACTTGAACAAACAAGACAAACTGGCACAGTCAGACAGAAAACACAGGTACAAATACACAGGGGATAATGGGGAAGATGGGAGACACCTGGAGGGGGGTGGAGACAATCACAAAGACAGGTGAAATAGATCAGGGTGTGACAGCAGTGATACGCCATCCCATCTGGTTTGCGCTTAGTGGGACTACTATTTGTTTTTCAACAGGACAATGACCCAACACACCTCCAGGCTGTATAAGGGCTATTTGGCCAAGAAGACTAGTGATGGAGTTCTGCGTCAGATGACCTGACCCCCACAATCACCCGACCTCAACCCAATTGAGATGGTTTGAGATGAGTTGGACCGCATGGTGAAGGAAAAGCAGCCAACAAGTGCTCAGCATTTATGGGAACTCCTTCAAGACTGTTGGAAAGGCATACCAGTGTCACGTTCGTCGTAACATTGAAGAGAGGAGGACCAAGGCGCAGCGTGAAATGAATACATATTTAATAAACGAAGACGAAGAACACTTGACAAACTATACAAAACAACAAACGAAGGTGAAGCTATATAACAAATAGTGCTGACACTAAACACTACACATAGACAATCACCCACGAACTACCTAATGAATATGGCTGCCTAAATATGGTTCCCAATTAGAGACAACGATAGACAGCTGTCTCTAATTGAGAACCAATCTAGGCAACCATAGACATACATACACCTAGACTGAACACTGCCCCATAAACATACAAAAAACCCTAGACAATACAAAACACATACATCCCCCCATGTCACACCCTGACCTAACTAAAATAATAAAGAAAACAAAGATAACTAAGGCCAGGGTGTGACAGTACCCCCCCCCCCCCAAAGGTGCGTACTCCGGCCGCAAAACCTGACACAGAAGGGGAGGGTTCGGGTGGGCCTTCTCACGGCGGCGGCTCGGGTGCGGGACATGTACCCCACTCCACCATAGTCAATACCCGCTTTGGTGGTGCCTCTGGAGCGGGGACCCTTACAGCGAGTCCCGGACTGAGGACCATCCTAGAGGGCACCACTGGACGGAGGGGCAGCTCCGGATTGAGGGGCAGCTCCGGACTGAGGGGCAGCTCCGGACTGAGGGGCAGCTCCGGACTGAGGGGCAGCTCCGGACTGAGGGGCAGCTCCGGACTGACGGACGGCTCTAGCGGCTCCTGACTGACGGACGGCTCTAGCGGCTCAGGACAGACGGGCGGCTCTAGCGGCTCAGGACAGACGGGCGGCTTTCACGGCTCAGGACAGACGGGCGGCTCTGACGGCCCTGGACAGGCGGGCAGCTCAGACGGCGCTGGGCAGACGGGCAGCGCAGGCGGCGCTGGGCAGACGGGTAGCGCAGGCGGCGCTGGGCAGACGGGCAGCACAGGTGGCGCTGGGCAGACAGCAGATTCTGGCCTGCTGAGGCACACAGTAGGCCTGGTGCGTGGTGCCGGAACTGGTGGTACCGGGCTAAGGACACGCACCTCAAGGCTAGTGCGGGGAGCAGCAACAGGACGTACAGGGCTCTGGAGACGCACAGGAGGCTTGGTGCGTGGTACCGGAACTGGTGGTACCGGGCTGGAGACACGCACCACAGGGCGAGTGCGTGGAGGAGGAACAGGGCTCTGGAGACGCACTGGAAGCCTGGTGCGTGGTGTTGGCACTGGTGGTAATGGGCTGGGGCCACGCACCTCAAGGCTAGTGCGGGGAGGAGGAACAGGGCATACTGGACCCTGGATGCGCACAGTGGGCCTGGTGCGTGGTGCCGGAACTGGTGGTACCGGGCTGGGGACACGCACCTCAAGGTTAGTGCGGGGAGGAGGAACAGGGCTCTGGAGACGCACTGGAAGCCTGGTGCGTGGTGTAGGCACTGGTGGTACTGGGCTGGGGACACGCACCTCAGGGCGAGTGCGGGGAGCAGGCACAGGACATACTGGGCTATGGATGCGTACTGGAGGTCTGGAGTGTAGAGTTGACACAACCCGTCCTGGCTGGATGTTTCTACTTACCCTGCAAATGCAGGGCGCTGGCACAGGACGCACCGGGCTGTGCAGACTCAGAGTACGCAGATCCGGCGCAGGATATCCTGGTCCAAGTAGGTACACTGGAGACCAGGAGCGCTGAGCCGGCACTCTCCTACCTGGCTGGATGCCCATTCTAGCCCGGCCAATGCGAGGAGCTGGAATAGAGCGCACCTGGCTAGAATAGCGCACTGGAGACACCGTGCGCATCTCTGCATGACACGGTGCCTGACCAGTTACACGCTCCCCACGGTAAGCACGAGAAGTTGGCTTAGGTCTCCTACCTGACTCAGCCAATCTCCTTGTGTGCCCCCCCCCAAAAAAATATTCTTGGGGCTGCCTCTCGGGCTTCCGTGCTAGCCGCGTACCTTTATAACGTCTCCGTTCCTCCATTCTCCTGTATCCCTCCTCGCACTGTTCCATTGAATCCCAGGCGGGCTCCGGCACTCTCTCTGGATCGATCGACCAGTGCTCTATTTCCTCCCATGTTGTATAGCCCAGATCCTTCTCCCAAGTCCGTTTTCCCACAACGCGCTGTTCCTCTCTTTCACGCTGCTTGGTCCGATCTTGGTGGGTGATTCTGTCACGTTCGTCGTAACATTGAAGAGAGGAGGACCAAGGCGCAGCGTGAAATGAATACATATTTAATAAACGAAGACGAAGAACACTTGACAAACTATACCAAACAACAAACGACCTTGAAGCTATATAACAAATAGTGCTGACACTAAACACTACACATAGACAATCACCCACGAACTACCTAATGAATATGGCTGCCTAAATATGGTTCCCAATCAGAGACAACGATAGACAGCTGTCTCTAATTGAGAACCAATCTAGGCAACCATAGACATACATACACCTAGACTGAACACTGCCTCATAAACATACAAAAAAACCTAGACAATTCAAAACACATACATCCCCCATGTCACACCCTGACCTAACTAAAATAATAAAGAAAACAAAGATAACTAAGGCCAGGGTGTGACAATCAGGTGAAGCTGGTTGAGCAAATGCCAAGAGTGTGCAAAGCTGTTATCAAGGCAAAGGGAGGCTACTTTGAAGAATCTAAAATCTAAAATATATTTAGATTTGTTTAACACTTTTTTGGTTACTACATGATTCCATATGTGTTATTTAATAGTTTTTATGTTTTCACTATTATTCTACAATATTACTTCCACAAAAGTCTTCACACAGTGTTTTTTTCTCTCTGCTCTTGTTTTCCTTAACATGATGTCGGTGGGCAGAGCTGGGAGGGTCGTCAGCGGAATGGGACACACCTAGGCTCGGGTGTGTCCCAGGGATAAATACACCTTCCCCTCATACATCAGACACACTGTTGTTTTGGTTGTGTCATTTTGGGGTTTCTATGTGTTCATTTGTTTTGCCACCTCAACACCCCTCATTTTCACCATCTATGCACGCATCCATTCACTTACACTACTGACTACACACTCCATTGTTACTTGGATATACAGTAGTTTACTTTATTTAAGAAATATATTTTTGATATTCCGTTATCTCCGTGTTGTCTCCCTCTTTGTAACAGGCTGCGAGCCGGTTCGTAACAATATGTGAATAAACGTCTTATTCTGCAGTGAGAGATTTTTGGAATCCCAGAATTCCTTGCTGACCCACACTGTGAACGCTCCACTGTCCTCGTGTGTCCCTCCCTATTCTGTCACCCATGTTTGCCTGTTGATTGACTCGTGAGTAGCCCTGTGTTATGGAGGTAGGAGGAGACTAACCAATCCTCCACCACTTCAGTGGCCAGCCAAGTAGAACCACGCTCTACTAGACGCACCAAAACCCACCAAAACCCATTTAAAGACCACTTACACCCTGCTCAGCACACTAACCCAACACTAACCTTAACATAAAGAGAGGGATGGGGAGAATCACTTTAATAGACTGAGGTAGCTGCTGTAGCCTGCCATGGAGGCTAGTAGAATCAAATCCCCTGGTTCCTTCAGGTCTGGGAGCATGGTTTAACCTCTGACTCTGGCGATATGCACTCCAATAATTACGTCTCGTAAAAATACAGTATGTAAATAAAAGACTAGCTTCGACTGGATGGGGGTGGAGAATATTCCTTCCTGTCTCATTGTCTATCTACTTCCCTCTAGTCTTCTTCCTTCCTACACTCACCTGGTGGAAGGGAAAGGCCTCGATTCTAGAAGTGTAACTGGTTTATACCTGCATGCAGCCTAAATTACTCCTATATGAAGGGAAAGTATGTATGCCTTGGTCTCCAAATCTCATTTGGCATTTGGAGGCTGAATCACACCAGGGAAGATAGGCACAGAGGGGAAGAGGAGGAGAGGGGAAAAAAGGGGATAAGGAGAGAGCCATGGAAAGAGAGAGAAAAAGACGAATCGTGAAAAATGAGTGGAAATTGCTCAAGATGAAATAGAGAGAGAGATGGAGGAAACTGGATATTGCACACTAACTGTAGATGAACTGGGGAAGAGGGGAATGGAAATAAGTATTCAGGAAAAAGAGTTTCAGGGACAGATGTTTTGGGCAGAATGAATCCAGAGAGTAAATAGAGGGATGTAGAAAAAAGATAGAGAGTAGTTGTTGGAGGGATGAAGGAAGAGAGAGAGACTAAAGGGAAAGAGAGAGGGAAGGAGAAGAGAGAGAGACTAGAGGGAAAGAGAGAGGGGAGGAGAAGAGAGAGAGACTAGAGGGAAAGTGACAGGGAAGGAGAAGAAAGAGAGACTAGAAGGAAAGAGAAATGGAAGGAGAAGAGAGAGAGACTAGAGGGAAAGAGAAAGGGAAGGAGAAGAGAGAGACTGATGTAGCAGAGCGAGAAGTAAAAGGTTCCTCTAATACGAGACTGAATAGATCTGAGCACACAGCCCTGAAGGACACACTGTTAGAGGAGAAAAAGAGAGGGGGATGAGGAGAGATGCAAAGAGTTGAAAGAGGTGCAGAGAGGAGGAGAACAAATTCCAATGGTCCTTACTTTCTCTGTTCCTACTGTGACTGATTCAATCTGTATCTCCTCCTCTCCATTCGGTCCTGATGGAACCACAGACCACAAAAGGTTGTTGTGGTGGTTGTCTGTCCTCCTCTCCTTCCATCCCTCCTTCCCCTCCCCTCCTCTCCCCTCCTATATCCCTTACCCACTGCACTACCTCTTCTCTGTACCTCCCTCCCTCCCTCCCGTAACAGGACAGGGCTTGGTTGGCCTGGTGCCCAGCTGGCTGCCTGGCTGAGACAAACGGCCCAGTCTGGCTGGGACTGGGGATGGAGGGATGGAGGGAGAGAGGGGGGAGGGGTCCTAGGGTGTGAGGAAGCGTGCTGGGCCATTGATTTGCTATTCCAATGATCCCTGCTTACAGTGAATTACACTTGGCCGTACTCAGGCTTAAGTGTGTATAAATAATCACCCAGATTTGCCAGATAATGTATTGTCCACATAACAAAGTTACCAAGCCTCTGTCTGTTCCCCCAAAACATCAACAATAAAACAGGAAGAAAAGTGCAGCGTATTACGACTGGATGAGAAGTTCCATCGTGTACAGCTGTTTTTGACACACTTGAGTTGAAAAGGCACAGTGAGATACTTAACCTTTAGTTCTAGTGATGACCTTGGGGGGAAAAAGACCTGTTGATGCTTTCCGGAATTTCTCTTTTGAGCGTATCACTTTATTTTTCATTTGTATAGTTTCTCCTCCGTTTGCCAGCCCCTCAATTTAGGGTGGGCATTCTTTCTTTACGTCTTTCACAAGTGAATGTAGAGTAAGAACTGTCAGACCAAGCACACATAGCTACAAAACATTGTAATGTTTGTGTGAATATTCAAGAGAGAAGTGAGCTGCATTTGGCAGGTAAAGCAATGGGGACTCAAGCCGTAGTACTAATGTGTGTGTAATCTTCCCTACACAGCACTATATATCATACAGCCTGTGTGTTTGTGAATAGGCCCCTATGGAGCAAGAGGCAGAGATTAGAGCAGGAGAGGCATGTTTAGCACAATGAGACACAGAGACAGCAGCCAGACACACACACACACACAAACACACACACACACACACAAACACACACATACACACACACACACACATACACAAATACACACATACACACACACACATACACAAACACACAAACACACACACATAAACACACACACACACAGCACTTTATCAGTCTGGATGATGCCAGCCGAGCAGCAGGGGAAAACGGCAGCGGGGGAGAGAGAGAAAAGGAGAGGAGGAGAGGAGAGGAGAGGAGGAGAAGAGGAGAGGAGGAAAGGAGGAGAAGAAGAAAGGAGGAGAGGGGTAGAGGAGGAGAGGAGGAAAGGAGAAGAGGAGAGGAGGAGAGAGGGAGAGCATGGGGTTTACCTGGTGCCAGGGTAATTGCTTTGGCAACTGCCACTGTAATCACAGTAAAAAGCTGCCTCTGGATCTTCATTTGAAAATGCAGAAGAGCAAGATCAAAAGCGGGACGAAGGGGTGAGGTAGAGGTGGACAATAAGAGCAGGGGGGGAGAGAGGGGACAAAAACAGGTAATGGGTGAGGTAGAGGTGGAGAATAAGAGGAGGGGGAGAGAGAGGGGACAGAAACAGGTAATGGGTGAGGTAGAGGTGGAGAATAAGAGGAGGGGGAGAGAGAGGGGACAGAAACAGGGAGAAAGTGGGAAAACAAGACAGGAGAAAGATACGGATGAGAAAAGGTGCAAAAGACAACAGGAAGATGGATGAGTGAACCTAAACGACATCAGTAGGCAATTAATTAACAGCGTGTGATGTGACATGTGTGTGTGTGTGTGTGTGTGTGTGTGTGTGTGTGTGTGTGTGTGTGTGTGTGTGTGTGTGTGTGTGTGTGTGTGTGTGTGTGTGTGTGTGTGTGTGTGTGTGTGTGTGTGTGTGTGTGTGTGTGTGTGTGTTAACAACAGATAGAGGTGTGTTTGTGTCTGGTGATAATCAACCTCTCCTCGTGTCAGAGACCAGCAACACTAATCACGTACAACACTAACTAATGGAAAGATACAGAGAGGAAGCTGGCGGGGGGAAACCTACAGCCTGATATCCTAGTACGCTAAACAATAAACGAAGATCAAAGTAAATTGGTTCTCCTTGAGGAAATAGTTCTGTCAGCAAAGGAAGGGTTTTCCTTCCCGTCTGTATTATTCCCATGTCAGAACTGTTGAGGGGATGACTATGAATGTCTTGTCCCTGTAACCTGAGAATAGACCCCACTCCTCTGACCTCATCGATTGTCTTTGACTGAGACATTAAGTTACAGTTTGATGATTAATATAATGCAGGGGCACAACTTTGGTTTTAGAAGTGGGGCATAATTATTATTATTATTTATTATCCAGTCGGATAAACACTCCAAACAGCATACCCGACTGCTCGAAGGTGTCCACATGGTACTAAAGCACATCGTTGCCTTGTTTTGTATCACATTTCCCCCATCCCCAGTGAAAGTTGTGCCCTTGATATAATGAGTCTGCAGCACTAAATAGATTTATTGATGGCATTGATTTGATAGGAGGTCATTCAATAAATCTTGGGCCTCCCGGATGGCGCAGTGGTCTAAGGCACTGCATCGCAGTGCTAGCTGTGCCACCAGAGATTCTGGGTTCGAGCCCAGGCTCTGTCGCAGCCGGCCGTGAGGTCCATGGAGCGATGCACAATTCGCCCAGCATCGTCCGGGTTAGGGAGGGTTTGGCCGGCAGGGATATCCTTGTCTCATCGCACACTAGCGACTCCTGTGTTGGGCCGGGCGCAGTGCACGCTGACAAGGTCGCCAGGTGTACGGTGTTTCCTCCGACACATTGGTGCGGCTGGATGTGCGTTGTGTCAAGAAGCTGTGCTGCTAGGTTGGGTTGTGTTTTGGAGGACGCATGGCTCTCGACCTTCGCCTCTCCCGAGTCCGTACGGGAGTTGCAGCGATGAGACAAGACTGTAACTACTTGGATACCACGAAATTGTGGATCAAAAATAAAACATCTTACAGGTTGTTTAATATCTGCGTTAAGGTTATGGTGGTAAGTGAACCTCGAACAGCAGCATGGAGACACCCTACAGTTCCATGTAGGTCGTTTTCTAAACAAAAACACAGCTCACTCTAAGATTAAATAGGGAAAAAACTACATTTAAAAAGTCCTAAACAGAAATTTAAACACACAATCCTAGACAGCTTTTCTCTCTGGAGGCTCACATGAGCTCCCCAAACAAAGACTGCTCTGAAGTGAGTTAGCTCAGAACACAGCCTACCACAGAGGGGAAAAAATCAAGTAAATTACTGAATAATTGAATGGCCAAATGAAACTGCCTGTGCTTTGGAGCGGATCGATGGCCGCCGCTCGCCGTTTGGTATTCACAGATGCTCCCTACCCTACCCTCCCCTCCCCTGTTTTCCCCTCCCCCGTCGAGACTGGGACCATTCTCAAGCTGATGGAGCGGAATGGCGGGAACCAACCGTAACCCACGACGCACAGTCACTTCCCCCCCGTTGTTGCGTCACTTTGCTGTTCCTTCACCATTCCTTACTATCTCAACCTCCCCATCCTCCCTCCCACTCCTTCTCCTCCCTCCCACTCCTTCTCCTCCTTCCCCTCTCTCACTCCTTTTCCTCCTCCTCCTCCCTCTCACTCCATCTCCTCTTCCCTCCACTCCTTCTCCTCCCTATCATTTTCCTCCTCTCACCTCCTCCTCCTTCTCCTTCCTCCCCCTCCTTCTTCTCCTTCTTCTTCTCCTCCTCCTCACTCCCACTCCTTCTCCTACTCCTCCCCTCCCTCCCTCCCACTCATTCTTCTCCTCCTCCCTCCCATTCATTTGCCTTATCCTCCTCCTCCCTCCCACTCTTTCTCCTTCTCCTCCTCTCTCCTACTCCTTCTCCTCTTCCTTCTCCTCTCACTCCTTCTTCTCCTCTTCCTCCCTCCCACTCCTCCCTCCCACTCCTCCCCCTCATCATTCTCCTCATCCTTCTCCTTCTCCTCCTCCTCAGTTCCATTAGCCCCATCTCTATGACGTTCCGAACTAGCGCTTCCTGGCGGAATGTTAGTTTCTCCTAAATAAAGGTGGGGAGCGGCAGCGATCTATCTCTGAGAGGCTTATGGTAGCAATGGCTGGACGGGCTATGAGGTTGAACAAACCTCTGAAAGGAACTAACAGGGGAGATACTAAAGGAGGGAGTATAGGAGGAGAGGAAGAGAGGAGGAGTGGAAGAGAGGAGGAGGGGAGAACGAGAGTGAGTTTAGCTTTTCCCTTGACTGTGAGTGTAAATGCTGTCAGTCTTCATAACTATTCTCATATATCTACTAGAGGCGTCTGTATGCCTGGGTCCTCTGCATAACAAGTATAATCAGTACTGTATCTCCCCAGCCTAATGCTAGGCTATCACTACATATATCTCACTCTCTGTTTTATATTTGTCTATTGTCCACACATCACCATGATCATCTGTGTGTGTGTGTGTGTGTGTGTGTGTGTGTGTGTGTGTGTGTGTGTGTGTGTGTGTGTGTGTGTGTGTGTGTGTGTGTGTGTGTGTGCGTGCGTGCGTGCGTGCGTGCGTGCGTGCGTGCGTGCGTGCGTGCGTGCGTGCGTGCGTGCGTGCGTGCGTGCGTGCGTCATACCAGTATGTCTATCCGGTTCAGTGTGTAAGGGTGTTAGTGGGCATGTATCATGTGTAGGCTTACCTGTGAGAGGGACCCTGTTTCCATGTACACTGAAACAAATAAAGGTTCAGCCCTTAAGGTTCCTTGGAGAACTCTTGCCCGATAAAGAACCTTTGAGTTAAGTGTGGGGTTCTTGACGTTCTTCAGAATTCTAAAAGGTTCTTGAAATGTATGGAAGCCTGCAGATGTGTCCCTTTCATAGCACACAGCAAATTGGCCAGAGTTAACTAGTGTTTATTTTTCTGCGTAACATTTACAGCGTTGATTCAAGAGGTAAATTAACACTCAGTGGTGTAAAGCAATGGTGTCAAACTCATTCCATGGAGGGCCTAGTGTCTGTCGGTTAACATTTTTTCCTTTCAATTAAGACCGAGACAACCAGGTGTGGGGAGTTCCTTATTAATTAGTGACCTTAGTTCATCTAATCAAGTCCAAGGGAGGAGCGAAAACTAGCAGACACTCGGCCCTCCGTGGAATTAGTTTGATGCCTGTGGTGTAAAGGAACCCCAGTATTGGTGTTAATAACCAGAGTTGAACCAGGCCACTGCATTAGGGTTAAACTAGGCACTCAACAGAAAACCTTATGAAATATGTATTCAATTGTCTTACAGCTAACGTCGGAAGTTTACATACACTTAGTTTGGAGTCATTAAAACTCGTTTCTCAAACACTCCACACATTTCTTGTTAACAAACTATAGTTTTGGCAAGTCAGTTAGGACATCTACTTTGTGCATGACACAAGTCATTTTTCCAACAATTGTTTACAGACAGATTATTTCACTTATAATTCACTGTACCACAATTCCAGTGGGTCAGAAGTTTACATACACTAAGTTGACTGTGCCTTTAAACAGCTTAGAAAATTCCAGAAAATTATGTCATGGCTTTAGAAGCTTCTGATAGGCTAATTGACATCATTTGAGTCAATTGGAGATGTACCTGTGGATGTATTTGAGGCCTACCTTCAAACACAGTGCCTCTTTGCTTGACATCATGGGAAAATCAAAAGAAATCAGCCAAGACCTCAGAAAAAAATTGTAGACCTCCACAAGTCTGGTTCATCCTTGGGAGCAATTTCCAAACGCCTGAAGGTACCACGTTCATCTGTACAAACAATAGTACGCAAGTATAAACACCATGGGACCACGCAGCCATCATACCGCTCAGGTTCTGTCTCCTAGACATGCGTGTTCTGTCTCATAGACATGAATGTACTTTGGTGCGAAAAGTGCAAATCAATCCCAGGACAACAGCAAAGGACCTTGCGAAGATGCTGGAGGAAACAGGTACAAAAGTATCTATATCCACAATAAAAGAAGTCCTATATCGACATAACCTGAAAGGCCGCTCAGCAAGGGAGAAGCCACTGCTCCAAAACCACCATTAAAAAGCCAGACTACGCTTTGCAACTGCACATGGGGACAAAGATCGTACTTTTTGGAGAAATGTCCTCTGGTCTGATGAAACAAAAATATAACTGTTTTTCCATAATGACCATTGTTATGTTTGGAGGAAAAAGTGGGACGCTTGCAAGCCGAAGAACACCATCCCAACCGTGAAGCACGGGGGTGGCAGCAACATGTTATAGGGGTGCTTTGCTGCAGGAGGGACTGGTGCACTTCACAAAATAGATGGCTTCATGAGGAAAGAAAATTACGTGGCTATATTGAATCAACATCTCAAGACATCAGTCAGGAAGTTAATGCTTGGTCGCAAATGGGTCTTCCAAATGGACAATGACCTCAAGCATTCTTCCAAAGTTGTGGCAAAATGGCTTAAGGACAAAAAGTCAAGGTATTGGAATGGCCATCACAAAGACCTGACCTCAATCCTATAAAAAATGTGTGGGCAGAACTGAAAAAGTGTGTGCGAGCAAGGAGGCCTACAAACCTCAGTTACACCAGCTCTATCAGGAGGAAAATTCACCCAACTTATTGTGGGAAGCTTGTGGAATGCTACCCAAAACGTTTGACCCAAGTTAAACAATTTAAAGGCAATGCTAACAAATACTAATTGACTGTATGTAAACTTCTGACCCACTGGGAATTTGATGAAAGAAATAAAAGCTGAATTAAATCAATCTCTACTATTATTCTGACATTTCACATTTGTTATGCTGGTGAATGAGGACCCAAAAGCGACGTAATAGTAACAGAGTCTTTATTCCAGTATTAAACAAATAATGATTCTCCTGGATAATCAATAGTAAATCCAAAACAGGAAACTGAAATCCTCTCGTCAATAGAGAGGAACGACTGGAGACGCGACCACAGACTGCAGGTCGCTTCGGGAACGCACTGGCCGTAGCTGACATAGACACCTGCTCACACGCAGCATCTGAAGAAGGCAAAGAACACGACAGGGCGAAACAAGGACACAGGAACAGCAAACATCAAACAAGAATCCGACAAAGACAGGAGCGGAAAACAGAGGAAGAAATAGGGACTCTAATCAGAGGGCAAAATAGGGGACAGGTGTGAAAGAGTAAATGAGGTCGTTAGGAGAATGAGAAACAGCTGGGAGCAGGAACGGAACGATAGAGAGAGAGAAAGAGAAAGAACCTAATAAGACCAGCAGAGGGAAGCACAGGGACAAGACATGATCAAAGACAAAACATGACAACATTCTTAAAATAAAGTGGTGATCCTAACTGACCTAAGACAGGGAATTTTTACTAGGATTAAATGTCAGGAATTGTGAAGAACTGAGTTTAAATGTATTTGGCTAAGGTGTGTGTAACTATTAACATTTTAATGACAACATATTCACTTAGGATCTCACTTGGTAAAGGCCACAGGACTGAAATTGAATGAATGCAACAATCATGTCTCTGTCACCCGCAAACACAGTCATAGGTGGTACTGGTAACAAAAATTCACCCTGGGAATTATGCAAATAAGACTTAAAACCCAGGGCTATTCAATTCCAGTCTGGAGGGCCAAAACATTTCTGGTTTTGGAAGAACCATTTATGGTTCTTCAGAGACACTAAAATGGTTCCCCTATGGCATCACTCTCAATACCCTTATTTGGTTCCAACTTACACCTTTATTTTTAAGAATGTAATATGTATAATATGTATCTCCCTCTCTGTCTCAGTGGGATGTAAACTATGGGCCCCTATCCCTCTCTGTGTCTCTCAGTGAGACAGAAAGTAGGCTGGGGGCCCAGGCCCCTGAGTGTCTGTGTCCTAATTGCTGTTCTGGCGATCCAGTGAGGAGGGCCAGCCAGTACCGAGGGGAGGGCTGCTCCTTTACCACACTGATTTATTGGACAATTTCACAGCAGTGTCCGCAGTAATGGGACAGGATAAATGGCTGACCCCTCTCTGACTGAGATAACTCCAGGGGAAGAGGAGAGCATGCTGGCCTGCCTCCCCGCTTGGTGTGTGTGTGTGGCAACTTTCCTTCCCTACTCTGTCTATATAACCCCCCACTAATTCGCCATCTCTCCTTTCTTTATCCCTCCCCCACTATCCTATCATGACCAATTTGCTCCCTCCCCATGTCATCCTCTCTATCTTCCTCTCTCTATCCCTACGTGTGTGTCTTTCTTTCACTCTCCACAGTCCACTATCACTCTGGATTTATCTATTTTCTCCCTCCTGTCGGTCCTTTCTTTCTCTCCCCCTTCTCTCCCCCTGCTGCCCACCCCTTTATTCAACCCTTCCTCCTGGGTGTGTGCGTGAGTGTGTGTGTGTGCATGTGTGGGGTGATCCCAAGCCTTTTATGGCTTGACCTGTATGGGGGCAGGTAGATTGCAGGTTGCACTACACATTTCCATATCTGTCTGTTCTCTGTCCATCTGTCCTATGCTCTGCTGTGAACAGGAGACGTCTGACCACCTCTCAACAGGTCCTTCACTCCGTGTGAACAGGCGATGTCTGGCCGCCTCTCAACGGGTCCTTCACTCTGTGTGAACAGGCGATGTCCGGCCGCCTCTCAACGGGTCCTTCACTCTGTGTGAACAGGCAATATTTGGCCATCTCCCAACGGGCATTTACACTTGGGGTAGTGAAGTGCAGTCTGAGAGGAAGGACACATGCTCTCACTCCTTATCTCCCTCTCTTCATCCCCACCCCTCTCTCTCTCTGTTTTCATTTACCTCTCATTTTCTCCATCCCTCCTCTCTCCTCCTCTCTCTCTTTTCCTCACTTCATCTCCCTCTCTTTCTCTCCCTTTAGCCTCTCTCCCCGTCCCCTCCCCTTCCCTCTCTCTGTCTTTTGGCCCAGTGGTTAATGGGAATCAAATGGCATCTCCCATGGCGTGCGTCAGACTAGCGGGCCGTGAGTGAGGGGCGGTGGGTAGGGGAGTGCCTGTCTGCTTGTGTCTCCACCATGGGACGCCCACGGCAACAGATGACCCATCACTGCAGAGACAGAGCCATGGCAACACATCTTATTAGACCAACAGGGACCATCTGACAGAACTATTAGTGTAGGAATGACAGGGTAAGGCCCAGTTCTGAGCTCTTTATCTGTTGCGGCTCCAACATGGAGGACTGCTGTGCTAAGGAAGTGGTTGTCATGCTGTGGGAACTGGGATGGTTTGGCACTGACTTAACCTACTTAAACTTACTTTACAGTCAACAACCTTATTGTACTAAATTATTAGAGGCCAAATGAGATAATAGATACTGTGTTAAAGTTAGGATATATTGATATGTGTAAAGGATGTGACTTTAGAGAGGGGGGTTCAACAGTGATGATAACTTGTGGTCATTTTTTGAAAAGGTCCTCTGGCCTCTTCCAGTATCTAACCTTTGACCCTCCTCCCCAGTACCCTCCAGTCCACACTGCATCTGCCAGCCTTACAAAGCCACACAAATATCCCACACATCACGTGTCTCTGCATGGGGACCAGCAGATAGCTGCTTATCTACATCACGTGTCTCTGCATGGGGACCAGCAGATAGCTGCTTATCTACATCACGTGTCTCTACATGGGGACCAGCAGATAGCTGCTTATCTACATCACGTGTCTCTGCATGGGGACCAGCAGATAACTGCTTATCTACATCACGTGTCTCTACATGGGGACCAGCAGATAGCTGCTTATCTACATCACGTGTCTCTACATGGGGACCAGCAGATAACTGCTTATCTACATCACGTGTCTCATTTTTTGAAAAGGTCCTCTGGCCTCTTCCAGTATCTAACCTTTGACCCTCCTCCCCAGTACCCTCCAGTCCACACTGCATCTGCCAGCCTTACAAAGCCACACAAATATCCCACACATCACGTGTCTCTGCATGGGGACCAGCAGATAGCTGCTTATCTACATCACGTGTCTCTGCATGGGGACCAGCAGATAGCTGCTTATCTACATCACGTGTCTCTACATGGGGACCAGCAGATAGCTGCTTATCTACATCACGTGTCTCTGCATGGGGACCAGCAGATAACTGCTTATCTACATCACGTGTCTCTACATGGGGACCAGCAGATAGCTGCTTATCTACATCACGTGTCTCTACATGGGGACCAGCAGATAACTGCTTATCTACATCACGTGTCTCTACATGGGGACCAGCAGATAACTGCTTATCTACATCACGTGTCTCTGCATGGGGACCAGCAGATAGCTGCTTATCTACATCACGTGTCTCTACATGGGGACCAGCAGATAACTGCTTATCTACATCACGTGTCTCTGCATGGGGACCAGCAGATAACTGCTTATCTACATCACGTGTCTCTACATGGGGACCAGCAGATAGCTGCTTATCTACATCACGTGTCTCTACATGGGGACCAGCAGATAGCTGCTTATCTACATCACGTGTCTCTGCATGGGGACCAGCAGATAACTGCTTATCTACATCACGTGTCTCTACATGGGGACCAGCAGATAACTGCTTATCTACATCACGTGTCTCTACATGGGGACCAGCAGATAACTGCTTATCTACATCACGTGTCTCTACATGGGGACCAGCAGATAGCTGCTTATCTACATCACGTGTCTCTGCATGGGGACCAGCAGATAGCTGCTTATCTACATCACGTGTCTCTACATGGGGACCAGCAGATAGCTGCTTATCTACATCACGTGTCTCTGCATGGGGACCAGCAGATAACTGCTTATCTACATCACGTGTCTCTACATGGGGACCAGCAGATAGCTGCTTATCTACATCACGTGTCTCTACATGGGGACCAGCAGATAACTGCTTATCTACATCACGTGTCTCTACATGGGGACCAGCAGATAACTGCTTATCTACATCACGTGTCTCTACATGGGGACCAGCAGATAGCTGCTTATCTACATCACGTGTCTCTACATGGGGACCAGCAGATAACTGCTTATCTACATCACGTGTCTCTGCATGGGGACCAGCAGATAACTGCTTATCTACATCACGTGTCTCTACATGGGGACCAGCAGATAGCTGCTTATCTACATCACGTGTCTCTACATGGGGACCAGCAGATAGCTGCTTATCTACATCACGTGTCTCTACATGGGGACCAGCAGATAGCTGCTTATCTACATCACGTGTCTCTGCATGGGGACCAGCAGATAACTGCTTATCTACATCACGTGTCTCTACATGGGGACCAGCAGATTGCTGCTTATCTACATCACGTGTCTCTACATGGGGACCAGCAGATAACTGCTTATCTACATCACGTGTCTCTGCATGGGGACCAGCAGATAACTGCTTATCTACATCACGTGTCTCTACATGGAGACCAGCAGATAACTGCTTATCTACATCACGTGTCTCTGCATGGGGACCAGCAGATAGCTGCTTATCTACATCACGTGTCTCTACATGGGGACCAGCAGATAACTGCTTATCTACATCACGTGTCTCTGCATGGGGACCAGCAGATAGCTGCTTATCTACATCACGTGTCTCTACATGGGGACCAGCAGATAACTGCTTATCTACATCACGTGTCTCTACATGGGGACCAGCAGATAACTGCTTATCTACATCACGTGTCTCTGCATGGGGACCAGCAGATAGCTGCTTATCTACATCACGTGTCTCTGCATGGGGACCAGCAGATAGCTGCTTATCTACATCACGTGTCTCTACATGGGGACCAGCAGATAACTGCTTATCTACATCACGTGTCTCTACATGGGGACCAGCAGATAGCTGCTTATCTTCACTGTTGCGTAAGGGGCTGAAGTCTCCTCTCCCAAAGTGACCAAGAAGGAAATACACTCTGGCCAGGATAAACCTTCTCCTTCTTTCCTTCTCTCTATCCCTCCATCTATCTATCCATCCATCCCTCCATCCCTCCCTCTATCCATTCATCACGACCTCCCTCCCTCTCTCCAGACAGCCTAAGGGTTGTTAAGGACCTGCTAGTGCTCAGCAATCTGCTGGAACTAAAGGAGCTCCTCCCCACCCCACTGCCCCCTTAAACTCTCATACACGCCTGGAGTCTGACTACTGCTGCTGGTCATACACACACATGCTGCACACACAAGCGCGCAGGCACACATAACACATAATTAAAATGCTGATATATAAGCATGAAATTAAATATCCTGTTCTCCTGAAATCACATCTGTTATATACATGTCTTTCATAAGGCTTGGTTTCCTCCATAGTGGACGGTAATGACAGACAGCAGAGGAGACCCGTGGTCAGGTCCCATGATGACATCACACCACTCTCTGATCTTGGCACACACCCATACACACACGCACGCGCACGTGCACACGCACACACACACGCAGTCAGGCACAAACACTCCCAGACCACACAAACACGCACCTACATGCAGACACACACAGACATACAGACACACACATGTTTGTATTAACCTTAACCCCAAACCCTATACCCAACCCTAACCCTAACCCCTAACACAAACCCTAACCCCTAAGCCTAAAATAGCCTTTTTCCTTGTGGGGACCGGTGAAATGTCCCCACTTGTTCAGATTTTTCCTTTTACATTTACATTTACATTTAAGTCATTTAGCAGACGCTCTTATCCAGAGCGACTTACAAATTGGTGCATTCACCTTATGACATCCAGTGGAACGGCCACTTTACAATAGTGCATCTAAATCTTTTAAGGGGGGGGGAGTGAGAAGGATTACTTTATCCTATCCTAGGTATTCCTTAAAGAGGTGGGGTTTCAGGTGTCTCCGGAAGGTGGTGATTGACTCCGCTGTCCTGGCGTCGTGAGGGAGTTTGTTCCACCATTGGGGGGCCAGAGCAGCGAACAGTTTTGACTGGGCTGAGCGGGAACTGTACTTCCTCAGTGGTAGGGAGGCGAGCAGGCCAGAGGTGGATGAACGCAGTGCCCTTGTTTGGGTGTAGGGCCTGATCAGAGCCTGGAGGTACTGAGGTGCCGTTCCCCTCACAGCTCCGTAGGCAAGCACCATGGTCTTGTAGCGGATGCGAGCTTCAACTGGAAGCCAGTGGAGAGAGCGGAGGAGCGGGGTGACGTGAGAGAACTTGGGAAGGTTGAACACCAGACGGGCTGCGGCGTTCTGGATGAGTTGTAGGGGTTTAATGGCACAGGCAGGGAGCCCAGCCAACAGCGAGTTGCAGTAATCCAGACGGGAGATGACAAGTGCCTGGATTAGGACCTGCGCCGCTTCCTGTGTGAGGCAGGGTCGTACTCTGCGGATGTTGTAGAGCATGAACCTACAGGAACGGGCCACCGCCTTGATGTTGGTTGAGAACGACAGGGTGTTGTCCAGGATCACGCCAAGGTTCTTAGCGCTCTGGGAGGAGGACACAATGGAGTTGTCAACCGTGATGGCGAGATCATGGAACGGGCAGTCCTTCCCCGGGAGGAAGAGCAGCTCCGTCTTGCCGAGGTTCAGCTTGAGGTGGTGATCCGTCATCCACACTGATATGTCTGCCAGACATGCAGAGATGCGATTCGCCACCTGGTCATCAGAAGGGGGAAAGGAGAAGATTAGTTGTGTGTCGTCTGCATAGCAATGATAGGAGAGACCATGTGAGGTTATGACAGAGCCAAGTGACTTGGTGTATAGCGAGAATAGGAGAGGGCCTAGAACAGAGCCCTGGGGGACACCAGTGGTGAGAGCACGTGGTGAGGAGACAGATTCTCGCCACGCCACCTGGTAGGAGCGACCTGTCAGGTAGGACGCAATCCAAGCGTGGGCCGCGCCGGAGATGCCCAACTCGGAGAGGGTGGAGAGGAGGATCTGATGGTTCACAGTATCGAAGGCAGCCGATAGGTCTAGAAGGATGAGAGCAGAGGAGAGAGAGTTAGCTTTAGCAGTGCGGAGCGCCTCCGTGATACAGAGAAGAGCAGTCTCAGTTGAATGACTAGTCTTGAAACCTGACTGATTTGGATCAAGAAGGTCATTCTGAGAGAGATAGCGGGAGAGCTGGCCAAGGACGGCACGTTCAAGAGTTTTGGAGAGAAAAGAAAGAAGGGATACTGGTCTGTAGTTGTTGACATCGGAGGGATCGAGTGTAGGTTTTTTCAGAAGGGGTGCAACTCTCGCTCTCTTGAAGACGGAAGGGACGTAGCCAGCGGTCAGGGATGAGTTGATGAGCGAGGTGAGGTAAGGGAGAAGGTCTCCGGAAATGGTCTGGAGAAGAGAGGAGGGGATAGGGTCAAGCGGGCAGGTTGTTGGGCGGCCGGCCGTCACAAGACGCGAGATTTCATCTGGAGAGAGAGGGGAGAAAGAGGTCAGAGCACAGGGTGGGGCAGTGTGAGCAGAACCAGCGGTGTCGTTTGACTTAGCAAACGAGGATCGGATGTCGTCGACCTTCTTTTCAAAATGGTTGACGAAGTCATCTGCAGAGAGGGAGGAGGGGGGGGGGGGGAGGAGGATTCAGGAGGGAGGAGAAGGTGGCAAAGAGCTTCCTGGGGTTAGAGGCAGATGCTTGGAATTTAGAGTGGTAGAAAGTGGCTTTAGCAGCAGAGACAGAAGAGGAAAATGTAGAGAGGAGGGAGTGAAAGGATGCCAGGTCCGCAGGGAGGCGAGTTTTCCTCCATTTCCGCTCGGCTGCCCGGAGCCCTGTTCTGTGAGCTCGCAATGAGTCGTCGAGCCACGGAGCGGGAGGGGAGGACCGAGCCGGCCTGGAGGATAGGGGACATAGAGAGTCAAAGGATGCAGAAAGGGAGGAGAGGAGGGTTGAGGAGGCAGAATCAGGAGATAGGTTGGATAAGGTTTGAGCAGAGGGAAGAGATGATAGGATGGAAGAGGAGAGGGTAGCGGGGGAGAGAGAGCGAAGGTTGGAACGGCGCGATACCATCCGAGTAGGGGCAGTGTGGGAAGTGTTGGATGAGAGCGAGAGGGAAAAGGATACAAGGTAGTGGTCGGAGACTTGGAGGGGAGTTGCAATGAGGTTAGTGGAAGAACAGCATCTAGTAAAGATGAGGTCGAGCGTATTGCCTGCCTTGTGAGTAGGGGGGGAAGGTGAGAGGGTGAGGTCAAAAGAGGAGAGGAGTGGAAAGAAGGAGGCAGAGAGGAATGAGTCAAAGGTAGACGTGGGGAGGTTAAAGTCGCCCAGAACTGTGAGAGGTGAGCCGTCCTCAGGAAAGGAGCTAATCAAGGCATCGAGCTCATTGATGAACTCTCCGAGGGAACCTGGAGGGCGATAAATGATAAGGATGTTAAGCTTGAAAGGGCTGGTAACTGTGACAGCATGGAATTCAAAGGAGGCGATAGACAGATGGGTAAGGGGAGAAAGAGAGAATGACCACTTGGGAGAGATGAGGATCCCGGTGCCACCACCCCGCTGACCAGAAGCTCTCGGGGTGTGCGAGAACACGTGGGCGGACGAAGAGAGAGCAGTAGGAGTAGCAGTGTTATCTGTGGTGATCCATGTTTCCGTCAGTGCCAGGAAGTCGAGGGACTGGAGGGAGGCATAGGCTGAGATGAACTCTGCCTTGTTGGCCGCAGATCGGCAGTTCCAGAGGCTACCGGAGACCTGGAACTCCACGTGGGTCGTGCGCGCTGGGACCACCAGATTAGGGTGGCCGATGCCACGCGGTGTGGAGCGTTTGTATGGTCTGTGCAGAGAGGAGAGAACAGGGATAGACAGACACATAGTTGACAGGCTACAGAAGAGACTACGCTAATGCAAAGGAGATTGGAGTGGCAAGTGGACTACGCGTCTCGAATGTTCAGAAAGTTAAGCTTACGTAGCAAGAATCTTATTGACTAAAATGATTAAGATGATACTGTACTGCTGAAGTAGGCTAGCTGGCAGTGGCTGCGTTGTTGACTTTGTAGGCTAACTGGCAGTTGTTGACTTTGTAGGCTAGCTGGCAGTGGCTGCGTTGTTGACACTACACTAATCAAGTCGTTCCGTTGAGTGTAATAGTATCTACAGTGCTGCTATTCGGGGGCTAGCTGGCTAGCTAGCAGTGTTGATTACGTTACGTTGCGTTAAAAGAACGACAATAGCTGGCTAGCTAACCTAGAAAATCGCTCTAGACTACACAATTATCTTTGATACAAAGACGGCTATGTAGCTAGCTATGTAGCTAGCTACGATCAAACAAATCAAACCGTTGTACTGTAATGAAATGAAATGAAAATGTGATACTACCTGTGGAGCGAAGCGGAATGCGACCGGGTTGTTGAGTGCAGAAGTTCTATTCGGTAGACGTTGGCTAGCTGTTGGCTAGCTAGCAGTGTCTCCTACGTTAAGGACGACAGATAGCTGGCTAGCTAGCCTCGGTAAATTAAGATAATCACTCTAAAACTACACACTCTAAACTACACAATTATCTTGGATACGAAGACAGCAAAGACAACTATGTAGCTAGCTAACACTACACTAATCAAGTCGTTCAGTTGGGTGTAATAGTTGCTACAGTGCTGCTATTCGGTAGACGGTGGACGTTTGCTAGCTGGCTAGCTGCTGGGCAGATGGCAGATAGCAGTGTAGACTGCGTTAGGACGACGAAATACGATAATTACGCAATTATCTTTGATACAAAGACGGCTATGTAGCTAGCTAAGAAGAAATTGCTAAGATTAGACAAATTAAACCGTTGTACTATAATGAAATGTAATGAAAAGTTATACTACCTGCGGACCAAAGTGCTGCTATTCGGTAGACGGTGGACGTTTTTTCCTTGTTTTAATATCCTTGTAAGGTCCCCACTAGGATAGTAAAACCAAAAACACACACACACACACAAACACACGTTTGATTACGAATATAAACAGCCATGAGGATCCCATGTTAACATTAATCAGTGTTTGATATTCACAGTACCTTAAGTCATATGTGTGTGTGTGTGTGTGTGTGTTCATCTGGAGTAAATCAAGTCCATACATTCTCTCCACTGACAAACTACTACAGAAGTGATGTGAGCTTGAGTGATGTACTCACTTTAGCAGACAGCCTTTTACAGGTCTGGTTTCGTTCTACTCACACGCTCTCACACACACACAGCAGGATGTGCGAGCTTAAACTGCAGAATGGATTTCAGTGTTTCTAGTGTTTTATCTCAGCAGGAGTGGAGAGCTGAGGTAAGATGGCTTAACAACATGTCTCTCAGTGTTACCAACACAAAGACCTGACCAAACCAAGGCCAGCAGCCAAATCAATTACAGACCTGACCAAACCAAGGCCAGCAGCCAAATCAATTACAGACCTGACCAAACCAAGGCCAGCAGCCAAATCAATTACAGACCTGACCAAACCAAGGCCAGCAGCCAAATCAATTACAGACCTGACCAAACCAAGGCCAGCAGCCAAATCAATTACAGACCTGACCAAACCAAGGCCAGCAGCCAAATCAATTACAGACCTGACCAAACCAAGGCCAGCAGCCAAATCAAACCAAATCAATTACAGACCAGACCAAACCAAGGCTAGCAGCCAAATCAATTACAGACCTGACCAAACCAAGGCCAGCAGCCAAATCAATTACAGACCTGACCAAACCAAGGCTAGCAGCCAAATCAATTACAGACCTGACCAAACCAAGGCCAGCAGCCAAATCAAATCAAATCAATTACAGACCTAACCAAACCAAGGCCAGCAGCCAAATCAATTACAGACCTGACCAAACCAAGGCCAGCAGCCAAATCAAATCAAATCAATTACAGACCTGACCAAACCAAGGCCAGCAGCCAAATCAAACCAAATCAATTACAGTACTCTGTACAACAATACAAGTCACTGTACTCATTTCACTTCTACCATGGACTATTATGAAACAGTAGCATTCAGATGTTCTCAGGCTCTGAAACCCTCTTTAATGCTTGTTAATTAATGAGAGATTGTGTGAAAGAGAGAGAGAGAGCTGCCAATGGCTTACCTAATGGCATTGATTGCGGTTGTTAATTGCCAAGAGCCATGACATCAACACTGATTAGAGAAAAGCACCAGTAATTGTTATAACATCACAAACTATGGATACCATTATGACATCACAAACAAGTAAGAATCAGTCATGGATACCATTATGACATCACAAACAAGTAAGAATCAGTCATGGATACCATTATGACATCACAACGGATATCAAGATGACAACACAGATTTGAGAACAACCAGCATAGCCACCATTATGAAACTGTTGACAATCATGGCCGCTATTATCATGACATCATATTATATGACTCACACTTCACTCAGTCACACACATTGTCACAGCTGATGGCTAAGCAGAATATCAATCAACCAATCGAGCGCATGTAGCCATGATCCTAGTTCTCTAATAGAACCAAAGCCCTTCCTGCAGGTTTCAGCTTTCATCCTTTTTTACTCTGTTCTGTCTTTCATTTTTCCCCTTTTCTCTATCCTTTCTCTTCTCTCCAGACTCTGGCACAAAGCTCAAGCCAACAAATCATTTTTTATTTATGCTTTTAGCACATGCAAAAATAGGTATTGGATTCCTTTAAGACGGGGCAGGAACCAAAGTTTAATAACAGCCTTATCCTTCCAACAACCTTCACTCAATTAGATTCCCTATAAAAAACCTTGCTAATGGTGCCTAAAGAGCCATCTCTCTTGTATGCACACACACTACCACTCCCATCCTCACACTCACTCACACACACACTGTCTCTCTACCACTCCCATCCTCACACTCACTCACACATACACTGTCTCTCTACCACTCCCATCCTCACACTCACTCACACATACACTGTCTCTCTACCACTCCCAACCTCACACTCACTCACACATACACTGTCTCTCTACCACTCCCATCCTCACACTCACTCACACATACACTGTCTCTCTACCACTCCCATCCTCACACTCACTCACACATACACTGTCTCTCTACCACTCCCAACCTCACACTCACTCACACACACACTGTCTCTCTACCACTCCCAACCTCACACTCACTCACACATACACTGTCTCTCTACCACTCCCAACCTCACACTCACTCACACACACACTGTCTCTCTACCACTCCCATCCTCACACTCACTCACACACACACTGTCTCTCTACCACTCCCAACCTCACACTCACTCACACACACACTGTCTCTCTACCACTCCCAACCTCACACTCACTCACACACACACTGTTTCACTACCACTCCCAACCTCACACTCACTCACACACACACTGTCTCTCTACCACTCCCAACCTCACACTCACTCACACACACACTGTCTCTCTACCACTCCCATCCTCACACTCACTCACACACACACTGTCTCTCTACCACTCCCAACCTCACACTCACTCACACATACACTGTCTCTCTACCACTCCCAACCTCACACTCACTCACACATACACTGTCTCTCTACCACTCCCATCCTCACACTCACTCACACACACACTGTCTCTCTACCACTCCCAACCTCACACTCACTCACACATACACTGTCTCTCTACCACTCCCAACCTCACACTCACTCACACACACACTGTCTCTCTACCACTCCCAACCTCACACTCACTCACACACACACTGTCTCACTACCACTCCCATCCTCACACTCACTCACACACACACTGTCTCTCTACCACTCCCAACCTCACACTCACTCACACATACACTGTCTCTCTACCACTCCCAACCTCACACTCACTCACACATACACTGTCTCTCTACCACTCCCAACCTCACACTCACTCACACATACACTGTCTCTCTACCACTCCCAACCTCACACTCACTCACACACACACTGTCTCTCTACCACTCCCATCCTCACACTCACTCACACATACACTGTCTCTCTACCACTCCCAACCTCACACTCACTCACACATACACTGTCTCTCTACCACTCCCAACCTCACACTCACTCACACATACACTGTCTCTCTACCACTCCCAACCTCACACTCACTCACACACACACTGTCTCTCTACCACTCCCACCCTCACACTCACTCACACACACACTGTCTCTCTACCACTCCCATCCTCACACTCACTCACACACACACTGTCTCTCTACCACTCCCATCCTCACACTCACTCACACATACACTGTCTCTCTACCACTCCCAACCTCACACTCACTCACACATACACTGTCTCTCTACCACTCCCAACCTCACACTCACTCACACATACACTGTCTCTCTACCACTCCCAACCTCACACTCACTCACACACATACACTGTCTCTCTACCACTCCCAACCTCACACTCACTCACACACACACTGTCTCTCTACCACTCCCAACCTCACACTCACTCACACATACACTGTCTCTCTACCACTCCCATACTCTCTCCCTTCTCCCTCCCGCCTCTCTCGCATTCCCTCACACACATGCTCTCTCTTTCTCAAGCGTTCAACCACCACACCTTCAAACACACAGACACACGCACAGAGGATATGGGCCAGATGCAAGGCTTGGATCAGAGGCAATGTGATGCACTTAACACAGTCGGACCAGGCTGTCTTCTGCCCTTGATGTCAGTGAAGCTGTCCACACTTGAACACACACATCACAACTGACCTCATTGGCTAGTCCTGCACTCTCAACCAATGAAAGAGTGATTAAGAGCTGAGAGCCAACCACACAGCACAACTGGCTCTAAAGCTGTATATGTCCACCAATCACAAAATCACTTGAAAAGCATAGTGATAAGCCCGCTGGAAAGCTTTTTACAATTGTTGAAATGTGAAGTATGCTGTAGGTTGAGCATGTGAATAATACTTTGTTGGTAGTAAGGTGTTCAGGAACGAGGAACCACCTACATCATCACTCCACTAAATTCCCCTTTCTTTCTCTATCCATCACTTTAACTACTCCCCCCCACCCATTTGCTAATTTCTCCTTCTACATCTGTTTTACCCATTCCACCTCTTTCCAAACCCTCATGCTCCCCTCTATCTTGCTTCATCTTGAAACCAACTCTCGTCTTCCTGTAGCCTAATAGTTTAAATGGATCAGATCTCTTTCTCTCCCTCTCTCCATCTTTCAAAGTTCCGATAGATTAACTTTCACTTCATCTATCTCCTTCTCTCTCCCCCACTCTCTCTTCCTCTCTTTCATAGTTCAGATGGAGCCAGCTATTGTTCACTGTGGAGTCTGAGGCCGATAAATCGTGTCCATAAAACACACAAGGGAGAGAACACACTCAGTCACTTACTCACAGAAAAATACATAACACATTGGCCAAGTCACACACACACAAACAAAATGCCCCTATTCATGAGATTAATTGTGTGTGTGTGTGTGTGTGTGTGTGTGTGTGTGTGTGTGTGTGTGTGTGTGTGTGTGTGTGTGTGTGTGTGTGTGTGTGTGTGTGTGTGTGTGTGTGTGTGTGTGTGTGTGTGTGTGTGTGTGTGTGTGTGTGTGTGTGTGTGTGTGTGTGTGTGTGTGTGTGTGTGTGTGTGTGTGTGTGTGTGTGTGTGTGCAATAGAGATTTTAGTTTCCTCATGGCCATGTCTGCCTTTTTATTAATCATCTATGAATGGACTAACAAGATCAGGGACAATGATTCAGTACTCTATGAATGGACTAACAAGATCAGGGACAATGATTCAGTACTCTATGAATGGACTAACAAGATCAGGGACAATGATTCAGTACTCTATGAATGGACTAACAAGATCAGGGACAATGATTCAGTACTCTATGAATGGACTAACAAGATCAGGGACAATGATTCAGTACTCTATGAATAGACTAACAAGATCAGGGACAATGATTCAGTACTCTATGAATGGACTAACAAGATCAGGAACAATGATTCAGTACTCTATGAATGCCTCTTATCTAACTAGCTGTGATTCATTTCTCTAACATGGATGTCAGGCATCAGGCAACACTCACACAGCATGAGACCAACTCTTCACCGGGAAACATGAACACTGACAAACACAGCAACATCAACAAAGACATCATCTGTAACTGCAGTAAAGCTCCGGTCGTTGGGTCCCTAACTGTGCTACTATGTGTTTGTGTGTGCGGGTGTGTGCACACGTGCACTTGTACGTGAAATGCGTGCATGTGGGTGGGTGCATGTGCTTGTACACGCGCAGTGTTTGGTGTGTGTGTGGGTGCGTACAGGGACTATGGGGGGCAGGATAAGGGAAGCGGAAGGCTGGCTGTGGGCCAGGGTACCTAGGAGGAAAACATTGGGCTTATCAGAACAAGCACATGGCCTCAGCTCTACTCCCCTCACTCACTGTCAAAGCTGCCATGCCCATACACTACCCTCTGCAAGAGAGGGTGAGGGAGAGTAGGGCGGAGGGGGAGGATGAAGGGATATGGGGTCAGAGAGAGGAGGATGGAGGGGAGAGATAGAGGGGGAGAGCAGGAAGGGGGGGGGGTGGAGGTAGATCCAGAGAGATAGAGGGAGAAGGAAGAAGGATGGAGGACAGAGAAAGAGAAGAGGGGGAGGTATGGATAGATAGAGATGGAGAAAATAGAAAGATAGAGGGAGAAATGGAAAAGGGCATATAGAAAGGGGGGAAGGGAAACTAAATGAAAGAGAAGTTGAGTTAGAGAAAATATTAACAGCAAAAGAGAAAAACAAAAGGAGAGGAACAAAATAAAAAGTCCTTCAGTCTGTGAAAGAGTATGTGAAAGGATGAGGTGACTACAAAGACCAAGAGCATCAAGGAGAGAAATAATAAGTGAATGAGAGAGAGAGAAAGTGTGAATAAGTGATGAGAGGTCAGGGTTGGTAATGTGTGGCGTAGGGAGTGTCAGCATGTTTCTGTCTAATGAGAAGCCAGGTCAGTGGAGTGTGGAGGTCAGCATGAACTTCCCTAGAGGAGCTTGGACTCTGTGCTAAAGACACCATATTACCTTACTAATCACTCTGTCTCCATCTCAACTGTCAGAGAGCAAGGGAGGGAGGGAGTGTCTGTATGTGTGTGTGTCCTCGTATAATTGCATGTGTGTGTGTGTGTATGTGCATTTGTGGATGTGCGTGCATGCGTGTGTGTGCGTACAAACTCGCGTGTATCCTCTGAACTGGTGTGTATAAATGAGTCAAGCCTGTGTGTTTATGTGAGTTCAGCCATTGTAAATATTCTGTCTAGATGAGAACAGCTGTCCCAGTCTAACAGATGAAGTCTAGCCGGAGCCACAAACCCAATCTCCAATATTTATACCTGTTCATTTGCAAGTCCCCACGCAGGTAGCTGCTGTTACTATAGCGACCACCGTAGGATAAAGGTACTACAGGGAGGCTGGTGGTGTCCATATCTATAGCTGTAAAGATACAGTGACCAACACCTCACTAGGCACAGATGTCAGTTCTACATCTAGTTTTATGTACATTTGGTTGAGTAGTCAGCTAACGTAAATTCAATGTGAAATCCACAAAAAATGTTACCTTGTCATCGGATTTAGTTTAAAAGTTGGGAGAAAAAAATGACGAAATGCCCTTACATTGATGACTTTTTGCAAAAACAATCATTTTTCTATGTTGATTCAACGTCATCACACAGATCTTTGGGGTTGAAATAACGTGGAAATAACATTGATTCAACCAGTTTCTGCCCAGTGTATAACGGAGACACTGTCAGTCGAGAAGCACGTGCAGGTGAAACGTTTAATAAAACAACAAACATGAAACAAGACAACATAACAATGGCGAAATTGAATGAACACAGGAACAATACGGACTGAGGAAGGAACCCAAGGGAGTGACAGATAAAGGAGAGGTAATCAGGAAGGTAATGGAGTCCAGGTGAGTATCATAATGATCTGCAGGTGTGCGTAATGATGGATCCCAGGACCGGTGGTTAGTATTCCCGGCGACGTCGAACGCCAGAGGGTTAGGGTTAGGGTTAGAGTGGGAGTACACGTGACACAGTGGGATAGCGACCCAAAATAGTTTTTTAGGTGTTGTGTGGATGTTTGGGTGGTTGAAGCAATGGGCTGGGATCCCTTGCAGGTTGAAGGGACAAGGATGGCAGAGAGGAAAAACAGAGTGGAGAGAGGGAAGAGAAGGGTCCTGAGATGGCTCCTATAAACATCAAGGTTTATTTCATCAAGATATGAGTTACAGCCTCATGAGGCTAGACCAACTTTAATCTTATTCACTCACTCCGTCCTCCTCTCTTCCTGTCCTCTCTCTCTTTCTAACTTCCTGCTATGTAGAAAAAACATTTTATTAACTCTTTTTACTCTCTCCCACCCACCCCCTACCTCTCTTTTATTTCCCCATCTCTCTGTTTCCCTATTTCATCTCTCTCTCCCCCTCCCTCCTGCTCCCTCTCTCCATCTCCCCTCTCTCCTGCCGCCCTCTCACCCTCCCCTACTCCCTCCCTCTCCCCAGTGTGTCTGGTTTTATGAGTCAGGGGATATGAGGTGGGCTGATCCTTGATGGCTTCACCATGTGTGAGTGGGCAATAAATCTAGCATCACTAGCCTCTCCACTAGTCAATAGAAGCCCAGGCAAAAACATCCTCACAGGTAACCACATACGCCCTGAGGGATACAGACAGAGAGGGAGAGAGGGGTGGAAGGAGGGGGAGAGGGGTAAAAAGAGAGAGTGGTTGAGGGGTACAGCTAAGGGAGCGTATGTTTCTTAAACCCCCCTCACACACAGCTCCATCCAGATCAGTCCCAGAGCAGTGATCCTGTGGTCAGTTAGGGGCTGTGGTAGTGGACGGAGTATCACCTTTCACCTGCAGGGGGCCTCGGCTGTCACTCTGACAGGACCTCAGAGGACCCCAGGGGTGACAGGGATGACCTGCGGAGCACAGCCAGGCCAGAGAAAGACATAACTGAACACACACTCCAGGCCCCGATTTGACAATGTAACAGAGTACTGAGTGTAGTGGTAGTGAGCCCCCCCCCCCCCCCCCCCCCACACACACACACCTCTGTTTGTGATCTTTGTCAATGCCACGCCTAAACAGATTCAATCAGTGGGGAGCCTTTGTTTGTCCTCCTTTCTGCCATTTTATTTCACTTTCCTCTTTCTTTCCCCTGCCGGAGCCAAATCACTTCAGTCTGAATGTCCATAAGTCTGACTGTGGAAAAAAACACAGAGACAGGCCTGGGACTCACGGCAACAACACACAGAGACAGGCCTGGGAGTCACGGCAACAACACAGAGACAGGCCTGGGAGTCACGGCAACAACACACAGAGACAGGCCTGGGACTCACGGCAACAACACACAGAGACAGGCCTGGGACTCACGGCAACAACACACAGAGACAGGCCTGGGAGTCACGGCAACAACACACAGAGACAGGCCTGGGAC